>NC_135211.1:22106253-22466253 GCF_052324685.1 Brachyhypopomus gauderio | reverse complement strand
CTTGTAACACACACAGAGGCTTATCCAACATGACGTTCCTGATTTAAACCCATGAGCTGCTGCAAAAAAGCATCTTATCCACACAGGCCTGTAATCAATAAAGGTAAAGAATTTAAATTTTGCAGGCAGCATAATCCATTATGGATGCTACACAGTGTAATCTGAAGGGCCTCTTATGACTTTCACTCTGTGACCAGTAAACCTCCACTACTCCATGGGAGTCAGCATACATCTCACACTAGAATCTCACGTAGAATGTGTAGAATGTGTAGAATGTGTAAATTTTTCCAGGGGAAGCAAATATTCTCACGTGGGCTTTTTTCTTGTGTCCTCTGTGCAAGTCCAAGCATTCTGACTGCCCACTGTTCCTGACTGGGTTACAGTGGGTTGGTCGCAACCAGGAGAGCAGACACTGGATTACAGACCTGGTTTACAGACCTGCAAGCCACTAGAATACTTTTTTCATCAATTCACACCAATTCATATGAACTTGTCAGTTCTTTTTTGGGAAATTCTAAAGGCAACAGATGGTACCAGTCTGCTGTGTGCCCAGTTAGCAGAGCTTTCATGAAGACCTCCTTTAATAAAAAAGTGCTATGACATCTCTTCACTTCCCCCAACCTCAAGTAAGAGCTTTCTGATCTTGCAAGATGTAAGTTGAGGCTTAAGTGAAGGTTCATTTTATAATTTTATACGGGGGGGGTGGTGGATGGTTAACGTAAACTGTTGACGGAGGGGGACGCATTTGGGGGCGTCTGCTACATGTTTGTTGTTGCCATAAAGGCAATCCCCGGCATCGTCTTGAGATCGCGGTGCGCGATTTCAAAATAAGAGCGGATAGCACGATTGAAAAGAAAGATTCCTAAAAAAAAAAGTATGAAAGTATGGGGGTTCTAAATGATTGTTTGCTGGTAGTTGTTTTCATGGTAACAGTCATATAATTGAGGTCTGAAGAGTATTTTTTAAATAACCAAGGAAAAAAGTGAATGATTCAGTAACAGCATTGAATTATCAGTGTCAGAAGTGCTTTGACTGCCCTTTGGTTAATGGGGTGCAGGCAAGTCTGTCCCTGTAAACTCACGCCAAGTGTGTCAAAGGTGCCCACAAATGAGCATTTTATGTATCTGACCATTGCCCTGCAGTGCTAAGACTGCAGTTCTCCAACCACAGCTCCAGACAGACAGGACGTGGATCCACAGAACATCCTCATCTACAATCTGAGATCATGCCAAACTCCAGAAAAGACACAGCCCTCCTGCACCAGAACCGGGATCTCGACGGAATGCGCCTATACGCCCTAATCCGCAGCAAGCTGGCCGTGTTTGCTTTTCATTTTGCTGCGTAGAATGTAACCCCCAGGCAGCAGACGGGAGTCTTACCCATGAAAAGAGCATTTGGGTCTCCAAACTAAGGAGAAATCAAATTAGACCAATATCAAGATACAGTGAAATTCCATAAGAAATGAAAGATCTTCATACTGACTGTGCTCTAGATCCAGATGATCAAGACCTGAGTTTGCTGTTAATATTTTCCCTTTGCTTTATTATTAGGTCTGGCAGACATCCTCCAGGGTTCCGTTGATGATATTTCATAGGCTCAATTGTTCCAAATAACAAAACATAAACCCCTAATGTCCAAGGTATACGAAAAAAACATTCCATTTCCTAAATGGGTCACTAAGAATGATACCATGCATTCTAACAGTCTTGGAAACTGTACTGAACCGTAAAATCAGTATATAGATCAATAGCCAATCAGCACAAAAGCAGAGTGTGATTATGACTTTAATGGAATTGCATTCAACGTGTAGTTGGAGTGCAATATTTGTGATCAATATTGGTGCACCTTTGGTGATCAAATCTGTGCACAAAGTATTTCTTACTGATCTGAGTTCATTGCAAATGAAAAATCAAATATGGTACATAGATATATATCTGATTATGTAAAAGGCTCTTATTACAATCTTCTACAAAGCTTCACAAGGATGTAAACTAAATACCAGTATATATATATATATATATATATATATATATATATATATATATATATATATATATATATATATATATATATATATCTCCCTCTGACGCACTCTTCCTTACTGAGAGTTCACTTAAAATGAGACCCGAAATGCTGTGCTTAAGATGACTGTGGAACAGTGAGGGTATTTAATATACATTTTCTTACACTTGAGTACAACTGGACATCTGTCTGAAACATCTTATTTCTCTGGAAACTGTGTACCACACTAAACTTTTACTACTTTTACATCTTTAACTACATCAAACCGCAGGAGACAACGTCCAACAACACACACCGCCTACAGCACTGAAAGAATAAAGAGCCTATTACATTCCTCAGAGTGAAGGTCTGATGTCCAGGCGTTAGAATCAGCCCACTGCAAAAGTGACATTTATTAAACTAGTGGCAGTATGAGAATGCAGATCTCTTTGATGAAACAGAATAACGGGACTTTTTTCAAATTCAAACCATTCTGCATTCTTTGGCAGAAAACACGAATGCACAGTGCATGCTTACAGCCCTAGACGCTAAATAACCGGATTCCATTCGAGTGTGCGCGGTGTAGCGCAACGTGGTCTACAGGAGGCTGGACCCGTCCAGCCTCGCTACTTAATCTGGGCCAAGAGCACAGGGCAGCCGCCACAGCGAGTCGCAGGTGCCGCTTGAATGCGAGGAACTATTCCCATCGTGACCATCCATTCAGGCAGTGACCTTTGGTGTTCGCACCATTTTAGTACACTTTTAGATATAATATTACAGATTTTATCCTCCAAAAGACACATATTTATTCGTTTTAGTGCCCAGTATCAAGTCTAGCTGATAACCGAGGTTTCAAACACGCCTTCCTACACTGGCGTGGCTTCGCTAACGTTTTAAATATCCGCCACGACGTGACGGGGGATGCGTGGTTTCACGGGACAGCATCCCTCTGTCAAACACTGATGGAAGTTTCCCCATCACTCGGCTACCGCTCATGCCAGACGTGCCAAAAGTATCTTAACGCACTGGCGCATGTGCATAAAGACGAACTACACTGACACCGAGACCTACAGTGAACTACACGTCTATATATATTTTCTTGAACGAAAAGTGGTATACATTAGGCATTGTCGCGGGTTGGGAAGATATCTTTGATCCACCCTGCCGTCAATCAAATCATTCTCCTTCGAATCCAAATTGGCTGAAGTACAAGGAAAATATTGTCTTGGAACGCTTTAGTCTGGCCGATAAAGTGTAACAGAACCGAGGTCACAACTGGAGAATAATCCGTGGGAAAGTACGACATTTGACTGAGCCAGTCATGACAAAAGAAAGTAATGAAGTGTTCAGTTTGCTGTCTTACCAGACAATTGAATAACGGAGAACGGAGAAATATCCTCGCCCGGTTACTCCTCTTCTCTTCAAATGGTTCTGACCGCTGGCCACGTCTCGAGCGAAACCGATGAAGACGCTCTGAATGAAAATGTGGTCTGAGGGTGTCCTTCTCTATTGCTGTCTAATTCTTTTTAGTGTCTAAGGTTTTAAAGTGGGTCGTAACAAGAAAGCGTTTCCCCCGCCTACTACACGCCAGTCTGTTCAACCGCCAATCATTGATACCATTGAGCAATGGTACCTCTTTGCGCGCGTATATGTAACGCGAACGGTGTACCAATAAGCTACGGTGAAATCAGATCTAGCTATATGTCAACAGATTTTTCCACTGTGAAATCCTTTAGATATTTATTCTGTCAATGTAGCCAACACTCATTTAGGATTCTTGCGTAGAGATATACGCTTTCGCACGATCAGACCTGTGCTTTGATAATGACACAGAGCTAAACATACGATGCTCATCAATAGACCTGGCATAAGTTAAAATTATTTTTCTATTTTATTATGAAGTGGAATTTTTCCTTGCCACTGTCGCCACTGGCTTGTTAACCGGGGGCTTGCTTGGACTCAGATATCTGTAAAGCTGCTTGGACAACGGCTATTGTAATAATCACCATGTGAATAAATTTGACTTTATTCATTAAGCATTTGTAATTTTGGACGACTTCAAAAAGGAATGGCAGACAAAGATGCGCTCAAACGCGTGTATTGCTTCTGCTGCCGATTTCTAGGTCATTTAGCGATATTCATGACATCGACTTGTGATGTCAGAACGCAGGAGGTGTCTTCTCATTTATTTACCACACGCGCCACCTGCTTGCCAGTGAAATAGAGACGCTATACTATTAACGATCAACTGCACGTTACCCAAAATCTGAGCGTAGACAACTTGGCATATCAATGGCATTACGAATTTATCCTACCCATGCTTAATGCTGCAATCAAGCTATATTTCACTGTAGTTCCCTGTAATTTTTAAACTACAGATAATATATTATGTGTGTATGTGAATATTTTTTGTATTATGTTGCACAGGACTGTGAAAAGTAAACTGAATGAATAATGAATTCATCATCCTATAACCAAAACATTTAATTCCACCAGAAAATGCAAGCTGTTCCCTAAATACCAAAGAGAGTATCATATTGAACAATCATGTTAATATTCATCTTTACTTGGTAAAACCCAGAAGCATATCTAGAGCCCTCCGTGCCTCAAGTATGACTCGTCTTGACCCTCCATCATCCAGGACACATGGGAGACAAGCATCCAGACTTTTCTCTGTCCTGGCTCCAAGGTGGTGGAATGAAATTCCTTTGTGTGTCCGAACATCGGAGTCACTTGCTGTCTTCAGACGCCGACTGAAGACCCACCTCTTTCAAGTGCACTTTACATAATTATACGTTATAGGTATTGCTTACTGTCTTTTTCTCAGGTATTGTGCATAATTGGGTTATAGGAATTGCTTACTGTCTTTTTCCTGAGGTGATGTGTATATTCAGGTATAATAATGACTTTGCATAATTGTTAGGTATCATATGACTTTCGTCTAGTGGTTTTCCAGCTTAGAGTACCTTGTGTTCAGGACTATCTATACTACCTTGGAGATTCCAAGCAACTACGTAGCACTTTTGTAAGTCGCTCTGGATAAGAGCATCTGCTAAATGCCATAAATGTAAATGTAAACATAAATGTAAATGTACTTCATCATGCCTTAATTATTAGTACTGTGCCAATGGAAAGCAACTTCCATTTATAACTAAGGGGCCTTTAGCATTGCCCTTGAACCCATAAAAAAGAACCCCATGCTTGTTTAGGAATAAAGGCACACAACACTACTGGAGTCTGAGCCTGGCAGATGGTACATGTGTGCATGTGTGTGTGTGTGTGTGTGTGTGTGTGTTTGTGTGTGTGTGTGTGTGTGTGTTTGTGTGAGCATCCATGTGATTCACATGTAATGGCAGGAGGGTACCTCATAGGTCATTTGAGAAGGTGAACAGATGTGTTACACTTCCTTATGTCACCTGAGTCTGTATATGATCCATGACTTTGCACATTCATTCTGATTGTCTGCCAACAGTGATATTACACAGGAGTGAGGAAGTATTGCAGCATCACTAGAGACAAAAGAGTAAATGCCCACACGCACAATCACATGCACCCTAGAAGCACTGGTATGAGTGTGCAATCATTTTGTGATTATACTCATTGACACCAATACAATACATAGCCCAAAATATGCAGATACCTGATCACACATATGATCTTGTTGGACATTCAATTCCAATGTTTTGGGCATTTATACAAAGTTGGCCAAGTGTCTTGAGTCTTTGGAGTGTGGAATTTTGATATTAGACTTTGATATTAGACAAGGACTTGCTATTGACATTCCAATGAATCCCAATGAATTGATCAGTGGGACTGAGGTCAGGATTCTGTGCAGGCCGCTGGACTTTCTCCATATCAAACTCATCAAAACATATCTATACGGACCTCACTGTGTTCTTAGTAGCACAGTCATGACGGAACAGGAAAGGCTTTTGTTTGCTATATTAACATTACCCTTACTGGAACAACAGTCTAGACAAAACCCTCAAAATTAGCATATACTATTATACCTCCTTCACAACACTTTACTGGTGACACCATGCTTTCCAGTAGGTAGTATTCCCCTTGGCAGCCACCAAACCCAAATTTAACCATCAGGTTGCCAGATAGCATGACTCATCACTTCAGAGAACACGTTTCAGTTTCCTGACACATGGTCTTGTGTTGGTGTAGCTTCCTGAGTCAGTGTGTAGTGAGTGATGAAAAAGAGGAAAGGATAGCTTTTTGTGAGGTTTTTATACACTGGAATGACTGAAGCAAATCGTGAAATCTGTCACTGTTGGTCTCCCATATTTTCAAGATTGTATAGGATTTAAAAAATAATCTAATCTGTAAGACCTAAAGCATATCTGGCATGCTGAATATAGTAACACACAATTCTTATAGTTGTGCACTTTGTACGAATGGAGGCATTTGTGAATTTCTGGCAACATAGAGGAATTGTGAGCTGAATCGAACATGGTACAGACAATATATAGCACAACATATACAGGTTAAGGTATCACAAAAATATTTTTATGCTGGTACAAGGTGGAAGAGTCAATATATTGCTAAAGTAAAAACTTAAAAAAAAAAAACAATAAAAATAAAATAAACTATGACATATCAAGACGTAAGCCTGAATGAAATCTCTCCATTTTGCCTGTTTCAATGTCACACCTAATCACAGCAGTCAATATCATCATATGTTTCTTTGCATAACCATAGTGGACAGAAACACTTAATTCGCAATTTTTCTGCCAAATTTTCATAGATGTGCATATTTGCTAAATGTTTGGATTGAACATAACTGTTGTAGAAGTGTTTGAATCCAGGAAGGGTGTCATGTTTCTCCTGTGATCACAAAAGCCTGAGTCTACTTAGGAAGGGTCAGATTGCTGACAAGTTGAATCAGGTGTGTTCCTGTGGGGGAAATCCAGACCGTGCAGCTCTGTGGCTCTCTGGAGCCAGGGTCTACATGCCCCGGCTTCACCAAGATGTGCAGTCTATGATCTATGATCCTACTACAAGCCCATGATGACACCCTGTGTCTCAGCGGCCTGACAGCTTCAAAGTGTGTTTGAGATATCAAGCAGCGGCGTGCCTGTGAGGACGCTGCATTTTTAAAGGAGAAGGCCCCTCTGTCTTGGCCCAAGGGCCCTACTGCACAGTCCAAGCTTGTCTCGCCACAGCTGCGGACATCCTAGACGTATGGTCCCCAGTGGGATGGGTCCCAGCCCAGGAACTGGGGCAAAGTTTAAAGCCAGGTTCCTTTGGGGGCTTCCGGCACGTGGGACACAGCAGACTTCGAGGAAGGCTGAGACTGTTTCAGATTCAGGTCAATCGTGTTCTCCTGGTGAGTTACATCACTGCAGAAAGGTAATACAGTGGGCTTTAACTTCCTCCTAATGAAATCTTGGCAACGGAAATGAAATACAGCTAATTTCTGGAAAATAGTGATTAACCTTTACAAGTGACAGAAAGGCCCCAGACATTGTCTGTTTGCATCACCAGACCAGCTGTGTTGTGCTGGCAAAGTGCTATACATTTCCAAAGCATTTTCAGAACATTTTTAGTGGATTTCCAGAACATTTCCTGAGTATTTCCAGAGCATTTCCAGAGTATTTTCAGGACATTTCCAGAACATTTCCAGACTGGAGCCAAGCCCAGACTTGTTGCTTCCTCTGTTCAAGCAACCCTGTCCCATTTTGTTAACTAACAGATTAGAAACATCACGGGTTGCTGGTTTAGGGAAAATAAACTGTACAGACCTGTAGCCCTCTACGGCAGTACTCCATATTTCCTTTTATTCTGATGGCCTTAAATCAAAGTAATTAAAAAATGTGGACTTGTTTCTGCTGTTGCAATCTGTAAGGATGTGGTAGTCATGACGACCTCTGGAAGACCCATGCACCCCCCCCCCCCCCCCCCACCTCCAGACAGTTCTGCCTGTTTCTGCTTCGTATGCTGATTCGTGTCATGTTTGGTAAGATTGCTGTGTAATGTCCAGAATACCTCGCCAGCCCACAGCCAGAGCTCTTAATGAGCATGGCCAGGATGAGAACATTGCACTCACAGATAATTAACTCCATTGAGTTTTGCTGCTCACTGTTGAAATGTGACGATCAAAATGAATTAAGGTCATCTTTCAAAGGGATTCTCACGTTGCCTTTTTTTACTGGTGTTTTACCGACAAGAGCTCTTTGCACAGATACAAATACTGATATCAAAGGACAAACCTGCAAAAGAACATTAATTATATGTCCATATAAACATAATTATATGTACTGCTAGAGAATGAATACTATCAGCATTACAACTTACGTTCGCCACCCGCCCCCCCTTCCCCGCTCGCCACCTCATCCAGGTTAAAATCTCACTCTAAGCAAATGTCAAAAGTTGGCAACCCTGCAATTTATATAAACATTCAGACAGCTTCTTAAGGACATGAGGTTCTTCATGATTTGAGGTAATCAGTCTGACACTAGCAAACCTGTGTTCAGTAGTCATGTATATTCTTGTGACTGGGTCATGATAAGTAATAAATCATTGCATGTTTCCTGAGGAGAAATGAACAGCATACAGGGGCAGCGGAAGAAGGTGTGATAGTTTAAAACATTACATAATACTACATATGGCCCTTAGCAAAAAGAAGTTTATTCAAGTGTACTATGAGTATACTTATTTTTTACTAAAACGGAGGAAGTATACTTGAAGGTGACTTTTTATAAACTATATTTTAGATACTTAAGAATAGTATAGTGAAGTATACTTGGCTTATACTGAAAAGTATAAACAGAAGTCTAAGACTAAGTACATTAATACTTATACTTTAGTATACTTTTTACATCTTTCTGCCACAAAGTACTAATACTTACTATATCTTGCTCCAAGTGCATAATAAGGTCAAGTCATTGACTCATGCTTAACTTTTAACTTATATATTAATAGTGTAATGCTGGAGTTTAAAATGTTATGTTTATGTTAACATTTTTTCAAGCATATGCACAAGATTTGCTTTACCTGTCACGCTACAGCCCCTGACCCCTCCCCTTTGGACATGTGTTTATGTTGGCTACATCTAGTCGTTTGTGTATCTTTGTGGGTGTGGATGTGTCTAGATGTGTTAATTGGTCTCACCTGTGGCTTGTCTCGTCATCACTCGGGGCTTATGTGGTTTGTCTATTTAATGTGCGTTCACGCAGTGTCTCGTCTTTGTCAAAGTCGATCATGTTTACATATATAAGTGTTTCACATGCGCTGTCTGCGCTTTTCATGTGTTAAATAAAGTGCCGTTCGAACCGCAAGATAGGACTCCGTGTCTCGTCCTTATCTCGCACCCCTGCGTCACATTACCACTTTTTACAAACAAGGACTTGATCTTGGAGAGACCATTATGTTTATATTTTTTTACATGCAAATGTGCACTTTTTCATTTCATTTTCTCCACTAAGGAAGGACTTTATTGTATTTGTATGTATGTATTTGTTTTTGAAATGTGTGAAATGTTTGAAAATATATCGAACTTGTTTTCAACATTCTGTTTTGTGATTTTGTAAATGCATCACACTCTTGTGTACATACAGTAAACTTTAAGAATACTTTAAGGAGTATATTTCAAGTGCATAAAAAGTAAGCTACAAGTAATATGCCAAGCAAACTTAAAGTAAACTAGTGAAATAACAGTATACTTAAAGTATACAATAAAAATAGACTTGAAGTATAACTAGTACAATGGCAGTATATTGATAAGTGTACTTGTGGTATACTAAGCATACAAGGATATACCAAGTACATTGATAGCATATAGATGAGTATACTTGTTTTATACTATAAAGTGTACTTTTGAAAACTTAAAATGAACTGTAAAGTATACTTTTATAAACTAGAAATGTTCCAATTTAGTCTGAAAAAGTATAAAATTGTTATACTTTCTAGTACACTTAAAGTATATGGTCTGTAGTATACTTGCTATACTTATACTGAAGTATACTTAATAAAATGAACTTTAAGTATACTACTTTTTGCTAAGGGGGGACAGGACAGGCTGCCTTTGATGGATTTATCAACACTGGACATCTGTCACAGCACAGACTTCCTGTTTGTTATTCTTCCGCACTGTTCCAGAAACAGAATGCGTTTTCACAGAAAGAGTTCAGAGAGCAAACTGCCCCAGTCCGTTCTAGACACACACACACACTTTTTCTGTCGTCCACTTTCAGACACACTCACATTCTCCCTCAAACTACATGCTCCACACTCCCTATGACACACAATCACAAACACACAGACACACACACTCACTTCTTGACCCTTTCTCGAGCCATCACGCTGTCCGCACCACAGTGTTCTATGAGGAACAAAGGACCGCCAAGCATTGTTCCACCCGGTGAGCGGAATTCCTCAAGGCGGCCAGGTGCCTCTCTGTTGGGGATTACGCATGTTACAGTGGCCCACTGAGGCTCCCAAGATCCCCTCCGTGAGAGAACGGAATGGAATTCAATTGAAACACGGCACAAATGAAAACGTTTATAACTTCAGATTCAAACAATAACCAAAGTCTGTGAAAACAAAACACACAAAGACAACATGAAAACATCCCATGTTCCTTAAGATGTTTCTGTTAGAACATTTGTGAGTTATTAAAAGACTCAAGAGCGACAGAAAAGGCAACTATAGCTGTAGGTGTAGGGGAAACTATGGCCGTCCATGGTAATGTTGTGTCTGGAATAGACGTGATGGGTTGAGTGAGTTCAATGCTGCATTGCCATTTTGTATGACGCAGGCTTACCATAAAGAAAAAACATCACTAAATACTGTTTAGTATAATTCAGTAATACAATCACCATGGTCTTTTTTAATTTTTCTGAATTTTTTGTCGACAATGGATAGAAGGTCACAATCTAGGACTAAATTGATGAAGATGAATGTTTTTTCATAATGCGCAGGTTTAAACTGTGGTCAGATTTCTTGGCAGGTGTCAGGCCTTCCAGTGCAGCTGGTGAAGATCAGGTTCTTCCTACATATGGAATCTCCATGAAGCATCAAAGCATTACTCCCCATTAACAGAGCAGCTAAATACAAGAGACCTCTAACGTTGATGGAAATGTCCTTAAATGAATGTTGAACATGGTTACCTCCAACTTCCTAACATGAACTTTATTATATCTATCATAACTGTAATGAAGGATTAGGATATGGAGAAAAATTTAAACAAGCAAATGATCACGATGCAAGGCGATCGAGTGTTGAATGAATTGTCACGGCTATACATATGTACTTAATGAGTACATTTTATTGTTGCCGGTAGTGTTTTGCCATTCACAGAGAAGCAAAAACATTCTGAGACCACCCGACCCCTCCCTTTTGGGCGTGTGTTTATGTTGTCTACGTCCAGTCGTCTGCATCTGTGGATATCCGTGGGTGCGGTTACGTCTTGTGTTAATCCGTCTCACCTGTTGCTCGTCTCATCATCACTTGGGGTTTATGTGGTTTGTCTATTTAATGTGCATTCGTGCAGTGTCCTGTGCTCGTCATTGTTTGAGTCTACACGTTACTGTGTGTTTTGTTGTTTATTGTGCGCTACCCGCGCTATTATTGTCACGAATAAAATGAACGCCAGTGCATGCAGGAGTGGACTCATGCCTCGTCCTTCTCGCCACACCGCACGTCACATCAGTAAGCTAAGAGGTCCTTCATTCTTACTCTGGGGCCTATTACAGTAGAACCCTGGAACGCTAATTCGTTCCGGAAAGGGCGTGGAGAAGCGATGCAGTTGAGTTCCGAATCAATTTTCCCCATAAGAATGGGGAAATAGTGGCATTAAGAATGCCACTAAGAATGGAATAGTGGCATTTCATCTTTTTTTTTCTATGTCTGTCACACGGATGCCTTTTTCATACTTCCCTATGATCGCCTTTTTCAACCATACCATTTTCCTCTTCTGCTTTTCTGCTATGTCTTTCTTGGGACCCATGTTTTTGTCTAAAACAGTACAAAAAACACAAAAAACAACACAAATACAGCGAAAGCTTGGAGCACACTCTCAAAATGGTTTAAAACACGTTGAACAACAACGTCAACTTACGGCAACTAGCGGCATGTGACCTAAGTACGAACTGTATTTTGTTTACAAAAGTCATGTGAGTCGGGTAGAAGTTTTGCTTGAGCTCCAAGGTAAATTTTTCTCTAAATTTTGCGTCAAACTCCAAATATGTTGAGTACTGAGTTGATCGAGTTCTGGGGTTCTACTGTATAGTCTTTCTAATGAGCTGGATTCAGTGTAATGCAGCAAGCATTTGGAGGGAATTGGTACCACGGCGCAAGGACTGGGAAGGTATGATGTTGAATGAAATCATACTTTCCTTCCATTCTTACAGTAAACCATTTAATGCACACCAGGCATCAGAAATTCAAATGCCCAAAGCCACAGCATTGAATGACAGAATTTGGCTTGGTTTACCACACACGTCTGGAGCTGAAGTATGACAAGGAAGGCAATGAGAACTCATGTCATCTACAATAGTGATGACTAACATATTGTGCTGCTCAGTAGCGAACCGTGACCATTAAATCTGGGCCCGCTCCCATCCCCCCCGCGAAAAAACTTAGACGACAGTACAACTTTAGAAACGCAATAAACAATAATATCTGTACTAGATAACTTCTTAAGCAAAATAAGGTTCACAGCTCCATGTTCCTGGGAAGCGGAATATGTAAACAACGCGCACGAGGGCATCAAAGGAATGAAACGAAACAAGCTAGCGGTAGTACGCTAACGACAGCTAGCGTCGCCACAGCGGGTAGAAATTATCATACAGTTAAGCACGCCCACTAAGAGGGAAGATATCATTGGTCAATTTTACTGTCATTTTAAACTGGTATTGCTGAATTATAACTGCCAGGTAGGGTTGCCACCTGTCCCGGTTTTCCCAGGACTGTCCCGGTTTTCACGTCGCTGTCCCGGTTTTCCCGGGCTGTCCCGGTTTGTCCCGGTTTTCCTTCTTTTTAATATTCGGTCCCGGCAAAAAAAAAAAAATTAATTTAATGTCCCGGTTTTCACTAGGTTAGTTCAAACGTCTATTTAAACAGTTTCTGCACACTTTAAATCCGTCTTTTTTTCTCGCTGTGTCCATTTTACGTTCGCGTATGACAGTGTCCTTGTTTTTTGACAGACCTAGGTGGCAACCCTACTACCAGGCCATCTGTAAATGAACAGCAGGACTACCAATCACCAACATTCTGCGGAGGCATCACAGTTCTGATAGGGGGAGACACAGGCTCACAGGCTTCCACTTAACCCCTCACCTTCCAACACAGATTGAATAGACACAGGTGAAAATTTTATTTGCTTATATTTTTGTAATTGTTTAGATGTCGATTGTCAATCTGTAAGTAGATACAAAAAATAGGATAAATTATATATATGTTTTAAGAATATTTTAGGCCCTCTGAGAGGGCGTAGAGGGCCCTGACGGTTCCCCACTGGTGCTGCTAATACAACTCTGACCGGCCATTTTACTGAGCAACTACAACATGCACATATACAGTTTGAGACATTTTAATATCAGTATGTATTATTTGCACTTCTCAGGTTATATTGCAGCATTCAGGATTATACAGAAAAAATGTACAAAAGCCACATATGCCCAAGCAGGCAGGTAAGATTGTATTTCTAATTAGACTTTTTGAGCAAAACAAAAGAAATGAATGCCTGATTTTGTGAAGACACTATCTAGTTTGACAGAGCAAGAATAGGACAGAGTTATTTAAAGCACTAGGGGAAAAATACGAACACACAAAGGCTAGCAGACGTAAACTATGGAACAGTTTAGTTTGGTAACAGTAGCAGTAGTGCAAGAGATGGCTGCTCTGGTTGTCTGAGCGAGACGGATGGACCAAGCCCTTACTCATGAGCAAAGCTCGAGGTATTTTTAGCATTGAATACATTTCTGAAGAGACAGACAGCAAAACTGCATGTCTGAAAAGACAAAGCGGCATAGTTTCTACGAAGACCGACCTTCTCACTTCAGGACTGGGCTCACCCACCACACTTTATACTGAAGCCCTAAGCCACACACACACACACACACACACACACACACACACACACACACACACACACACACACACACACACAATCAGCATCCTGTTACACCAAATGTTCCAGTACAAATTAGGTAAACCGTTTCATCAAGACTTTGAAGTTGTAATTTTGCATATTGTGACGTAAAACCAGCATTTCTTGTGGACATGGTGGTCACATATCATGGGGGAAGCCCAGCTGGAAGGGCGTATGCACCGGCCTAATAGGCTAACTAACTCTAATGTAATGTTTAGAAAACAGAATACTGGTTCATAGGATACAGCCAGTGGTTTATTTAGCTTAGAGCAGCGTTTCCCAAAGTGTGGGGCGTGACCCACTAGTGGGGCGCATGGGTATTGCAGGTGGGGCACAAGCAATTGGAAGAAATGAACCTTTTTAAGCTTGTCATTTTAATGCCTGTTTGTTTTGCATAAGCCCCGGATGTTTAAAATCTCTGCGGAACAGTGTGAACCAGGGCTAGTTTCGGCCCTTTAATTAATTTGTACCGGCCCCCTGTCAACAAATCACGATCCCCCCCCCCCCGTCAACAAATCACGTTCAACGCCCCCCCCCCCCCGTCAACAAATTATGTTCGCCACCCCCAGCCCCCGTCAACTAATCACGATCGCCACCCCCCATTTGTATTTTATTTGGGTGATATGGGACAGGTGGGGCATGGAATTTCCCCTTCTTCTGAGGTGGGGAATGATAGAAAAAGTTTGAGAACCACTGGCTTAGAGGAAAGGATGAATTGGACAAAAATCTGAACCCAAAGGCTAAATACAATTAATCCTCCCACATTAAGTTTGTATTTTTTAAGTTTGGATGTCTTCCATTTGAAGACGTTGCAAGAGGGGCTTGAAGATGTGTGTGTGTGTGTGTCGCTGTCAAACGTGTACAGAGGTAAACACAGAGGAGGACTCCTGCTCTTCTGGTTCAAACTAACAGCAATGATTCAGCATGTCAGGGGACCACACATCCACCCACACATATGCCCATGTGCACACACACACACACACACACACACAGAGGAAAGTTCCACTGACTGGTGCAACTGATGCCGGTGCTAGTGGCCCAGACCTCTTCCCCTCTGGGCTTCAAACAGCCCTGTACAGTTAAGATCCCGACCTGGAGATGCTCCTTCCAACAGTGAATCGAATCATGCAAAGCTGCATTATTTACAGCTTGACTTGCATATGTGATAATCGTTTAGAAGACGAATCAATGTATTAAGTTTGCACAGTTCAACCTCAAACTCTTTTTAGAGTTCCGATCAGGAATATCAAATCTGTACAACATGTCCCCTGACTCATAAGAGTTTAGTAGGACCATTGATATTACTGTTATTCCTGAGCCACAGCCTTGTGAGGGGGGTTCTTTCCTCCTGAATGTCTAAAGTTCACGTCCTGGTAAATCGATCTGCTCGGTAGGCCAGCGGGATCAGATGTGCTCATGTGACCGAGCCTGTTTACTGATGCTGTCTCATATTTGCTACAGGTACAGAGACCTTGACACGCAGCTCACGTCTCCTGTGCCAGGCCCACTGACTTTTTACACATTACCTATTCCAACTATTAAAGGAGTTCTAGAATACTTTAAAATTGTTCCCTGACTTCTATAGAGAAGGTATGTACTTTGGTCAGGGTGATTACACACTATATTTCAGTTCTCAAACAAATGTAGGGTGTTTCTTTGAACATGTGACACTGGCAGGAAAAAAATTAAGCCTGTAAATTTAAGCTAGGTCATCATACAATTAAACTAGCTAGTTATGCTAGCTACCTAGTTGGTTAGTTACTTGGGGCTTTCTATCTAGTAGCTAATGTTACCTGTACTAGCTAGCTACTTGGACGGCACAAAGTAGTTAGGTCCCATGGAGTGTTTGGCCTTATTTGTTTGAACCTCATCAGGAATATTTCAGTTCTCAAACAAAACTTATTTTAACAAATTGTCTTGGCAAATGACACCTGCAGCGTTGCCAACTCTCACGCATTGAGCGTGAGACACACGCATTTGACCGTTTTCACACGCTCTCATGCCACACTTCCAATATCTCACGCCGAAAAAAAAAATTTAGTTTATTTACCTCAGATCCATATCTATGATTCAATGAGTTACTAGTTCGCTCTGGCGCCACCCACCAGCGATTGATAGACCGCGATATAACACTTAAATTGTGTCCATTTTACGTTCGCGCAACAACTTATGTTCGTCCCATCCGCCCCCCCTCCCCTGTTGACAACTTACGTTCGCGCCCCCCGTCAGCAATAGCAACCTCCTCCAGGTTCAAATCTCACTCCAAGCTATCTTCAAAAGTTGGCAAACCTGCACTTGTTTCCAGTCATCTAGCTAGCAAGGTATGTAGCTGTGAAGCACCTGAACTAGCTAGATAGTTAGCTTGTGAGTGATATTTAGCTAGCCATTTATTAGCTAGATTTATAGCTAGCCAAATCACCAACTTGACAACAACACAAAATAATTAAAATTTTCAATGTAAGATGATTGCATTCAAATAAATAAACAAAAAACCGTCCACAAAAAAAATCACATAGCATGGCTTTCTAGCTGGGTCATTCCACTAGAATGGTTCAAATTGGACTTTGACATTTTCAATTTTTTTGATTAAATGTATCATTTCTATGTATACCTCACAGCATTAAGGATATTTTTAACTATTAGAAAATCATATTTTCCCATCTCAGGCATTAGCTCTTTATTATTATTGGTCATTTTTTTCAAGATCTGGGTAGGCTAATGGTTTTCTTCAACCCCGTTACGTACAGAGTGGAGGCTCTCTGAATATGATCATAAAATGCATTTCTGAAGAAATCAATATTTTCATATTAATCAGATGTCCCCAAAACTAATTCAATAATTGTGAATACAAAAATGTTACAGAATCTCACTTTTTTGCAATACTAAAGTCTGAAATGTTCATTTTCATGAAAGCGCTCTTGTCATTTTTCATCAAAAGTGTGGTTTAACTAAAGAATCTTCACCAAAATCAATAAGCTTATAATAACTCTCAACATTTTAGACAGAAGTCAACAAACATTAAATTACTTTTCAAAGCATAAAAAAATAATGCATTAAAATGTGGGCGTGACTGTCACGGTGAGTCGGCCCGGACGCCACCAGAGGGCGACCCAAGCGACCCGCACACGCACCACCACGCCCCCCATCTCACAACACACACCCTCACAGCGCAGGACACTCCCACGCTCCCAATCACCTGTGTTCTGACACCTGTTCCGCGTTAGGCTCTCCCTTTATATTCCCACAGGTCGATCCTTCCAGCGCTGCTCATTCACCTGCCTCAGCGCCTCGCTACGCGGGAGAGTCCTGCCACTTCAACTTAAGAGTTTTACTTCGGTGTTCACCTTTCTGTTTAATACCTGTTTTGCCTTTGAGCCTGAGTCCTTTTGTTGTCGTTTTGCTATGGATAATAAACCCGAGCATCCGATACCTCTGCCTCCTGCTGCCTCTGTCCCAGCGTCACAGAATGAGCAGCCGTCGACAGCAGGAGCAGAATCGCCGTCACCTTTGGAAATTCTGGCGACGCAAGGTAGGGCCATCGGAAGGCAACAGCAAGAGCTCACCGAGATAAGAAATATGATGCAGATAATGTCGAGTTGCTTGCAGTCTCTCTCTGTCCAGGCGAGCAGTGCCTCTCCTCCAGTAAGAGAGGAGAGAGGTCTCATCGCACCTCCCGAGCCCTACGGAGGGGAACCAGACAGGTGCGAGGGGTTTCTAATGCAGTGCGGGCTGTATTTTACGTATCGCTCTTCTCTGAGTCCCGAGAGAAAGATCGCATACGTTTTATCCCGCCTCACCGGTAAGGTGCTGGAGTGGGGAACAGCGCTTATGAGAACAGAATCAGCTCTGCTGGTGGACTATGACGCGTTCGTCACAGAGCTGAGAGAGGTGTTTCACCACCCGAGACAGGGCAGTGCATGCGGACAAAGCCTACTACGGATGCGTCAAGGCACACGGCATGCTGCAGAATATGCCCTGGACTTTAGAACCTTGGCCGGCAACACCGGGTGGAACGACGCGGCTCTTATAGATGTGTTCATCGCGAGCTTACGCCCGGAGCTAAGGGCAGAGCTAGCGTGTCACCAGGAGGGGGCGAGTTTCACGCAGGTGGTACGTCTCGCGGTCATGTATGATCGTTTGCTGCAGGAGAGGACATGCAGAGCTCCTCACGGACCTGCTGGCGACACCACCCCGGCTCCGGCGAGCCCCAAGGAGAACCAGAAGCCCGAGCCCATGCAGATTGGGGAGACAACCACGGCCAAGGAGACCGCTCGCCCGAGCGGTGGCAGAGCTCGGGTGAGTAACTCCTTGACGGGCAATTTGCTTACCATCCAAGCCTGGTTGTCTTACAGGGGCTGTTCTGTGGGGGTTTTCGCCCTAGTGGACTCGGGAGCGTCGGGGAACGTGATGGAGCAGAGCCTGGCGGAGCGGCTGAGGGTCCCCTTGAAAAAGCTGGAGAAACCGAGGCATGTGCAGGCGCTGGACGGACGACCTGTGGGCGGGGGCGTGATCCAGTACCGCACTGCTTACCTCCGTCTCACCATACAGGGTCATACAGAATACATATCGTTTTACATTCTGTCACACTTATGTCACCCAGTCACGTTAGGTCTTCCCTGGCTCCGTCTGCACAATCCCCTCATTAAATGGTCCACGGGTCGCATTTTCCGTTGGTCCACTCTGTCCAAACATCCACGTGCGGGTCGCAGAAGGCCCTATAAAGTGCTAACCACCAGCATAGAGAGCCCCAACGTCGCTCCTCCCCAAGCGATCCCTAGCCAGTACAGAGATCTCGCGGAGGTATTCAGCGCGTCTAAAGCTGCGCAGTTGCCGCCACACCGCCCGTGGGATGTCACCATCACCCTGAGAGAAGGCATGACTCCCCCTAAATGCAGGATCTACCCCCTGTCACAGGAGGAGGAGCAGGTGATGGAGCAATACATCAGAGAGGCTTTGGCGCAGGGCTACATCACTCCCTCCACCTCGCCCACCTCAGCCAGTGTCTTCTTCATGAAGAAGAAGGACGGTGGTTTGAGGCCCTGCATAGATTATCGGGGGCTCAATTCCCTCTTGGTGAACTACTCGTACCCACTGCCTCTGGTGCCTTCGGCTCTGGAGCAGCTGCGGGAGGCGAGTGTGTTCACCAAACTGGATCTGCGCAGCGCCTACAACCTCATCCGGGTCCGTGAGGAGGATGAGTGGAAAACGGCGTTCAGTACATCTACTGGTCATTACCAGTACCGGGTCTTACCTTACGGTTTGGCGTCGGCACCGTCGTTTTTCCAGACGTACATCAACGAGGTCTTGAGGGAGTACCTGAATAGATGTGTCGTCGCTTACATTGACGACATCCTCATCTATTCTCCTTCCCTGGACCAACACGTCCGGGATGTGCGGGCAGTCCTGAGCACTCTCCTGCGCAGTAGGCTATACTGCAAGCTGGAGAAGTGCGAGTTCCATCTCTCAGAGGTGAACTTCCTTGGCTACATCATAAGGTCAGGCTCTGTGCATATGCAACCGGGAAAGGTGGAGGCGGTGAAGGGATGGAACCGTCCTCACACACGGCGCGAGCTCCAAAGATTTTTGGGCTTCGCGAACTTTTATAGGCGTTTCATCCGCTCGTACAGCCAGATAGCCAAGCCTCTCACAGATCTACTGCGTGGAGGGGCGAAGAGGGTAACCTGGACCGCGGAGGCGGAGAACGCGTTTAACAGTATTAAGCAGGCTTTCGCTTCCGCACCTATGCTGCACCAGCCCGACCCGAAACGGCCGTTCGTGGTGGAGGTAGACGCGTCCGATGTAGGGGTCGGGGCCGTGCTATCCCAGCGCTTCAGGAAACATTGTTCGCTTAAACCTATAACCTTCTTTTCCAGAAAACTCAATTCTGCAGAGCGAAACTACGGAGTCGGCGATCGAGAATTACTAGCCATGAAATTGGCTTTTGAAGAATGGCGACATTGGCTGGAGGGGGCTAAACATCCGTTCACAGTGATCACTGATCACAAAAATCTCGAATATATTAAATCCACGAAACGTATGAATGCGCGTCAGGCGCGATGGTCGCTGTTCTTTTCCCGATTCCGTTTTCAAGTCACGTACCGTCCCGGAGAGAAGAACACGCGCGCCGACGCTCTCTCTCGCTCCTTCCCAGAGAGCAGAGAGTCTACGGAGAAAGAGCCCGTCCTCCCAACGGAGTGTTTCCTAGGCGCGCTGGACTGGGAGATCGACCGGGCGATCGCGGCGGCTAACCCACACCCCCGGTGTCCTCCTCACCGCAGGTTTGTTCCACCTGCGCAGCGAACTCCTCTCATCAGTTGGGCGCATTCTTCGCTAGGTACAGGTCATCCCGGATCAACAAAAACGCCACAGGTGCTGGGAGCCCGTTACTGGTGGCCGGGACTACACCGAGACGTCATGCGGCACGTGGCCTCCTGTCCGGACTGCGCAAGGAGCAAGGTGCCCCGTGTGCCTCCCGCGGGTAAGCCACTGCCCTTGCCCATACCTGTTCAGCCCTGGACTCATATAGCGGTTGATTTCGTGACAGACCTGCCTGACTCAGACGGAAACACCACCATCCTTTCCGTGGTGGACAGATTCTCCAAGATGGTGCGCTTCATACCTCTACCAGGACTACCTACGGCTTGGGAGACAGCGGAGATCCTGTTTAAGGAGGTATTCTGGCAGTTCGGGTTACTGGAGGACATCGTCTCTGACCGTGGGCCTCAGTTCACATCTCAGGTATGGAGGGAGTTTCTGTCCAAACTGAACGTGACGGTCAGCCTCACCTCAGGATACCATCCACAAGCCAACGGGCAGGTGGATCGTATTAACCAGGAGCTGGGACGATTCTTAAGAGCCTATTGCAGTGAGTACCCGGACACATGGAGCTCTTTACTCACCTGGGCGGAGTACGCACAGAACTCCCTGTTCGAGCACAGGCAAAACGCCATTTGAGTGCGTGTTGGGCAGACAACCCCCTCTCTACCCATGGAACGCCGCCTCCTCGGACCAACCCATAGTCGAGGAGTGGTGCCAGCGAAGCGAGAGGGTTTGTGCGGACACTCATCACAAGCTGGAGGCAGCGGTAAGGAGGTTCAAAGCCAAAGCTGACCGCCGACGGAGCGAGGCGCCCGCATATCGAGTCGGTGACAAGGTGTGGGTGGCTACAGGCGACGGCCGCCTGGGACCAAGAGGAAAACTGACAGACCGTTACACAGGTCCGTACACCATCTCCAGACAAATAAATCCAGTCACTTACCAAATACACCTGCCTGCGGACCGCCGAATCTCGAGGATGTTCCACGTGTCTGCATTGAAGCCGTTCCGGGAGGGCCCGTTGAGTGCAGAGGGTGCACCACGTCCCCCTTCTCCGCTGCAGCTGCCAGACGGGCAGGCTTATGGGGTGAGTCGTTTGCTGAGCTCCAGGTGCAGGGGCGGTGTTCTGCAGTATCTGGTCGATTGGGAGGGCTACGGACCAGAGGAGAGGTCGTGGGTCCCTGCCTCCCAGGTGCTGGATCCTTCCTTACTCACCTCCTTCCATCGGGAGCACCCTGGTCTTCCTGCTCCGCGTGGCCCGGGGCGCCCGAGGAAAGCTCGGCTGGCAGGATCTTTGGGGAGGGGTTCTGTCACGGTGAGTCGGCCCGGACGCCACCAAAGGGCGTCCCAAGCGACCCGCACACGCACCACCACGCCCCCCATCTCACAACACACACCCTCACAGCGCAGGACACTCCCACACTCCCAATCACCTGTGTTCTGACACCTGTTCCGCGTTAGGCTCTCCCTTTATATTCCCACATGTCGATCCTTCCAGCGCTGCTCATTCACCTGCCTCAGCGCCTCGCTACGCGGGAGAGTCCTGCCACTTCAACTTAAGAGTTTTACTTCGGTGTTCACCTTTCTGTTTAATACCTGTTTTGCCTTTGAGCCTGAGTCCTTTTGTTGTCGTTTTGCTATGGATAATAAACCCGAGCATCCGATACCTCTGCCTCCTGCTGCCTCTGTCCCAGCGTCACAGTGACGGGGTTGAGACTAGGGTAACGGGGATGAAGATGGTAACAGGGTTGAAGGGACAAACAGGGCTTAGAGGACAGGATGCTGGAAATTCACAGGTGAGGTTAAATAATGATGGATATGTTAGTCATGAGATTCAGCATTGTGACTAATGTTAGTGTGATGATGATCTGAATGACAATGTGTCTCCCATGTGGCTTTGAAATCAAATCAATGAGTGGTGTTTTAAAAGGCCTCATCATGTACTACTAGCTTGTTTGTTTGATCAGTTCTACATGACATAAAATGATGAAAAAAACATCAACATTTAGGAGTGCTGCTGGAGGACTTTATTGTCCCCATCAATGTCAAAGAAGGACAACAGATAAATTGCAGTTGAACTGAGTTTTATTAACCCAAATTAAAAACAATGGCAACTACAACAACATCTAATCTAGAAACATTCTAAACCGAATAACTCATGTTGACAAAGTGGAGTGTGTGTGTGTGTGTGTGTGTGTGTGTGTGTGTGTGTGTGTGTGTGTGTGTGTTGTGTGTGTGTGTGTATGTGTGTACACGTGAGGGTGTGTGTGCGTACGTTGAGGGTGTGTGTGTGTATGGGTGTGTGTGTGTGTGTATGCCTGTCTGTCTGTCTTTGTGTGTGTATTTGTGTCCTGTAGTGAAAAGGAAGAATCAGCCTCGGTGTTTGTACTGAGTACGCGGGCCGTGACTTAAAAAGTGCATCACAGACACTTGTGGATGTTGGGCATAAAGGTAATCCAGCACAGGATGTAGGTGTTGCCATATTGCTGGAGCCTTTGTGTCTACTGGGGGAGATGGTGCAAACGCACACAGGCTCTGGGTGTCTGCCAACATACAACACACCTGTATGAAGGGTGGCCTGTTGATGTAAAGGCCCAAAGTGGACCGCCTGAACTTGGCAGCTGTATTTACAGCTGTAATTTTCTGAAAAGTCAACATGTATCAAAGCCTCTTCCCTTGACATGTTCTTCTTCAGTTCACAACAGAAGGCATACTGCTGCTTAATGTTAAAGTGATGCTGTTTAAAACTGTGGAAGAGCTCCATGAGGTCTTCTTCTGTGCTCTCCAGATTGACAGTTGCCTTTTCTCCCTCTTTCTTTTTATCCATCTCCTCCTTTTGGGGTTAACATGGCAATTTGCAGTTATTAGATTTATTTTTGACCATGGTGAATCAGAATATTTCCTTAAACGTTGGCACCTTTTTTTATTTTTCCTTCATTTTTCTTTTTTTCAACTTTTTCCTTGAGTTCTTCTATTTGCCTCTTGAACTTGTTTCTTTATTTTCTGTTCCTCCTCTGTGCCACCAGACGTTGCCTACAAAACAATACAATGAAGTTAAGGGTTATGTGCCTTGGTCAAAGACACTTCAGTCATGACATGTTGGCTCTAGTAATTAAACCGGCAACCTTCCTATCACAAGCCAAGTGCACTAAACACCAGGCCATGGCTGCCCCTAGTATTAGTATTGGTTAAAGAATGTTAATCAAATATAATAATTCTTAAAATAAGTAGGTAACAACAACCAAAATCTTAAAATCACAACCCCATCACAATCTCTCAACCCCGTTACTGGCAAACGTAACGGGGTTGTGATTTTTGCACAAAAAGGCAACTGCTCTACATACTGTATACCAGAGAGATAGCACAAGGCATGGATGAGATTCAGAATTAGCATATAATTTTGAAAAAAAAACAACTTTTTTTATAAGTAATAGTTTTCTGTCTTTTTTTTATGTGACGGTGTTGTCACTGAGTTTAGTGACCACAATATCACAAGATAAATGACCAAAATTTAATAAAAGAAGGAAGCCACTTGCCTGTCTTTGATGTCCTGTTGTCCAAAAGACTTGAGTGATGTCACTTCTTGATGTACATGCTCATACGGATCATACCATTGATTTTGTGAGGGGGATTAATTTGTGTTACGGGGTTGAGGTGTTACTCAGGTACAGAACTAAATAATGTGTTTTTAATGAATAATTATCAATTAATTTTGAAAAAAAATATCACAAACAATTAAACACAGACAGTTGTTTAGGTTGATAGCAAAAAATATAAACTTTTTTATAGTTGTATTTGGTATATTCTAATTATATTTTCATTGAAGGCCATGAGGGACATGACAAAATAGGGGGTGTCAGCAAAAATAAATAAATAAATAAATAAAGTTTTCATAAAAAGGTCAAACAAAAAAAATTATACTGTATTAAAGGAGATATTTCAATGTATGTGTAAAGCTGTTAAAATATAAATTTTTGTGACCAGATAGATAAAATACACCTAAAGAGGAGATAGGGACTCAAAATGTGCCATTTCCAAGGAATGACCCAGCTACTAAGATACAGATTGCATTTGGGCTTGTGATGCCAATGAAGTTGGGCCCTCTTTCCAGTGTGAGTGGTGAGTGAAGCATCAGAGTGAAGCTAATTTTTTGAGAAGTTGTCCATAGTGAAACATTCAGATCAAACTAACATCTCGACCAGATCCTGTGAACATCCCCCATGCCCATTGCGCCACTGTGACTTTGCATCCCCACTGCTTTTTCTATGACATTGCTGGGTCAAGAGAGGTCATGGTTCTGCACAGGCTCTTGATAGGCCAGGGGGCTCCTCTTTATACCCTTGCATCAGGCACAGTACCAGGACACCTATTTCCACAAACTTTCCCTGGTGGAAACTTTCACAGATATCTTACAGCTGAATAGAATGCAGAAACTTCCTGTTCAGGCAGCACTGTGCGTTGGCGTATGGGGGTTTTATGTGGATGTGGCGCTCGCTAATTTCACCAACTGCCAAGTGAGAAAACCCTGAGGTGATGATCCTGTATCCAGTAGGTGAGGTGATGACCCTGTATCCAGTAGGTGAGATGATGACCCTGTATCCAGTAGGTGAGGTGATGATCCTGTATTCAGTAGGTGAGGTGATGACTCCTCACGATCCCTCTGACTCACTCTTGCTCACTCTGGGAATGAGTGAGTTGGGAATATGACTTGTGAGCATGGGACTTGAGAATAGCAGTTGGACAGGTGTACTTAATAAACTGGCTGGTGAGTGTATATTACAAAAATATGTTAGTGCTGAAAAAAGGAAAATACAGAATGGTGCTTTTAATGAATAGAGAGACTTTTGTGGTGTTGTTGTGATATCATACATCACATGACACTTGAAATATGGCAGACGTATCACATTCAAGGTTATGTGCATAGGGCACTGCACACTCATGTGCTGAATGTGCTTTACTGGTCGAGTAGTGTATGCTGAATCTGTTTAGTTTGTTCTGTTTATATGCCATTTTGACTTCATCCATTGTTCTGTTTTTCACAATACCTGCTGAATCAAGTTTTGGATGTTCCTGGGTAGAATGTGGGCAATTTTTGGGGGGTTAAATTTAAATATTTTAAGCATAGGGGAGACCAGGTACAGTTGTAACACTTTTTGTGAGTTTTCCAATAAATCAAAAACCTTTTACACTGGAATAGCCAATTTGCTGTATTATGAACTTCAATGTGTCAACTACTGAAACAATGTATTTAAGTGGGTTTATGAAATATGTACAGGTTGCAAAATTGATTTTAATACAGTCACTCCACTGTTACAACCGTCCCAGGGTACAGGGACGGTTGTAACACATGCTAGGGACGGTTGTAACGTCTAAAATTTATATAATTAATCAATCAAATACTCAAAATGAAAAAGATTATTTATCATTTATGTTATTGTGACTATTCATTTCTTTTTTTTTAAATAGGCCTAATTATTACTTTCACACTACATGACAAAACAAAGAGGGGCACCACACATGGTGTAATGGGGAGGATGCTGCAAGTGGTGTGTAGGATGCCACTGTTGCCACAGTGGGTGTTGGAGCTGTAATACTTGCAACTACATTCACTGCAGCTGCAGTGAAAGATGGAACCTGTGGTGTCACTGCTGGCAGTGGGTGATCTGTGACCAGGGATGGTGCAAAGGCCCCGTCATTAAAAATATCTCTTTTAAAAGGCCAAATTCCAGTGCATACAAACCCTGCCTGAATATTTGATGGTGTTGCAGCCAGGGGAAGGGCACTCTTCACAATGCTTGGCAGATCATCATTGTCACTGACTATTTGGTTCGGGGATGGTTGTAACAAGGCGTTATAATCGTTCCAGTATCACCAGTTATGATTTCACCTCATGTGAACGAACCTGACTGCTGTCACGGTGAGGCGGCCCCCTACCGGCCGCCTCCATCCACAGCGGCTGTTGTTGTTGTTGTTTGGTGACGTCATGTGCGTCCCTCAGGTGGGCGGAGCCCGTGATCCGTCTCACCTGTTTGCCTATATATGTCTTGTCTTTGTACCAGTTGACCGCTGGTCATTATATCCTTAATTTGGATCTTTTGCACGGGTTTTGGTTTGCACACTTTCTATTAAACCATCCTTTTTCCCTGAGACTTGGCGTGATCGCTTCCTTTTCAGTTGCTCACACCGCCCGTCACAGAATGACCAGCCACCCTTCGGAAGCCGCCAGTCTCTTTTTCTTTCTCCTTCGTTCGTGGTCATGTCTCGTGGTAAGTGTTTGTCTGCGTAGTGTTTTGTTTGAAGAGCTCCGCCGTGCTTTTGTGTTTTGTGTGTATGTGTGTAGCACGGTGAGGACCAGGGCAGTCTGCCCTGGGAAAGCTCTTCGTGTCTGTTGTCAGTTTGTGTGAAGAGTTCCGCCATGTTTTCGTGTTGTGTCCGTGGCACGGCAAAGACCATGATTGTCTTCCTGGCGATAACTCTTTGTGTTGTTGTGAATGTCTGTATGCGTGAACGGACGTGTCGATCGGTATGCGCGCTCGTTGTTATATGTTACATGTTCTGTGTGTGACGCTGGTGCCGCTCCTCGTCGTCGATTCGCTCCCCGTTTTGTCTTGTGTTTCATGTGGGGAGCGACTGCGAACGTGAGCGGCGCGTCACTGTGTCTGTTTATGTAGAGCGCGCGTTTGTGGGTCCCGTCTGTTTGTGTGTACGCCGTTTTTTGTTTGCTTGTCTTGTATTAACGTGTGTGTCTTGTCCTAGCGTGTTGTCACCTGTTAAATGTAATTCCACATATGCTCCTCCCCTTAAATGTGTGTTTGGAGGGGGACCGGTTGTGGTCCCGTGCCACGGGGTATGGAACGGAGGGCGTCGGTGAGGCGCGTTTGTGTTGTGTGTGTGTGAGGTTGTGTTTTCTGTGCAGGTGCTTCTCCTTGGCAGTGTTCCTGGACCTTGTGGGGATCTCCACCTGGCAGGAGCCCCTAGTGTTGTGGGGTGACCGGAGCCCGGTCATGAAGAGCCCCTCCCTAGAGGGCTGGGGCCCCCGGATGTTTGGGGACCATGGGGCTCCGGTCTGAAAAGCTCCTGCTGAGGAAGGAGATCCTCCCTCCTGCCCGGGGTGACCAGGAGGCCCTTGGGGCTGCTCCCTAGCCCGCGTCGGGGGTGCTCTGGGCCTCGGTCTCTGGCGCTCCTGGGTTGGGTGGAGGAGTCCACCTTGCGATGAGAGGCCCCGGGAGGGGTTGGCTCCCCAGGAGGCTGGGGTGACCCCTAGCAGAAGGCAGGGGTCAGCTCTGGGAGGAGGTAGGTCCAGGAGGTGAAGTAGCCACACCTTGGAGAGGTAGCCTGCACACACACACATACACGAGGGACGAGAGGAGCCGTAGCCCCTCGTCCTCACACCTGTGGGGCTCACCGGCTGAAGGCCGGTTAGGGCGTGAGGGCCCTGCGACTGACTGGTGCGTGGTTTTGTGTTGTTAACGGCCCGGTCGGTCCAGGGTCCCGCCCAGGGAGGTGAGCTGTTTAATGTTGTGTGTTTTTGTGTTCCAGCTCCCGGACGGCAGGAGGTGTGTTCCTGCCTGTCTCTGCCTTCCTGCCCCTTCGTGTTTTGTGTGCAGCCGCTGTGTGCCACACACCCAGTGGAGGGGAGTGCGGCTTGGTGGGGAGGTCTGTCACGGTGAGGCGGCCCCTTACCGGCCGCCTCCATCCACAGCGGCTGTTGTTGTTGTTGTTTGGTGACGTCATGTGCGTCCCTCAGGTGGGCGGAGCCCGTGATCCGTCTCACCTGAGGGTCGTTTGTTTGCCTATATATGTCTTGTCTTTGTACCAGTTGACCGCTGGTCATTATATCCTTAATTTGGATCTTTTGCACGGGTTTTGGTTTGTACACTTTCTATTAAACCATCCTTTTTCCCTGAGACTTGGCGTGATCGCTTCCTTTTCAGTTGCTCACACCGCCCGTCACAACTGCTAGTTGGACACATGTTAATCATTTCTATTTTTAGCTTACAAAACAGTGATTCTAATAATACTTGTTTGGATTCATAGATATTTGATCTCAGGACAGTATCCAAAAAATACCTCTGATAGAAAAGTTAAATTTTTACATTAAAAAAAACACTTTTGGTGATTACTTTCTCTGGGAGTTTCAAATGTGGCTCCTTTTTTGTTAGCAAGAAGACTAACTGAGCATGTGCACAGTGTTCAACCTATATTCAACCCCATTATACCAATGTCATGTAATATTTCCTTAGTGTGACGCTCGAAATATGAGGCACGACGAACGTCGAACTGTGCAACACGTAACGTTTAATGTGACAAAACAAACACGCGAAGTTCCATGCGGAGTGCAAACAGTAAACATACCTCTCACACAGGCATGAAACTTTAGACAAAGACGAGCACAAGACATTGCGCGAACGCACATTTTATAGGTGATTAACACAGACCCTCGTGATCTCGAGACAAGGCACAGGTGCAACTACGAACACGCTCACAAACAACCCACACCCACGGAACTACAAACATGGACATAATTGCACGCAGAAGACATAATGACACGCCCACAGGGAAGGGTCCGGAGCCGTGACCGTGACAGAGCCCGCCACCAAGGGCTCGCTACTCCCGGAGCGTCCCGTGCAGTTGGAAAGCCCCGAACCTACACCGACGGGCAGGTCCGGAGCCGCTGGGATCACAAGCCTCCGAAAGCCGTCTCCCCCGATGGTGGGAACCGCCGCGAACAGCTCTAGAACACCCTCCCTGGGAAGACAGGGGAGAAAACATTAAACATGGGCACGTGGACGATCACACACACTGGAACATTCAACACAAGGGGCACAAAAGGGAATAGGGGATTAGGGATACATAACGGAACGGACAATCACACAGGCATGGGCAACCAGGAGATTGCTCTCCCCGCTTGCAGGAGAGCAGCCAGATGCGCAAACCCTCCCATTGCTGCAGGCAGCACCGGAGGCGGAGCCCCTCCATTCTGCGGATCCGGTCCTTCCGCGCGTGCAGCGCTGCTGGGCGCTCCAGGCAACCGCGCGCCCGCTGGCTCTGCTTTAAGCGTTTCCGGCTTCTTCCTGGGCGCTGGCGGGGGTTTCGCTTGATGCCGTTCACTGGCCGGGGTACGAGGTGCCTCTGAGGGCAACCCAAAATACACCCTCGGGTCTCGGATCTCCTCCGCTCGCCGGGGTAGCACCTCCTCGCCCCCTGACGTCTCCATCCCCTCCTCCTCATCCTCCGAGGCTCCTGGGCTCCGTGACATCGCCTCCTCCAAGGAGATGCAAGGCGAGCAGTCCATGTGGCTCGCCTCAGAGCCCGACCGTGCTTTGTCCTCCGGTCTCTCCCCTTTCTTCGTACGCACGGTCGCTTCTGACCGCACAGAGGGGAGAGAGCCAGGCGCTTCCTCGCCCTCACTGTGAGATTTGGCGAGGGTAGCACACACGGCCGGCGGAGGGCTGACGTCGGGTTCCTCCTCGCTGCCATCTCCGATGGAATCTGAGCAGACGGACGGGGAAGGACTGACGTCGAGATCGTCTGTAATACACCGTAGGTGCTGAGTGAACGGAGGGAGGGGGACTGACGTCTGGATCGTCTCCTCCGTAATACAGGGTGGGCGCCGAGTATAAGGAGGAAGGGGGACTGATGTCTTCACCCTCGCCTTCTCCGTAGTGCGCCTGCCTCAACACCTACGGAGGGTAGAGGGCTGGCTTCCTCTGTCACGAGGGGAACGGAGTGCTCTAACGGAGCAGAGCTGGCACCTCTCTCCGTCTCCTCCTTGGAGTCTTCGGACTGGAGGGGACTCTCCTCCTCCTCAGACTCCGCGCTCCCAAACTCAACCTCGGCGGGGGGGGGGGGGGGGGGGGGGGCGAAGACCCACTCACTGGTGCCTATGTAGAACGGCCCAGTCTCCTCCAGGTCTGCTGGGGGGAAGGTCCCTTCTGCAGGGTATGCCAGGGGCGGAGCTCCGTGCCTCTCGCTCCTTACCCTGCGTGCGGCCAGTCAGAAGCACTCTGCCTCATCCTTGGTCTCGGCCGCCTGGGCTTTACGCAGCAGGATCGCACAGATGGGGTCCTGCTGCATCCTCTCCTCCGGGTTTCGTACCTCGTGGCGACACGCAGGGAAAGAGGTATGATGACGTTTGGCCTTCTTCTTGCCCTTTTTGCATGCCGACGTGTACCCTGGCATTGTAAGGCTCGTCTTTCTGTGACGCTCGAAATATGAGGCACGACGAACGTCGAACTGTGCAACACGAAACATTTAATGTGACAAAACAAACACGTGAAGCTCCGTGCGGAGTGCAAACAGTAAACACACCTCTCACACAGGCACGAAACTTTACACAAAGACAAGCACAAGACATTGCGCGAACGCACATTTTATAGGTGATTAACACAGACTCTCGTGATCTCGAGACAAGGCACAGGTGCGACTACGAACACGCTTACAAACAACCCACACCCACAGAACTACAAACATGGACATAACTGCACGCAGACGACATAATGACACGCCCACAGGGAAGGGTCCGGAGCCGTGACCGTGACACTTAGGCCAAACAAATAATACAAAATGCTGGTTGCCAACGAAGCAGTTTTCAAGTGCAAGTGTAATAATCAGCATAACTGGTTCATGGACTGATTAATTATTTATTCTGTATTTAGTGTGATATGTGTCAAAGCCTAAGAGGGCAACATCAGTTTCAGTTACCTAATTAGCACAACCTAATGTTGTTTGAATAGCTGTTGGCTGAAAGACAGACAGGAAGGCAAAAAAGTATTTAAAATAGTCACTTTCTCAGTGTAAACTGTTTTCTATAGACTGGTGAGCTGTCACTCATACATACAGTTCTCAGTCTATAGCTTCCAGATGTCCTCCTTTTTAAAAACGACTGCTGTTAAAGTTATTTATAATGACAGGAGACCCAAGGTTTGAGTTCCCCAACAAAGTTCCTAGTTACTCTGTATGTGTCCTTTTTTCTAACCTAGTCATAGACAAAGAGAATCCATACTGAGTATGTTTACACAACCACCACTGGCTTTTATGGTGAGAAATTACCTAAAATTATTCAACATTAAGATGCCAATGAGAACAGACTACTACAAACTTATTTCATTATTTCCTATTTGCACAATAATGTCATGATTATTTCTAAACTACTCATGATTTAAAACACAAGTCAACTAAATGAAGGCAGAAAGGATTTGTGGTGCTTTGCATGAATTGTTTGAGTTAACCATATAATTTTATTATATAATTTCAGAAAGGGATTTCGTGTCATTAGAATATCTTCACAGAAAGTACAGATGACTAACACAGCCAGCTGAACTCAAAGAGTTGTGATTTAAAAGGCTATGACAGCTCTCTCTCTCTAGCAATTCAAGCGTCATCAGGTGCCCTCGGAATGAGTTTATAAGAGGCACTTAGTTCTAATTCTGAGCTGGCACTTGTAGTTACTGTCATCACGAGCATCAGGGTCGACTGCCCCCCCCCACCTGCAATGCTCACTCATTCATTTATATACACCCCCCTCGCCCCTTTTCCTGGGATCTTACATAACCAAGCAGGAAAGGAAAAAAAACATAGCTTTAATGTTCTCTTGTGAGATTACAGCCACAAAAAACGAAGCAACATCGTGATCAGACTTAAAAGAGGAGTGGGAATGCCTTGTACTGACAACAGCTGTGTGTTGTGGTGGTAGATCACACCCAGCTCTGAGTATCCCTAAGTGGAAAGAGATGGAAGAGGGTTGTAGGATGAGACAGTGAGTCTTAACCACTCTTACAACTAATTACAGTGGACTAACTAACACAATTCAAAAATAATTCAACACTTTAACAAACACATTCAAAATTGGAAATGAACCTAAAATTTGAGAAGAATCTGAGAAAGTCTGAGAAGTCTGAGAAGTCCCAACAAATTCCCCAAGCACTGCGACTTCACCAGTCCTTCTTTGGGGCTGCATTCTTGTTCCAGTCAGACCCCATAAACCACTTTGCCTAAACACTCCTTCACAGTGTAAGGATGCTTCCACAGCGACTGAAGTTTGGGGCAACATCTTGACACGGGTGGTTTGGCCCAGGGCCGGAGTGGGCCCCTTTTTCAGTCCGGGAGTTTCATGCCCAAATCCGGCCCAAAATTATTTTCCCTCCCAATCGGCCCAAACTAGAGATTGACATGAGCCGGCCCATCGGGAATCCTCCCGAATCTCCCGATTAGCCACTCCGGCTCTGGTTTGGCCCCATTCAGAGTGGATGTCCCTGCCAGTGTGAGTTGAGTATGAAGTAAAAGGGGCAACTAGCCACGTGGGCATTCTGGAAAAATCTATAAGGACTCTCTGTCCAGCCGCCATGAGCCCTGCTCCGTGGTTCATCAACCGTCAAGTCTCAAATAGTGTGATACTGACAGTATTTGCTAAGCATAAAAAGCTCAATGAATCAAACAACAAAGAAGACAGCGTTGTAGGTTATCTTTGTTTCAGTAGACATGGTAAGCAGAAGGACAAAAGGAGAAAGCAGTATACATAAAGAAAAAGCCATTGTGGAGATAATGCTTCGAAATGTATAATGCTGATGGAGCTATTTAGATGTGTCACAGCCACCATAAGCAGCGATGTCATGACTGAAGAACCGAACGAGAGTGTTGAGGGCCAAGCAGTATCCACAGGCTGCTTATGTCAACGAGGGACAGACAGCAGAGAGACAGCCAGCAGAGACATACAGCAGAAACAGAGATGGCTGAGAGACAGATAGCTGAGGGACAGACAGCAGAGAGACAGACAGCAGTTCCATGTGAGCCAGTGGTGCTGGTGAGGGGTCAAGCAGGTATAGTTACATTTATTCAAGTTATTGTGTCCTCATTTTCCATTGTAAACTTCTAGATCTGTGGGATTAGCCTACATTACATACTTGCTGCCTTTCCAAAGTATTTTAGGCAGAGGTGGGTAGGAACGCGTTACATTTACTCCGTTATATTTACTCAAGTAGATTTTTAGACAAAAATGTACTTGTAGGAGTAGTTTTAATATGAAAGACTTCTACTTTTACTTGAGTAAATATGTGGTGAGAAAAACTTTTACTCCGATACAATCGGATTTGCGCCGCGCTCTACCGTTACTTTCGTTTTGTAAATAATTCGTCTTTTCAGTGAGAAGACTGACCAACCTCTCGTCACCCGAGTACGAGTGACCAATCAAATGAAGCCGGTCAATCACGTGATCACATACGCAAACTTTCTCCACCGTAGTAGGAAAGTGACAGAAAAACCTCCCGAGCAACCCTGACCTCACATACAGCCAATGTTTACATTAAAAACGTGTAAAAAGGACAGCTATATAATGCGCTGCAGGGTTGCCAAGTTTTCAAGATCTCTTTTAGTGAGATTTAAACCGGGGTGGGGGGTGGGGGTTTGGGTGGTGAACGTAAATTGTTGACGGGGGGTGGGGGGGGGGGGGTGTAAAATGGACACAAATTAAGTGTTATATCGCGATCGATCGATCGTCAGTGGTTGGCGCCAGAGCGAACTAGTAACTCATTGAATCATAAATATGGATCAGAGGTAAATAAACTACATTTTTTTCGGCGTGAGAAATCGGATGTGTGGCGTGTAAGCGTGTGAAGACAGTCAAATGCGTGTGTCTCACGCTCAATGCGTGAGAGTTTGCAACCTTGGCGCTGCCAATCGTGTCTGCAAACGTGTGGACATTTCAGCCTACAAGAACTCAACATCAAATATGAGGAAACACGATGCGATAAGTTTGCTGTATGTATAATTTTGTGTAATGCTATATCTCTGAGGCATAACGTTTGTATGATGTAATTATTAAATGTAACGCAGTGCAATACTAAAAACCAGTGTATAGAGTGTATACACTAGCAATATATGATGATTAAGTCTGCTACAAATTCAGACTGATTCAGTTGGTGTCAAGTTGTAGCTACACGTATTGGCTGACAGTCTCATCAGTTAGTGCATTTGTGGAACACATTAAAGTTACACAGGCCTAATAATTAGGAACAAACAAAAATACATATTATTTATAATATATAATTTATATATATAATATTTATTTATAATAAATTATTTTTATCATTAAAAGTCATTGTTTCCCGTAATTCAATTTCCCATGATGTAATTTACTGACACGAGACAGTACTCATGCATTTACTCACTACTTGAGTAGCTTTTAATCAAAGTACTTTTTAACTTTTACTCAAGTAATTTTTTGGGATGCATACTTTTACTTTTACTTGAGTAACATTTGGTTCAAGTAACTGTACTTTTACTTGAGTAAAATTGTTGAATACTCTACCCACCTTTGATTTTAGGTTTACTATAATGAAAGAAGAAAAAAAACTTTTTTGTTTGTTTTCAATCTTCCCATTTACCATATCCACTTTTTCAAAACATTTAACACAATCACCATTTCTATAGACTATATGAACTACTGTCTATACTTTTGCACTAATACAAATGGCATTTAATCACAATTTCTTCATCACTGTTCACGAAAAACTATCAGTGTTCACAGCAAAAGTCTGTACTACTGTGACGTTCGGGGTGGCGCGAAGGACGAGACACGGGATCCTTGTCTCCGACAGACGTCACTTTTATTTACATAGATAAATATGTACGTGACAGACGCCCCCTCCAAGGGCACTACCCGTCCCGGGGTGCCAACAGGACCGAGCGCCCCGAACCCACGTCGACGCGCTCAGTCCTGCGTCTGGGAGGTGACCGCCCTCGGCGAAGCGTCCGCCACGAACCGCCTAGAACACCCTCCCTGGGAAGATGGGGGAAAAGACGTTAGACAAACACAACGGAACTTTTACGAACACACAAACAGGTATATTCACACAAAAAGGAACAAAAGGGAAAAAGGGGTTTGGCACACATACGGGAAGACTTACAAACACTGGCACACACACAAACGAAACAGGCACCAGGCTGCGCGCCAGGAGGAGAGCGATGAGGGGAGAGAGATCGGGAGCCGCAGGTGCTGTGGTGGGCGGTCCTCCTCCAGCCCTCGCTGCGAACCCTCTGCTGGGGGCAGCGTGACTGGCAGACGCGCCTGGTGCAGCGTGGCTGGCGGACGTGCCTGGTGCCGCGCAGCCAGTCTTTCTCCTCGGTGAGCCGTAGGGCACATAGGGCATTCCCCCTTCTCCTCTCGACCGCCCCCTGGAGCCGGCAGTGTGGTCTTCTTCCTCCATCTCCATCGCCTCACTGCCCTGGCTCCAGCTCATGGGCTGCTCCGGGCTGTCACCCCGGGAGTAGTCTATCTCCTCTCCTCCAGAGCGCTCGGAGGATGGGCCCACCTCGGGAGTCCACTTCCCTTTCACAGTCCCAGCAGATAGCTCAGAGGGGGGAGGGCTCTCCTCTTCCTCCTCAGTGTAGGAGCCCTCCTCTTCCTCCTCCTCCCCACCGTAGCCAACGGTGGACACGGAGCACTCCGAGGGAGGGTAGTCCTCGTCTTCCTCTTCTCCCCCACCGTAGTCAACAGTGGGCGCGGAGTACACCGACGGAGGGTAATCCTCATTCTCCTCCTCCACCTCCCCACTGTTTTCTACGGTGGGAGAGGGGCACACGGGCGGAGGGAGGTAGTCCTCCTCCTCCGACTCCTCCTCCTCACCGTAGTCTATGGTGGAAGCATCGCACACTGACGGAGGATGGTCTTCCTCTTCTTCCTCCAAGTCCTCCCCCCAAACTCCTCCTCCGGGGTTGACGCAGTGGCGCCGATCAAGCAGGCGCCAACCCTCAGAGGCGAGAGGTCGCAGGAAGGAGAGGGGTGTCGCTTTCTCCACATCCGTACCACCCCCTGGTAGAGCTCCTCCTTCAACTCGGGATCCTCTGTCACACGAACCGCGCACAGCATGAATGCGCATACCCGGTCCGTCTCCAACTGCTCCGGTGTAGGCGCGGCGTCTCGGTGCGGCGGAGGGGAAGAAGCGCGGTGATGCCGCTTACTGGGGCACTGACTCTTTTTCGGCCGAGTCGTGTAGCCTGGCATCTTCTTGGTGTCTCTTGTCGGCTCGTCGTTCTGTGACGTTCGGGGTGGCGCGAAGGACGAGACACGGGATCCTTGTCTCCGACAGACGTCACTTTTATTTACATAGATATTGCGCAATAGCGCACGTAGAACATGTACACAAACACAGCAACATGTAGACTGTAGACAACGACGAGCACAGGACACTGTGCGAGCGCACATTAAATAGACAAACCACATAATCCCCACGTGATATTGAGATAGGCCACAGGTGAGATGGATTATCACAAGACACAACCACAACCACAAAGATCCACAGACGCAGACGATGCATGTGGACAACGTAAACACACACCCAAAAGGGAGGGGCCGGGGTCCTCAATGTGACAACTACAGAGAAATAAGTTAAACAAAATTATAAAATAAAACTTAATAAAATAAAACACTGAAACATTACAAAAACATGGACACTGCAATAATTCAAAACTGAAGTGAAGCACACATGGTTTCAAGAAAAACTAAACATTTCTCCTTTCTAACGCAACAGGTTACAGGACAAGTGAACTGGACTGGTTCTCATTAATAAATCATCGCATATCCACTGGAATTCTAATTGTTCTGGCTTTTGTTAAACAATTACGATTCTCTCTTGAACAACAGCAGTGGGGACCATTCATGAGCAGAGAAGCGACTGTCTGATCCGTCTCAAGTAAAAGCGGTTTGCACCGGTTCTCCCGAGGCCAAAGCTCCGACTGCTCTGAGAGGCACACAGCCCTCAGTAGATGTCTGATGATCTGCGCAGCCGCGCCGACGCTGGGAAAAGGGCGAGTTGTTAAGCTGACAGCCACATCATTTAATCTCTTTAAGTTGGACTCTGTTTTGTCAACAGGCTCTTGCTTAGGGAGGTACAGTGAGAGCATTCTAAGGATCTGGCTGATTTTCCTGAGGTTGAACACTGCTACAATACTGATTACACAATATAGATACAGGCATAAAACAACGTCTTAAGGATAGCATGGTGATGTACAGTCAACAGTACAGTACAGCAAATACAAACATGGATTAAATTAGTAAAAATACTGAGGGAATACGATTTATGTTTGTGGCATGTAGCATACTTACAATAAGTGCTTCAGTCGTCTACTCAGAAAAGGTATCTTTAGCTAGCCCAGAGAACTTGGAGTCCAAAAATACCTTTAAACCTACAATACCGCCAGAAACAAGACTGAGTGCTGAAACAGACTGAGAACCAGTTAAATTAAAATACAAGACAAAATGAATGCTATTACTTGACAAGACACTTCAAGTACAAATCTAAAATCAACAGAGTACCTAAACTAAATACTAGTGCTATTAGAACTGAGACAACACAACTTGTACCCTACTTTCTGTAGCTCTAACCAGTTTGGTAACAGGTCACACAGATAAACGCTTTCTGAGGAGCTGCTCTGGTGTGCTGGTGTCGCCCCCTAATGGCAACTGCAGTTTTTACACTATAACCATCTGAGGGAAGCACATCTAAGGGTAGCACAGTCTATCAATCAATCAAATTTTATTTATATAGCGCTTTTTACAACAGTTGTTGTCACAAAGCAGCTTTACAGGTGCCGAGTCCTAGCCCCCAGTGAGCAAGCCAAGGGCGACAGTGGCAAGGAAAAACTCCCTAGTTTTTTTGCATGAAGAAGAAACCTTGAGAGGAACCAGGACTCAGGGGGGGAACCCATCCTCCTCTGGACAACACCGGTCACCATGACAACAACAACAACAACAATTTAGACAGAAATAAATAAAGAAAAGGAAAAGATATAATAATGTCCATCTTGGTGTAGGCATATCCGGTTAGGCAGGAGGTGGCTGGCCCAGGATGGATCGCTTGTCTCTCCTCATCTCATTGTTCCTCGAGCAGGCGGGCAGCCATGTGGAGAAAATAAAACAGGGAAAATTAGCTCTGTATGAGGACATATACAGGACAGATGAAATTAAACACATTTCTGGAGTGTGGCAGCAACTCCGACATTAAGTTAAATTATTACAGCCTAGCTAAAAGACTTCAGAGCATTCTGAGACAATGGCATCCATCCACTGCACTGTCAACAAACTTGAGTGACCACGAGCAGTGACAGGATGACAGCACCAGCGCCCCAGTCTACCATAAAACCCTTTGTCTATGAACCCCTGGATCTGTACCCTTATCTAAGGGGGAATATTAATTTTTTTTTTATTGTATTTTTTTTTGTTTTTTTAATCAAATGCTAAACTAAATAAGTGGGTTTTCAACCTATACTTAAAGATTGTGACTGTGTCAGAGTCCCAGACGCATTTTGGAAGGTTGTTCCGAAGCTGGGGGGCCTTACAAGAAAAGGCTCTTCCCCCTGCTGTTACGTTATTTATTTTTGGAACTAATAAGAGACCAGCACCCTGTGATCTTAGTGAACGTGGGGGTTCCTAATAGGAAATAAGTTCCTGGAGGTATTCAGGAGCAAGCCCGTGCAGTGCTTTATAAGTTAATATAAAGAATTTTTAAATCAATACGGAATTTAACTGGGAGCCAATGCAGGGATGATAGGACTGGTCTAATATGCTGAAATTTTCTAGTTCTGGTCAGAACTCTGGCTGTGGCATTTTGAACTATTTGAAGTTTATTTAGATTCTGATAGTAGTGAGTTACAGTAGTCTAATCTGGAGCTAACAAAGGCGTGCACCAATTTTTCTGCATCATCCTGTGATAATGCATTTCTTAAATTGGCAATAGTGCGGAGATGTAGAAAAGCTTTCCTAGTAGTATTATCTATGTATTTATCAAATGATAGGTCAGAGTCAAGTATGACGCCTAGGTTTTTGGCTACTGTGCCAGGTGTAATGGGGTAGTCTGTGAGATTAAGCATTAGATCTGGAATTTTCTGTCTTGAGGCCTTAGGGCCCAGGAGGAGAACTTCTGTTTTGTCCTCATTAAGTTGGAGGAAGTTTAGAGACATCCAGCATTTAATATCTCTTACACAGGCCTCAATTTTTCCTAAACTGAGTTTGTCATCAGGTTTGGCTGATATGTAAAGTTGAGTGTCATCTGCATAGCAGTGAAAATTGACACCATGTTTGTTTATAACTGTGCCCAATAGTAGCATATATAATGTAAATAAAAGTGGTCCTAAAATGGAGCCTTGCGGGACCCAATATTTAACTTTTGTACTTTTGGATGGAATATTATTGAGCTCTACAAACTGATAGCGATTTGTTAAGTAAGAGTAAAACCATGAAAGGGCTGTGCCTGAGACTCCAACCCAGCGTTCTAACCGCTTTAGCAAGATCCTATGATCAATTGTGTCAAAAGCTGCACTAAGATCAAGAAACACTAACAGTGATACATAGCCTTGATCTGAAGCAAGGAGGAGATCATTTGTTACTTTGACTAATGCTGTTTCAGTACTGTGATGGGGCCTAAAATCAGATTGGAACTTTTCAAATATGTGATTCTTATGCAGATATAGGCATAATATTGCTGGGCAACAGCTTTTTCTATGATCTTAGATATAAATGATGTGTTCGAAATGGGTCTATAATTAGATAGCACAGTCGGATCAAGATTTGGTTTCTTGATCAGAGGTTTAATAACTGCAAATTTACATGATTTGGGCATGTGACCTATTGTAATGGATTTACATTGGAGTTAACTATAGTTAGAAGAGGTTCAGTTACAGCTGGTAATACCTCTTTTAATAACTTTGAGGGAACCGAGTCTAGTGTGCAGGTAGTACAATTTAAGGAAGAAATTATTTTCTCTAATTCTGATTATGGGAGTGGATGAAAAGCATCAAAATTTTCTCCCAGTATGTAATTTAAATCAATATCAACCAAACCAGATGACATACCAGTTGTATTGCTAATAAAAGGTTTTATATTTTGTCTAATATTCTCTATTTTATTATCAAATAAATCTATAAATACATTACTAGTGAGGTTTACTGCAATCTGAGGTTCTGCGCCTGCTTCATTTATTGTATGTTTAGAAATAGTATTAAAAAGAAATCTAGGATTGTTTTTATTTTTCTCCATCAGTGAGACTAAGTATGTTGAGCGTGCTTTAGTGAGTGCTATCCTTCCAGGCACAGTGGAATACTTCCAACTTAGTAGATCGCCATTTCCGCTCTAATTTATGTGCTATTTGTTTTAAGTTTCTAGTTTGGTCAGTGCACCGCGGGGCGAGCTTTTTGGATCTAGCCTTTTTATATTTGAATGGAGCTACTATATCTAGAGTTGATCTGCAGGTATTCTCTATGCCAGGGGTACTCAACTGGCGGACCGCGGTCCGGATCCGGACCCGAACGCAGTCCTGTCCGGACCCAATCTCATTCCTGTTTAACTGGATACGGACCAAAACAAAACCGGAGCATTTATTTCAGGGCTATTGAAAAAACACTCCGTCACGAGTGTTACGTTTGCCACCCCCGCTCAACAACTTACGTTCGCCACCCCCTCTTAACAACAAGCCTGCCTGGTTGACGCTTCGCGAGCGGCGCGAGGGTCCGCGCGGCGAAAATGACGTAATCGCTATGGCTCCGCGTGTGCGCGAGTGCCTCGCGCGCTGTCGGTTCGCGAGGTCTTGCACCTCTCGAATTTTGTAACTTCGCGCCGCGCTTCAGCGCAATGAACAAAGTCACGTTTTCTGGGTTCATACACCTTTATATGGTGGAATTCAAGCACTTGTACGTCACTTTCAAGGTCCATTTCAGTATTTCCCAGCATGTTAAACATAATTAAGTTAAATATTTATACATATACTCGAAATAATTCGCTTTTTATCACATTATTTAATGGTTGTTTATTTAAAAAACGCCCAATCTTCACGTCTTCACGTTCTCTCATGTTTCGTTCTGGAATTACAAGAGGCTCGTATTTGTTAACCTAATACAAGAGAACTATTCAGTCAGACAGATATTTGTTGTGAAACCAAGTAGTTACAATTTCAAGCATTTTAAAGTACTTTAACCTAAATTCCAGCACTTTTCAAACCTGAAACATATAGCAACATTAAAATTGGTCAGGTAAATGTTCACTCCCCTGTTTTGAGGGGTGTTTCTACCACATATCGTTTCGGACAAAACGCCTATCGTTTCGGAGAACACTGCAGTGACGCTCGCGAAAGTATAAACGCCTCCACCGTTCGCGCAACCCCCCCCCCCCCCCCCTCAACAACTTACGTTCGCCACCCCCGCCGCACCGGACCTCAGGTCACAGGTATCTGCCAAAATTGGACCGCGGACAGTTTTAGTTGAGTACGCCTGCTCTATGCAGTCGGTTAGACCAGTGGTACCCAAAGTGGGGGGCGCGGAGCTATTGCAGGGGGGGCGCGGAGCTTGGAAGTAAAACATGTGCACATGTGTCAATATGGGGGTGTATTATATTCTCATCTACTAAAGGGGGGCACGGCAGAAAACGTTTGGGAACCACTGGATTAGACTATCTAACTCTCCTGGATCAGATGGTGAGTGGGCTAAAGCAGTTAAGTCAGGGAGGGTTTCAATAAACTGTTGCTGTTGATGAATTTATCAAGCGCTTTATACACTGCCGAGGATACGAGCGGGTATTTATGTTAAGATGAAGCTTGAATTCGACTTAATAGTGCTATGGTTTGCAGAAGTATATTTATATTATCTACATCGATATCCAGCGATAAGATTAAATCTAGGGTATGATTTCGATAATGTGTAGGTCCTACTACATTTTGTATAATGCCGACAGAGTTCAATATAGAAGTAAAAGCCCTTGTCAGTGAATCCTCCGCATTATCAAAATGTACGTTAAAGTCTCCTACCATTATTATTTTGTCACTACATACTGCTAAATTTGCTGCAAAAAGTACAGTAGGCTATACGTATCCGCATGGTTTTTCTTGTTAGAAAATTTGTCAAATGATGAAATCAAAGGAACCTCTTACAGAAGTTAACATAGTGTTAGCACTGGAATCAGGGCCGGCCCTTCCATTAGGCGATATAGGCAAATGCTAGGGGCGCCGGCTGTCCAGGGGGGCGCTCGCGTGCATGCGGTTTTTTTTTCTTTTTTTAACAAATGAACAATTAATAAATGTGAAAACAAGCAAAGTCCACATAATCATAATTTCATTGTTTAATAATATTAGTCAAATTAATAATTCTTATAATAACAACACACGACACCTATCACCCGCGCGCCAACCCGCCCTCCCCCGCGCGCTCTGCGCACCTCGTTACTGTTTCTCTACACCGCAGAGTGAGTGACATCTCCCTGTAAAGACGTCAAAAAGGCAGAAGTCCTCTGGTGCCCAGGGTAGAAAAATGAGAAACGTGGAGGAGGAAAGGCGGCAAAAAACAGGTAATATAATGGTAATATGTGGTGAATTAACACTATACCATTGGCGAAGCGTCAGGGACTTCAACGCCTTCTCTGAAGGTTAATTGATCTTAAAAAGGATGCTTTATCTATTATATGTAATATATGTTAATAACGCTTCACCAATAATTTGTATTTTTCCTATTAATCGGCTTTCAAATCCACTTTTCGTACTTGTGCTTGAAAAAAACCTCAGCGGTGAAATAAAAAATCAACCAATCAGAATATTTCACACCGTTGTTTCTAGGTAAAAGAGAGAAAGGCCCTTTTACATTGAGAGCTTTTATTATCTAGCTTTTATTATGAGATCAACCAATCATATTATCGAATTAGAATCGTGGGGGCGTGCTCCAATGGTCTCTCATTTTTATTTGAAACAAATCCAAAATGTTGCCAATCTGTAGCTGTTGTGTTTTTCTTTGAAACCAGCTCGCTTGACTCACAACTAACACTCAATCGTCATTGTGGCTTTTTTCCCTCTGTATGATCTTAGTGAAAACCGCCACTGTCATCATACTGCCCAATCCTAGTAGGTGCTATGATTAGCTTAGCTTAAAATAAATATATACTACTCCTCTGTTCATTGCGGATGCACTTTTGAAATAATAATGTTGCGGTAGGCAAATTGCCCTGATTTGCACTGGTGGTAGTTGTTGTTTTTAATTTATTTTTTTAATTTATTATTAATATTTAAAAGTTGTTCTCTGCACTACGTTATGTAAAATAGTTTAAAAATATTTTTTGTGCAACACCTTTATATTTATTGCTTGTTATATGGTAATATTTAAGTCATTTGCTTTTTATTTGTTTCTTTAATAGTGACACAATCAACCCAATGATTGATGATACAGGGGGCACCAACCAAAATCTCGCCTAGGGCACCACATTGTGTCAGGGCTGGCTCTGACTGGAATAATAGATTGCAATCATAGATGTAATCCTAAATTATAATGCACAAACAATATGAATGTTTATATATGAAACACTGCAGCTAAAATTACACATGTTGCTATAATTTTCTGTAATTACGTTCAAAACCCACAGGCATATCTTCTCATGGGAAAAGTCTACAGAGCACATCAGCCCACATACCCAGACCACACTTACAAACCAATCAGAACTAACAAGTCTGGGCACAGTCTGTCAGCGGCAGGCAGAAGGATGCTCAGCGTTACTAAGGACTTGTCACATCTGTGAAGAGACAAAGAGGGAGTTTAAACCGAATGTGCCAGGAACAGCCAGTAGAGGGCACCATCTGAAATCCAGGAGGTTTCCTGCTGAGGTTGATGCCTCTGTGGAGTCAGTGGAGCGTGATGTAGAAGCTGGCAAACAGGAACAGGTGGGCTTAGTGAACCAGGCTGAGAGCGGCCCTCTGGGTGGAGACAGAGAAAGGGGGCTTCACATTGGGGTTGTCCAGCATCCAGTACAGACTGTTACAGTGAACCTGCTCATCAAGCTAACTGCATGAAGTTAGGCCTGGAGTTAAATTATGTGGAGCAGCAGGTCTCCAGGATCAGGGCAGGTTAGCCCTGTAGTGAGGAAAGACAGAGTAACTGTGATTGCAGTTCTGGTCTGAGAGAGCTTCACTTTCTTCAGATCCAAACCCAAAACGCCCGATGTAATGGCATAGCACTCTGTGTGCCAGGCTTTGCTAACAGGACTGTTCATCTAAAATAAAGAGGGTAGCTGTCAGCGTGAAACCTCTTTGTTTGTTTTTTTAAACTTGGAAACAAACCCAAAAAAGGTTTCAGCAGGTCAGGTCAGTAGCAGCTGTTTTGAATCAGTTAGATTTACAGAGAAAATCAGAGGCACGAGGTCTCTGAAACTGACGAATTTCACTCTCCCAACATGCGTGTGAGAGTGCAGTGTAAAACTGAATTCCCGAAAGTAGGGCAGATCTCATGCCATTGAGGTTGCTCAAGTTCTTTGTTTTGTGACGTTCCTGTCCCAGCAGCAGGCAGGCTCTAACGAGGAGGAGTGAGGCTTCTAGCAGAGCCAACCGCTGTCTCTGCTCACACGAGGGCTCAGTGCTAATCCCAGCCCCACGCTCACCACGCTACACTCTAACAGGAGCCAAGGGCCATGAGGAGGAAGTGCTCATTACTGGGCAGGATCTCGTTACTCTGATCCCTTTTCAGTCACACCGGCTGCTCTCAGCTGGTGGCATACCTGTCAAGTGTCCCGTTTTGGCCGGGACAGTCCCGTATTTTACTGCTCTGTCCCAGCGTCATCCCGTATTTTTATTTTCCCGTATTTGTCCCGTATTTTCAGTTTTCAATTTTTATTTTTTTAAAGCATTCATGTGCCGCTCCAAACAGAATTCTGTCACTAGCATCGCGAGAACTGCCACCCAGACTACTGCAGGTAGCAGTTCTTGCGAGGCTAGTGACAGAATTCTGTTTGGCGCGGCACATGAATGCTTAAAACAATTAAAATTGAAAACTCACGGGTTTAGTGTCGACAGTGGGAGCAAACCTGGAACAACAAATGCCAAAAAACCTAAGTGTACGTGTAAGTACCTTGACGAATGGGACAGGGAATTTACTTTTCTAAAGAGGAGCATGAAGGGGCATAGCTACTCATTCTGTAAGATATGTAGCTGTGATTTTAGTGTCCCTCATGGGGGAAGGAACGATGTCCGTCAGCACGAACAATCTGCCAAGCACAAACGCGGGCTAAAGGCACAGAAATATGCCCAGGAGATGTCCCCATTTGTAGCTAGAAATACTACTAGAAAATTTTAATTTTTTAATTCATTTGTAGTTCAAAAAATATTTGGGGTGTTTTTTCTTCACTTTTTGCCACTCCAAAGATGTTTTCATCTCTCCTACAGCCTCAATTGCAGCTATATGCAAATAACTGATTATGCAAATTAGGCGATGACGTCATATATGGGAAATGTCCCGTATTTTTAAATACAAAACTTGACAGGTATGGCTGGTGGCACAGCTCATGACCTGCGTGAAGCTGGCCCCCCCTCAAACCCAAAATGCTGAAATAACACTGCAGTTCGTTTGTGCTGGTTTTGTGGTTTTTGGTATTTGTGCTGTAAATATTTTCGTTTGTGCTATTAAGGCTTTTGAGTAATTTAAAAATACATTTACAAATTTTCTGACCTGTGATGTTACGCAGCCCCCCCTCCACGTCCAAATTTCTCCAAAGTAGTCTCTATCGAATGTACGGCGTTTGTGCTCGCTTGTGCTGTTAAAATTAACGCTTCAATCACTTACTTTGTAAAGTTAAAGTCGCTTTATTTTTCACACGCGTGACGTCACCAGCCCCCCCCTCCACGTCCAAATCACTCCAAACTAGTCTCATTCGTTTGTGCTATGTTTGTGCTGTTAAAATTAATGTTTGTGCTTTTATGGTTTTTAAAATATAACCGGTTCTTTTTCATACGTGTGACATCACCAGCCCCCCTCCACGTCCAAATCACTCCAAACTAGTCTCATTCGTTTGTGCTGGTTTGTGCTGCTAAAATGAACGTTTGTGCTTAACGCCACGAGCGCACCTTTCACGTGTTTTAACTATAGCTATACAATAGAATGGGCTGGATGATCCTGGAGTACAGAAGGGACAGGAGGTGAGGGGTAAGGCAGAGCTTCTGGATGACATTGTAATGTCTGCTCCGCCCCAACCTATGTGAGATCTCTGTTTTCCTTAGTTTTTTTTTTTTGTTGAATCTCCGTAGTGTTCTCCTGTCACGCCCCCTGATCCTACCGCCCATTATTAGTCTCTATCAGCTGTTTACGTTTAATTTCCTGATGTGTTTGGTTTATATTCCCATGTGCCCAGTCCTTCCTTGTGAGTCAATCTGGTGTGTGCTGTTGCTAGTGTTGGTATGTTCTGTTCCCCGTGTTTTGATATCGGATCTACCCTTGGTGTTTAACTTTGATCATTGTGTGTTCAGCGTTTGGTTGAAAGTATTAGGTTTGTTTCGAGTCGCTTCATAGATCGTCCCATGTTGGGTGTTGTGATCTTTATTGAGTCCGTTCGTTATTGTCCCTTGAGTGTTAGTTAGTACGGTTAGTTTCTTTTGTATGGTCTGTTTGGCGTTATTCCGGTTTATTGTATTTTCCATTTTGAGTGTGTTTGTTTGTCTATTGTTTGTGCAATAACCTGTTATTCATATGTGTATTCTCTGCTGTGTCTGAGAGGTGTAACCGAAGTAATCTGTGTACTAGTATACACGCTAAGTTTTACTGTTGCATTCGCAGTGTTTCGTTGTCTGAAAGCTCAGAGTGTTTACGTGAATGTAATGCCTCGCCGTTCAAGAGCAATTCGAGCCGATCTAGTTAGGAGACAGGAGGAAACTCCTACTCCTACTAATAAATCTGACTCTCAGCAGCATTTGTGTCCTTCTCCTAGTTCTTGCACGTTACAGACATCAGTGCTTCTGTTGAGAGATTTATGAGGATCTTAATGTTCCCTTATGCAGATCAACCACATCTTTGTCTAGAAGGCCTCTGTCTAGAAATCTTCAGAGGTGTTGTGAGCAGTGGAAAAGATAAAGAACTGTCCTCTTGCTTCTTTGCTGAATTGCCAGAGCCAGCTCCAATGACTGTTTTATGTTGACATCTTGAAATTTTCTGCAACATACAAAGCAGGGCATCCACATTCAGGGACCACTCCTTCTCCTGGCCATCTATTTAGCTCAATGCATTAACATTTAAACATTTGCATTGAACCATTTTACTAGTACCTTTATTATATTGCTATAATTCTTTTTTTTTTCTTTGTCGCTTACTGAACTTGTTTTTTTTTTGTCTGAACCACCAAGCAACACCATCTCATTCAATGTATGTGGTGTATTGTTGATTGACAAAGTCTAAAATGTTGATTTATATGTACAGTACATTCAATGCATGGATATGCAATGCAAACCATTTAAGGATACTGCTCTTTATTCACATTCAATAAAGAACTGTTTGTGGGGTTTTTCCTCTTGAGAACTACTCCATATATTTTATCACCTGTTTCCACTACAAGGCATGTAGTCTTTCTCGTAGTCATGTTTAAAAAATCCCATACAGGACTCGCCGTTTTCTCCCAACTTTTGTTGTAATTTTGCAGGCTAGCATGGCAAGCAGGAGCTCTAAACAAGAGACGTGACGGACCATGAGGTGTTGCACGCTTCTGCCAGCTAATATAAAACTGCTAGTGAAAAAAATCCATTTATAAATAAACTGACAAACACGAAAACGAAGGGTATCCTATCTATAATTTCAGAACGTTTTAGTTAGTTTTCATGTAATTACAGTTAGTTATCATGTAGTTACAGTTAGTTATCGTTTTTTTTCTTTTAATTACCGTTATTTATTTCAGTTAACACAAAATGTTTTCAATATCAGTTTTCGTTTTTTCGTTTGTTTTCGTTAACGATTATAACCTTGGATTGGAGTGATATGGACGTTGGGGGGGGGGGGGGGGGGCTGGTGACATCACGCTTCAAAATAACGATTCAAGGGGCGGATGTGACGCAAACGCAGGTATTTAATTGATTTATTAAAAAGATAAATAAACAAGACACTAAACACAGGAGAGCTAACAAGTAAGGCGGTAACAAGGGAAAACATACAATAGACTAAACGGCTGACAGAACCACAAGGAAACTGAACTAATATGAGCCAGGGAGAAGACCATCAAACACTAAACTGAAACGGAGAGTGAAAGACGGCTAGGAAGACACATACACAACGTACTATGAAAAGCCAGGAGGGAAACAGCAACTAATGGGGAAAGAGATGTAAATAACAGGGCAAGGATACAGACAAATAGTGATGGCAAAACGAGGCTTCATAAACCAATGGGGCTTTCCAGCTCAAAGGTTCACCAAAAACACGCGCCTCGAACCGGGGCTTCATCTGGCACGCCCCCTTTTGCTTGATACAGGCTCCGAGGCATCGCTTCAAATGTTACATCACTACAGACAAATAACTAAACCAGACTACACAAATGAAGATATGCATAGGGACAGAGAAACTAACAAACAATACAACTTTAAACCGGGACAGACTATGCGCAGCTGGGAGGCAGGGCAACTAGGAGAACAACGTATAATCACGATAACTAGCAGGGTTGCCAACTCTCACGCATTGAGCGTGAGACACACGCATTTGACCGTCTTCACACGCTCTCACGCCACATTTACCTCTGATCCATATCTATGATTCGCTGAGTTACTAGGGAACAATGAGGATAGGGGCGTGTCAGACAGAGGGAGCAGACAGAAGGGAAGCTAGGCATGACCAGGGAGGAGGGAGGGGCTGGACGTGACACTCTTAATAGGACAAACGAAAATATTTACAGCACAAACGGGCACAAACGAACTGCAGTGTTATTTCAGCATTTTGGGTTTGGGGGGGGGGGGGGGGGGGGCAGCTTTCTGTCCTTATTGCATGTAGCCTAATACAACTTGACAGATAGCTAAACAATAGGGTTTGAATAAAGAGCTGGACCAAAGGCGTTTCAGTGTCTTCAGTGTTTACTTTTTCCAAATTCCCATTTCACTTGTGAAACTGCAAACAAACATCACATATCTTAATACAGTGTACACCAACATTTGTAAAGCACCATGACCATGTATCCACACAGAGCATGAATCAGAAATGCAGTTAACTGTACTAACAGGTCACAGATATATGTAATGTTCTACTAATGCATATCTTAAAACATACTGCAATAGGTTTTACTTACAAACGGTGAAAGATATGGCACAAAACGTGAGGATGGATAGAGATGCTTGTAGAGTCGTTACACCTACTTCATCACGTGCACAGGTCAGTCTAAGATGGCCACATTGACCTATGAACCTCACCATGTGACTAAGCTAGCAAATCAGAATTAAGTGACAGAGCAGTAATGCCATCAGCAGCGGCACCAGTGGCTGTAAAGGGGAATAACCAAAATAGCAGTCAGAACACTCCCCGTCTGGAATTGTAAAATACCACTATACCCTATCAAAATTATTGCCATCTATGATGGTGACATGAGATAGATTATTTGGGAAATTGGTCTGAGGTAAGTCTTTGCAGTACCACCTTTAACAACTTTCAGCTCAACTTTCCTGACGTTCCCATCACTGCCAGGAAAAACTTGTGTTATGCAAGCCATAGGCCATTTGTTTCTCTTAACTTGAATGTCCTTCAGCAAGACCAAGTCCCCCTCTTTGACAGAAGACCTCTCGGTCTGCCATTTCCTGCAGCTCTGTAGAGTGCTGAGGTATTCAAGCCTCCACCGCTCCCAAAAGACATTTGCAAGATGTTGTACTTGCTTCCATTTTTGTCGGAAGAGATCTTTGGTGTCGAATGTACCTGGCACAGGAAGAAGAGGGCTGGCCTTTTGGGTTAGCAACATGGCTGGGGTCAAGAGAGCAGGTGAATCAGGATCGCTAGAAATGGGAGCCAAAGGTCTTGTACTCACTATTGCAGAGACCTCTGCCATAAGTGTAGACAACACTTCATGAGTGAGCCGTAACTCGGCGGTATGCAGGAACATAGAGTCCAATATGCGTTGACAGATGCCAATCATCCTCTCCCAAGCCCCACCCATATGGGAGGCATAGGGAGGATTAAAAACCCAGTGACAACCTTCCTCACTTAGGTAGGTTTTAACACTTGGTTCCTCCAGGACCATGAGCAGTTCTTTACAAGCACCAACAAAATTGGACCCACAATCAGGGCGTATTTGTTTTACAGGGCCCCTTAGGGCAAAGAAGCGTCGAAGTGCGTTCAGAAAGCTGGATGTGTCCATTGATTCAATCAACTCAATATGGACAGCATGGACACACAAGCATGTGAAGATGACTGCCCATCGTTTGTTATGTGCATAGCCTCCTCGAGTGCACTGAGAGACAACTGTCCATGGTCCAAATACATCTAGCCCAATGTAGGTAAAAGGAGGATCTGTTTTGAGGCGGTCCTCAGGAAGATCAGCCATTTTTTGTTCTGTGGTTTTTCCTCTGAACCTCTTACACTGAACACATTGGTGGATAACCCTATTAATGCACCTTTTTGCACCAACAATCCAGAATCCTGCACTTCTGTAAAAAACGGCCTTGGTGCTTGATCCGCTCATAAAAGTGATTCACAAGTACAGAAACGATGTGGCTTTTGCCGGGGACAATGATGGGATGTTTCTCATCAAAAGGTACCTGCGCATTATCGAGCCTTCCCCCAATTCTCAGAAGACCTTTATCATCAATTATGGGATATAATTTCCTCAACGTATTTCTCTTGGGAATTTCTCTTCCTGCCTTCAAAAGCGTTAACTCACCTGAATAGACGTCTTGCTGTACACATCCAAGGATAGTACTTTTTGCTTGAGATACTTCATCTACAGTGCGAGGCCTTGGACAATAATGCCACCCACTGCATGTGCTCCTCTCAGTGTTGGGTTTTAGAGAATGAATAACATGGATAAGGCAGGCGATAGCACGCAAGAGAGACTTCCAGCTGGAAAAACGATGGAAGCGATGAGATCCGAGTTAGTCTTGAGAGACATGGACTGTTACACTGATGCAGTTTGGCCGAATTTCAATGTCAGAGTCCGGGTTGATGAGCTCATAAGATTCCTCTTGAGTGAAGGACCCATCAGGTACAGAGAGAAAGGTAGGTCCAGATAGCCAGATAGAGTTATGCGAGTTATGCAAGTCTGAAGCAATTACAGGACGTGTAGCAACGTCTGCGGGATTCAAACTTGAAGGTATGTAATGCCACTGTTCTGGCTTGGTTGACCTTCGGATCCTTTGTACCCTATTACTGACATATAAGTGGAAGCGTCTTGTTTGGTTACAAATGTATCCTAATACCACCTTACTGTCTGTGTACAACTCAATCACGTCTGGTTTGACATCTATGTCTTCTACATTTACATTTACATTTATGGCATTTAGCAGACGCTCTTATTCAGAGCAACTTACAAAAGTGCTAAGTGTTTAGTCAGAATATGCATCTCTATCTAGTATAAACAGGTTTAAGTCCAAACTACTCAAGCTCAAGCACTGCCATAAACAGTTGTCAGTGCTGATACCTAGAAAGAAGACAACAAAATATAAGATTAGACACAGAGTAATACCTAGCAAGACTGAAATACCTACAAGACTACATTAGCAAGTGTTCCCAGAGATAAAGTGCAATTACGATTTATACCAATGCTTCAGTAGATTAGTGCTTATAAGTGCTTTACAAAGAGATGGGTCTTCAGTCTGCGTTTGAAAACCGTGAGAGAGTTCGCTGTTCGGATAGCCAGTGGAAGTTCGTTCCACCATCTGGGAGCCAGGACAGAGAAGCATCTTGTCGCGTGTCTTCCATGAATCTTGAGGGATGGTGGGTCAAGCTGAGCCATACTTGAAGCGCGAAGGGCTCGAGGTGCGGATCGACTCTTGACCATTGCCATAAGGTATGAAGGAGCTGGTCCATTTTTGGCTTTGTAGGCAAGCATCAGAATTTTAAACTGTATGCGAGCAGCCACGGGAAGCCAGTGAAGGGAGCGCAGCAGTGGAGTGACATGAGTGAACTTGGGTAGATTGAAGACAAGCCTTGCTGCTGCATTTTGGATCAGTTGCAAAGGCCTGATGGCCTGCAGAGGAAGACCAGCCAGGAGAGAGTTGCAGTAGTCGAGCCTTGAAATGACAAGAGACTGGACAAGCACCTGGGAGGCCTCCTAAGAGAGGAAGGGTCGGATACATCAGATGTTGTAGAGAAAGTATCTGCATGACCGAGTCAGGTTCGTAATATGGGCAGAGAATGACAACTGGTCATCCAGAGTCACCCCAAGGTTTTTTTGCATCTTTAGACGGAACAATCAAAGAGTTCTCGAATGAGATGGCAAGATCCTGCTGAGGACCTGTAGCTCCAGGGATGAACAGCAGCTCAGTCTTGCTGGGATTGAGCTTTAGATGATGAGCTGCCATCCATGAAGAGATGTCACTCAGACATGCCGAGATACGGCTGCAAACCTGAGTATCAGATGGTGGGAAGGAAAGCATTAGTTGAGTGTCATCAGCATAGCAGTGGTACAAGAAACCATGAGAGGTAATTACATCACCAAGAGAACGGGTGTAGAGTGAAAAGAGGAGAGGACCTAGCACTGAGCATTGAGGGACACCAGTAAGGAGCCTGCAAGGAGCAGATGTAGACCCTCTCCCTTGTAGAAGGATGACTTGGCAGCAGTAACCTCTGTTGAGAACTTGTAGAAGAGAGCTTGATAGGAGTGTAGGTCAGAGTCAAGCTGGGACTTCCTCCACTTCCTCTCTGCCTTTCTTAGCTCTCTCCGGTTGCTGCGTAGGACTTCAGTCAGCCACAGGGCAGGTGGGGAGGATCTGACTGGCCTGGAGGAAAGAGGACACAAAAGATTAACTGCAGACGAGAGTGAAGAAAGCAATGTATCTGTGGCTGTATCCAAGGAAAGAGATAGAAAGGAATCAGGATGTGGAAGGGTAGTAAGGATAGTTGAAGCCAGAGATGAGTGAGAGATGGAGTGCAGGTTACGTCGAGAGAATGATGAGCCTAAAGGAGAGGCATTGACAGGGAGAGCAGTAAGGGAGAATGTGAAAGATAGAAAGTGATGATCTGAGCAGTGCATGGGGGTTACTGTCATATCCAGTGCTGGGGCCGGTCTGCTGAAGATCAGGTCTAGGATGTTGCCTGCTCTGTGCGTTGGAGGGGTCAGGTTGAGAGCAAGGTTGAAGGATGAGAGCAGCGGTTCGAGACATGATGATTGCAGCTTGTTCGATGGAAGATTGAAGTCACCGAGGAGAATCAATGGGGTTCCATCAATGGGGAAGAGACTCAGAAGAACATCCAACTCGTCTAGGAAGTTACCTAGAAGAGAAGGAGGGCGGTAAATGACAATTATATTAAGTTTAGTGGGGAAAGATACAGTAACAGCATGATATTCAAAAGAAGATATAGACAGATGCGAAAAGTGGAGTAAAGTTCCACTTCCTAGACAAGAGCAAACCTGTGCCACCACCTCTGCCAGTCTGTCTCGGAGAGTGGGAGAAGTTAAAGGCAGAGGATAGGGCTGCTGGAGTCACAGAGCTCTCAGGAGTGATCCAGATCTCAGTCAAAGCCAGGAAGTGCAGTGAATGATGAGATGCTAAGGCTGAGATGAAGTCAGCTTTCCGAACCACAGATTGGCAATTCCAGAGTCCACCCATCACCCTGGTCTGAGAATGTGACGACCTTGGGGGATGGATGAGATTCCTTGCATTGCGCTTCTTGTGGTAACGATGGGAATGTCTGGCTCTGTGGGATGAAAGAGCAGGTATTGAAAAACACATGTTTAAAGTGCAGCAGTGAAGTAACTTGATGGTAAAGTAGTCGAGTGAGAGAAAGAAATACTTAGCCAAATTTGAAGGAGATTGCCTCTGTGTTGATGTATAATGGGACGAGGTAGAAGTAACCTGTCTAGTCGCTGTATACCGAATATATCTGCCTGGTGGCTAGTAAGGCCACTCCCAGCAGTTTCACACCTTGGGCTAACCTGAAACCACACCTGAAACTAGTAATAGCAATTAGCTCTAGAACCAGCAAAACAACCTGGTAACAAGCAGTCTAAGCCCAAAAGTAAATTGAAATACTCAGGCCTATCTTACCAGCAGAGAAGACAAATCTAATCAGGACACACTTGCACACTAATTCTAGTAGGGAACACCTCTCAATATATCTGCCTGGTGGCTAGTAAGGCCACTCCCAGCAGTTTCACACCTTGGGCTAACCTGAAACCACACCTGAAACTAGTAATAGCAATTAGCTCTAGAACCAGCAAAACAACCTGGTAACAAGCAGTCTAAGCCCAAAAGTAAATTGGAATACTCATGCCTACTTTACCAGCAGAGAAGACAAATCTAATCAGGACACACTTGCACACTGTTCACATAAGTTCTACAACAAGCTCTGCTAGTTCAGCAGCTAAAACAGCAGCGCCTAACTCTAGACGGGGAATTGTATGTGCAGCGGTAGGCGCCAATTTTGCCTTCCCAAGAACAAACCTGGTCTTGCATGTCCCGCTGATATTTTTCACCTTCAGATAGGCCACAGCTGCTATGGCCACAGGGGACGCATCTGAGAACACATGGATCTCTATCCTTTGGGCTTTGGAGAGCGAAATGTTCACATAAGTTCTGGGAACTTCCAAATCTGTCAGATGTTGTAACGAGTTCTTCCATGATTCCCAATTAGCCTTCTTTTCTAATGGTAGTGGAACATCCCAATCCACGGAACTAGAAGTTAGTTGACGCAGCAGAATCTTTCCCTGGATTGTAATGGGAGCCACAAATCCAATAGGATCAAAAATACTATTCACTGTGGCCAGAACTCCTCTACGTGTGAAGTGATATGGAAGACAAAAGGTATCGCTCTTGAGATCCCAGCCCATTCCAAGGCTCCTTTGGGTAGGAAGAGTGTCCACTTCTGGATCCAGGTCTTTCAGATCCTTTCCATGATCTTCAACTGGGAATTCCATGAGAACTGCAGGACAATTTGAGGCTATCTTATGAAGCCTCAAGTTAGAGGTCACAAGCATCTCTTGAGTTCTTCTCAGTAGGTCTACTGCTTCGTCGACGGTAGGTAGACATGTAATCCCATCATCAACATAGAAATTGTATTTTACTAACTCCTCTGCATCCTTTCCGAATTCATACACCCCAAGCTGAGCTGCACGGCGGAGTCCGTAGATTGCTACGGCAGGTGAAGGACTGTTACCAAACAAGTGGACCGTCATTCTGTATTCACCTACCTATTTTGTCATGTAATTTTCTTTGAACCATAGAAATTTTAAAAAATCACGATGGTCTTGTCGTACAATGAAACCAGGTTTGCCAACTCTCACGCATTGAGTGTGAGACACACGCATTTGACCGTTTTCACACGCTCTCACGCCACACTTCCGATATCTCACGCCGAAAAAAAATATCCAGTTTATTTACCTCAGATCCACATATATGATTCAATACGTTACTAGTTCGCTAGCTCTGGCGCCATCCACCGGCGATATAACACTGAATCTGTGTCCATTTTACGTTCGCCACCCCCCCCCGCTCAACAAAATACACTTGCCACCGGCTCCAGGTTAAAATCTCACTCCAAGCGAACGTCAAAAGTTGGCAACCCTGTGAAACTGTGGTACATTTGTTCAATATCGGCAGTTATAGCAACTGCTTCTTGGTGGAAGCGTAGCAAGACCCCCAACAAGGTGTTATTCAAATCAGGGCCTGATAGGAGTACCTGGTTTAGGGACATACCTTTGTCCCATGCGCTTGACTCAAAAACAACTCTAATTTGGCTTGGTTTACGGGGATGGTAAACACCGAAAAGAGGCAGATACCAGACTTCTTCTCCTTCTTTGGGAGCTGGTGCCAACTCTGCATGACCAAGATCCAGGATTCTTTGCATGAAGTCCACGAAATGTTCTTTCATCTGTGGTTTCTTCTTCAGTGTCTGACAAAGTGAATGCAACCTTTTCATGGCTAGATCTCTGTTATTGTGAAAACGGGCCTTAGTGTACGAAATGGAAGTGGCGCCACCCAACTATTCGATTCATCTATGAACATTTCTTTGTCCATTATTTCCATGAACAATCTGTCTTCAATGGATGGTGCAATCTTTTCATCGTCTATTGTCTTTTCAAAGACTGTGCTTCCCAATGTGCATTTTGTTGCATTTGAAGTGACATGAGCAACATGGTTGAAAGGAGATGTTTGGTGCACCTTAATGCTGAACTTCTTTTTCACATAAATGACATTGGGGCATGGAAAGCAAATGCTAGGACGTCCATTTGACAAGATGTTAGTGCGAAACGTGTTCACATCAGCTGGTCTGTGTGCAGAACCCAGGCAGACATCCCCAACTATAACCCAGCCCAGGTCTAGTCGTTGTGCAAAGGGGGTGTCATTGGGACCACTGAGCTGCGCCCTGACCTTGTGTAATTGAAGGATGTCTCTTCCAAGAAGTAAAAGTATCTTTGCATGGGGGTCTATACTAGGAATCTCATGAGCTATGGGTTTCAGGTGTTCAAAGTGTCGTGCAGCTTCGGGAGTTGGAATTTCAGAACGATCATCAGGCATGTGATCACATTCAATAAGTGTAGGTAGTGACACTTACGTCGCCATCTAGGGACTCAATCTGGAATCCAACTGCCCTTCTCCCTGAAGTTTCAGAAATACCAGTGCAGGTGCGCAAGGTGTAAGGAGTGTTGTTGCCCTCAATGTTAAACAGATCAAAAAACACAGACTTGGCTAAGGATTTGTTACTTTGTTCATCTAGAACAGCATACATCTTCAGCATGTTTTCTGGGCAGTTCCGAGGGTACACGTTAACCAGGCAAATTTTAGAGCATGATTTGGGGCTTGGACCAGTACCACAGACTTCTGTGCATTTTGACGTGATATGTGTAGTCTGGGTTCGTTCTTCCTCCCCGCCATACTTTGGCAAGGCTTCCTGGTTCCACGGAGCTGGTCCCGGATGAAGGGCTGAAATGTGTCTCTCACTGTTACATTCATAGCACTTGATTGAAGCTTTACAGTCCTTTGCGATGTGACTCGTGGAAGAATAGCACCTGAAGCATATTCCTTGGTCCTTGAGGTAGTTCTTTCGCTCTTCTAATGGTTTTGCTCTGAGACCTCTACGTCTCAAAGGGTGAGCCTTTTTGTGCAGTGGGCACTGTTTCTCAACGTCTGTTATCTTTATAGCAGATGTGTGTGTTGCATACTCATCCATTTGTGCTACTCCTGTTTTATGAGTGGTGATAGAAAACTTTGCAGGGCTTGGTCTTTTGACAGTCATATCTGACCTTGTGTGAAATGCACCAGAAGAAAGGTTAAAACTTGGGTCATTTCTTGCATCAGCTTTACAACAGACAAATTGCGCAAAGACAGAAAATGGAGGAAAAATGACTGTGTAGCTTTTTATATTGAGACCCAGAAGAAATCCATCTTTCCTGCAGATTGTGAGGTAACTTTTCAACAATTGGATTAACACCTCTTGATGTGTCCAAGTATGAAAGCCCTAACAAGTAGCCTTCCGATTTTGCAGACTCCACTTCAAGCAATAAATCTCCAAGCTCTCTGAGCTTTAGGGGATCTTTGTTGTTGAGTTTAGGGAAGTTTTCAATTTTGTTTAGAAGGGCCTTTTCAACAACTTCGGAGGCTCTGTAGGTCTCTTCTAATCTTTCCCAAGCTTTCTTGAGACCAATATCAGGATACCTAACATGCACAGCTCGGATTCTCTTCACATACTCAGCTGACTGATGTCCAAGCCACTTCATCAAAAGATCTAGTTCCTCACTTGGAGAAAGGTTCAGACCTGCTTTGGCATTCAAGAAAGACGTCTTCCAAGCCCAGTAATTTTATGGGCGATCGTCAAACCTGAGGAGCCCAGAACTTAACAGCTCACGACGGACAAGGAACTTGGCGATGTCACTTACTGCTGTGTTTTCATGTGGAGGAGGATGTGTTTGAAAGGCTGTATATGCTTGTACAGGAGCTTGTACATGATGATCCTCTTCTTTTTTTGGTTCTTTGGGATATAAAGTGGCCTCTTGAGCGAACCTTTCACCATAAAATGAGAGGCTAGGCATATGGGATCTAGAGCCTGCCTGGACTTGATGAGCCTCATCTTCCTGTTTGACATCGCATTCTTGAGGAGAGGGTGAAGGAGGTGGGCACTGATGTGCTTGTGTTTGAAAATGCTGTTCTACATAATTGCTGGTGTGCTCTTTTGGATCTACTGCAGGTAAATTAATTGAGGTGTTCTTCTGACTACCACCAAAGCTGAGCTCGGCAGCCTCTTCGAATACTTTTGCTTCAGCCAAAGCAGCAGCAACATCTGTTTCTTGTTGTATCGCCATCAAAGTACCCTCCATACGAACCTTTTCTAGTTTAACAGCTGTTTCTTTGTTGATGAAACTGGCTCGTGCACACACTGCCTCTGCTCTTGCTTGAGCTTGAGCAGCAGACAGACTAGCTGTGGATCTTTTTGACCCCAAAGATGAGCTAGAGGTGACTGACCTCATCTCATGAGTTTGCTGTCCCTCTGTTTTGTCCGCTTCCTCCATAATTATTGACTCCTCCAAGGCATATCAATCAGCATAAACGAGTGCTTCACCACTGATCCTGTGTTAGGTGCCGGCTTTGCAGTGTTTTTTCACTATTCTGTCCTTATTGCATGTAGCCTAATACAACTTGACAGATAGCTAAACAATAGGGTTTGAATAAAGAGCTGGACCAAAGGCGTTTCAGTGTCTTCAGTGTTTACTTTTTCCAAATTCCCATTTCACTTGTGAAACTGCAAACAAACATCACATATCTTAATACAGTGTACACCAACATTTGTAAAGCACCATGACCATGTATCCACACAGAGCATGAAACAGAAATGCAGTTAACTGTACTAACAGGTCACAGATATATGTAATGTTCTACTAATGCATATCTTAAAACATACTGCAATAGGTTTTACTTACAAACGGTGAAAGATATGGCACAAAACGTGAGGATGGATAGAAATGCTTGTAGAGTCGTTACACCTACTTCATCATGTGCACAGCTCAGTCAGGGTTCATACACTTTTTTGACAATCAATTTCCATGACTTTTCCATGACTTTTCCGTGACTTTGAGGCAAATTTTATTGACTATACATTCTCTAAACATATGTGTAGACATGAAAAATAAGAAAAAATCCAGGCCAAAATTCCACAGTATATAATAAATTAATGACAAGCCACGTGGTTTAATTGAAAAAATAAACATTTACCGTATTTTCAATATCAATATAAACCGGAGTTACCTACTTTTTTTTTATTTCGCGCGTGCACGGAGGAGCAGTGGCAGCACAGTGGAGTGTTGTGGAGTGTTGTGTACGATAAGCTGAGGCAGCACAGGCTCCACTGCAGCCCATCTCGGCAACACGATCGCTCTTTCTCGCGTTGTACGCACGAGGACATCGTTAGTTTTTTTTCTATACTGTGTTTACGATCAAAACGTATCTAAATATTTTCAGTCTCTAACTCCATCGTTAACCGTGCACATTTTGCACGCCCCGTGTCCTTGTCTTTCACAAGCCATAGCTTGTATTTGTCCAACTGAAGCAGTCATTGTTTAATCGGCATTTACCAGCATTACGCTGATTTACATCAAAGTACAATCTACAGCTCCGCTTGGAGTCCGACGCTAACGCAGTGAACTAATGTGTGAAGTTACGTTAGCGGTCCGCACAATGAAAAAAAATGGCTATATTATATTTATTAATTTTTTCTTCCGGTTATCAGAACAACATACATTTATTGTGTCAAGCAAATTTCCATGACTTTTCCAAAACATTTGAGTATTTTTTATTTTTCCAAAACTTATCCAGGCCTGGAAATTGCTATTTTCAAATTCCATAACTTTTCCAGGTTTTTCATGACCGTACGAACCCTGTCAGTATAAGATGGCCACATTGACCTATGAACCTCACCATGTGACTAAGGTAGCAAATCAGAATTAAGTGACAGAGCATTAATGACATCAGCAGCGCCACCAGTGGCTGTGAAGGGGAATAACCAAAATAGCAGTCAGAACAGCTTCACACAGGTCAGCTCATGTTGTGTTGGAAAGCAAAGTGCAAACAACAACAACTTGGCCTGTGCATTCTGACAATACTGAATGAATATATGGATATGGATGTTTCATAATGAATGTTTCACTATGCTTAATGCTGAAAACAATAATAATACAATAGACACAAGGAGGAAACATAATGAAGTAAGGCACATCAACTTTTCTTTTATATATATATATTTCTTTTCCCTTCACTTTGCTCTCTCTGATGCTGAAACCTCTGAGAATATGAAATCAGAATATATTTAAATGCATTATTAATAAAAATCAAGCTGGTCATTGATTTATATATATAATATATGAATGTATTGTATTATATTATGGAATATACAGTGAGGGAAGTAAGTATTTGAACACCCTGTGTCTTTGCAAGTTCTCCCACTTAGAAATCATGGAGGGGTCTGAAATTTTCATCTTAGGTGCATGTGCACTGCAAGAGACATAATCTAAATAAAAATTAAAACCAAAAATCACAATGTATGATTTGGAAAAATAATAATAATAATAATTATTATTATTAGCAACAATAACAATAATGATAACAATAATAAAAATCTTATCTGGGAAAGACTCAGTAAAGCCGTTGCTCCTCCCTGTAGTGAGGAGCCAGCTGAGGTGGTGCAGATACCCCATCATGACCCCAAATGACCCATTATGCCCCACAGATGCCCTATCATACCTCCAGATGTCCCATTATGCCCCCATATACCCCCGGATGCCTCCCTGGTGAGGTGTTCCAGGGATGTCCAACTGGTAGGAGATCCCAGGTGCTAATACAGAAAAGAGACTTATCAGAAGTCACTTACTTATCAGAAGTCTAACCAAGAGTTTTATTAGGACCAGACATCTGTTACAGTGGGAGGAGGCAGGCACGACGAGTGGGTACTGTGACAAAAAACGTTTAATGGTGCTCAACAAATAAAGTGCGGCGCGGACAGCGCAAGCACTCACACACGACACTAACAAGGCACAAGCTTTAGACAAAGACGAGCAGAAGAAATCGCGCGAACGCACATTAAATAGGTGATTAACACATACCCTCATGATCACGAGACAAGGCACAGGTGAGACTACGAACACGCTCACAGACGACCCACACCCACGGGACTACAAACATGGACATAACAGCACGCAGACAACGTAGCGACACACCCACAAGGAGGGGTCCGGAGCTGTCACCGTGACAACATCAGGCAAGTAAACAGATTCTCTGGAAAAAATGGACAAATCCTCCTGTAGTTATACAAGATATAACTGGATGTCCAGATCATGTAAATACATACATACACATATGTATTCATGGCAAGTTTTTTTACCTTATACATTTTGGGAAACACATTTATGATGCCTGTAAATGCAGAATGTAATGTAGTTGCTCGCTTGATCCACTAGAGGGAGCATGGGAAGATCATATATCAGTTGAAGCTCTGAACATGAGTGGTTTTCCTGTGGGCTAATGACCTGCTTCCTCATTCAGGGTCTTTTCTGAGACAGACACCTCAGTGCTTTCACTTCATCTGAGGACTGAAATGGCTCTGATCATCCTTCTCCTCTGTGTCATCTTGAACGTTTATTCACAATGTGAGTGTTTTTAGTAATCCGTGATTCACTCATTTATTCTGTGAGGTTGTGCTACAATGCTACAATGAGAATAACACAGTGGTACAAAAGCTACTGCACCTATATCTACTGACTTACTGATTTCTTGCAAATGTTCTTGGAAATGTTCTAGAGACTTTTAGGCTTGTTTATTTACACATCTGTAAAGATGAGAATAAATAAATAATATACCACACTAATTCACATTTACCAATACTCCTTTATGGTGTATTTATCCCCCTGCAGATATCAGACCTACACTGAGTGGCCACTATGACCAACAACATGATGAATTCTACCTTATATGTGAAGTACCAGTGGCAGAGTCAGTACATGGTGATTTTAGCTGTAATATCTACACTGGACACCAGCGGTTTCTAAAGGGAACATCTAGAAGGAGGACTGATGGAACATCTGCTTGCAAGTTCACAGCAACTAAAAATGACCTGATCAATAATCTACAGTCAGCAAAGAGTCTTGAAATAAGCTGTGATTATTCACTAAATTCTGACCCATTCATCTCATCTCCAATGAGTGATAAAGACAACATAACAAGTAAGTTACATAGAACTATATGATTAAGCTTTAATATGCATTTCTTATTATTTTTATTGTATTGTCTGTATGTTCATGTTTGTATTACAAATGTAATAACTTTTTAACAAATTTAATCTTTTTCTAGAATGGCTTCCTGCACTAACTCAGCTCTTCATAACAGAAACATCTACTACAGGTATCCCTGAACTATCACACCTTAGTTCTGTCCAGTTCAAATATCCTTGTTGTTCTACTTTAGTAAACTGTGAAACTCCCTCTGTAGCTTTTCCACATTCTACCAGCACCATCACCACAACACACCCCACAACCAGTGAGTATTTCTACACTTATTTGGGTGTCTCAAAGGTATATATATATATATATATATATATATATATATATATATATATATATATATATATATATATATATATTAGGGGTGGGCAAAGATACATTTTTAAAATCTAGATTAATCTCACTGAAATCTTGAAATTAATCTAGATTAATCTAGATTCATCTATATTAAAATGGCTCAAATGCGTGCTACCCAAGTAATGACTAAAAGTCAGTTTTGAGATAGGGTTTCTTAATACAGAGGGTGCATTAGACCAGGGACTCATCTCCTGTTGTCACGTCCAGCCCCTCCCTCCTCCCTGGTCCCGCCTAGCTCCCCGCTCCCATTCGTCCCTCCGTCTGTCTGTCACGCCCTCGTCGTTAGTCTCGCACACCTGAGTCTTGTTTCTCCATCTTGTCCACTTGTCCCTGTGGTGTTTCATTCCCATGTCGGTCATTGTGGTTTTGTGAGTACCTCCCTGTCTGCCTGCTCATGGTTTTTGTATTTCCGTGCTTTCGTGTTCATGTTCTTGTTGTCTACCTCCCTCCTAGTTTTAATCTACTGTCATAGTTCTCCTTGTAACCCAGCCTCCCAGCTCCACGTAGTTTGTATCGTTTGCTAGTCTCTCTGTCTCTGTACTTATCCCTAGTTTCTTCATAGTAGTCTCGTGTAGCTGTTCATTTGATTCCTTGCCCTGTTAGTATCTCCTTCCTTTTAGTTGCCGTCCTCCCCGTTGTTACTTCCCGGGTTTTTCTTCGTGTGTTGTGTATGTGTCTCCCTCGCCTTGTTTGCTCTCTCTGTTTCAGTTTAGTGTCTCATAGTTTTCTGCCCGGCTCATGTTAGGTTTCCTTATGGTTTTGTTAGCCGTTTAGTTTAGTGTATGTTTTCCATGTCTACTTACCATATCACTTGTTAGCCCTCATTGTTCTGTGTTTAGTTTCCTGTTCTTCTAATAAATCATTTGAATATCTGCATGTGCGTCATCCCCGCCCTTGAATCGTTACACCTGTTTCCAAAATGCATCAATGACTGCTTGAGAAAGCTGTTCTACTTTGATACTTGAAGAAAAAAAACATGCTCAATGAAATGTAGGCTACTACTCGTGTTCAACGGTTTATTCAGTTAAACATGAATTTGTAAGCCTACATACTGTACATTAAAAGGGGTTGATAACATGTTTATTCAGCTAAACATGATATTTGAAATGTAAGCCAACATTTAGTACATTTAACCTCACGGACGTAATTTGGGGGTGACTTTTTCAAAAGCCGGTGTTCTGAAAATCTGTGCTACCCCTTGAGCTGTCCTACCTTGGGCTACTGCGCATGCGCATGCTAAGTTTACATCACTGTCAGCGCACACCCGTAGCGCAAAATTATAGACATATCTATCGATTCTTGCTACCGTGTCAAAATGTAGTACCGCAGTAGTAGCTGTACGTACGATCATTTTATAGGCTATATGACCTTATCCGAACGTGCTTCTACCATTGATAATGTATGTACGATCATTTAATAGGCTATATTACCTTATATGAACGTGCTTGTACCATTAATATTGTAGGTATGATAATATTATAGGCTATATTACCTTATCCAAACGTGCTTCTACCATTAATACTGTAGGTACGATCATTTTATATGCTACATTACCTTATCAGAACGTGCGTACAGCATTAATACTGTAGGTATGATCATTTTATAGGCTATATTACCTTATCAGAACGTGCGTCCAGCATTAATACTTTACGTACGATCATTTTATAGGCTACATTACCTTATCCAAACATGCTTCTATCATTAATACTGTAGGTACGATCATTTTATAGGCCACATTACCTTATCAGAACGTGCGTCCAGCATTAACACTGTAGGTACGATCATTTTATAGGCTACATTACCTTATCCAAACATGCTTCAACCATTAATACTGTAGGTACGATCATTTTATAGGCTACATTCAGAACATGTGTACAGCATTAATACTGTAGGTATGATCATTTTATAGGCTATATTACCTCATTAGAACGTCCATCCAGCATTAATACTGTAGGTACGATCATTTTATATGCTACATTACCTTATCAGAACGTACGTACAGCATTAATACTGTAGGTACAATCTTTTTATAGGCTACATTACCTTATCAGAATGTGCGTACAGCATTAATACTGTAGGTACAATCATATTATAGGCTATATTACCTTATCCGAACGTGCTTCTACCATTAATACTGTATGTATGATCATTTTATAGGCTACATTACCTTATAAGAACGTGCGTCCAGCAATAAAAGTTAATTAAGTCATGTACTGATTACTGGAATGCTGTGCTTAAGGAATGTCTTAGAAACAGAATCAACAAATCAAACTAAAATTAAACTTCATATTGTAAATATTAAGCAAACAGACATCAGAATTGTTTTTAAAGAAAATATTTAATTAAAATATTCTGAATTTGACAACAAGAAAGACCATAAATAAAAAAAAAAAAATTATTAAAAAGCACATTGTACATCCCTTTGTGCTGCCACAAGTGTAATGAGTCTAAATGAAGCTATATATTTTTCTATGAACATTTTTTTTAACAGTTTAACAGTTTTTTTAACTTTTTTTTTTTTTTGTCGTTTTTCTGTCGTAATGCGCACAGTCAAAGTGTGCCCTATCTATTGCACAGCTCACACTGCACCTGAAAATAAAATCACAAGTCATTATTGAAACAATGCACTGGAGCAAAACAAATTAAAATTATACATTATGATACACAGTTATTGCAAATTATTCTATAATAAAACTGTGAACATTAAAAATACTACACTGCAGTCTTGTTTTCTCAGCACTGGTCTGTTAAAATTTCTGTACTGCATCGGTAGTTGTACCATTTCTGTTATGTTCTTGTCGTCAGCATCACCTTCTAACATGGAGCAGATTATGCAGTAATCCACTGCATTGCCTGGATAAATATGATATGTCATCAAGACCAGTACACTCATGTACCTATGAGAATAGCGGGTCTTTTTAAAACAGTGTGATGCATAACATTTTGCAGATGTAACGATCTGCGCTGGGCAGAACAGGGAGGCGGACACAAACGCTGAGGAGAGCGAGATTTATTCAAGGAAATACCAAAGGCAGAGTTGTAGTCACGGGCATGGGTCATATCGGGCAGGCAGTCAGAACACGAAATACGGACAGACATGGCGAACACAACAAGGAAGACTCACGGAACAGCAGCAATATGGCGAACAGGCAAAACACAGAGAAAACAAAAAGACCGATGACCAGACTGGGGAAATCAGGGACTATATGAACATGAACTAAACAAGGGACAGGTGACGGCAATGACACAGGGGCGTGGTAACTATGACACAGGGGCGTGGTAACTACAAGGAAACACGGAGACAAACGAGCAGGGCGGGATGAACATGCAGGAAACACAGACACAAGGGAATCCGGAGTGACAGCCAAGGGAGGGGGCGTAGCCCTACGTGACAGCAGATATTGTTCTGCAGCTTCAGGTAATGTTTAAATCAAATATCACAAAGTGGAAAAGTGGTGGTGGTGCCAGGTGGGAAATTTGTGGGAATTGCATGATGCAACCATGTCAACATGGACCACCATCTCAGTGTCTAATCTTCCTAATGAAGTTTTTAATAAATCACTCAGCAACAGTAAATGCAGTAAAAAACAGTAAATGGAATTACTATAAAATTCACCTCGACATTCAAGCAAAGAACATGCTATCTCCATTTGTGCACTCTTCATAGCTACTTGTGTCATCTGCAGTTTGCTGATGTCTTCTGTCAAAAGGAAAGATTCTGCAAACTGAATGAAAAAATATTATATATTAAAACACTTGATGAATTTATCAAGTTAGTAAAACCATAATCGGTTATGATTAAATTGTACTGAAATCCATCAGTCGTTTTGGGTAAGGGCCCAGTAAGGTCCATCCCAATTAGCTCCCAAACAGCAGACACCTACCAATACATATAAAAATATATATACATTTCATATATTTCTACTGACAAAGCTTTTCTGCACATTAGTGAATGCACTTACCTTGATACATTGCAGTGGTTGTGCAACAGTCAGTGGTTTCCCCACTTTCTGACACCTGTCACATTCCAAGACCTAAAGACATACATTTGTTAAGATATTATGACACTTTCTATAAATTATAAAATAAAATAACCACAAAAACCATACCCAATTTTGGACATCAACCGTCATGCCTGACCAGTAAAACCTGACACACATGGCATCCCGTGTCTTCATGATGCCTGACTGGCCACCCATTGGGGAGGAGTGAAACTCACTAAACAAAACCCTGGCCTCCTCCATTGTTTTAATGGCCTTTCTGCTGCCTTCAAACAAGAGGTCTCCTTCTAAAATGTAAAAGAAACCACACAAAGATTCATAGTATAAGCATATTTTGATAAGGTAATATAGTCTGTAAAATATAATATAGTCTGTCCTACCTGGTTTTAGTTGATTGACCTTAAAACGAGCACTTCTTAACGCTTAACATTCGTTCAGTTTGGCTATTTTATATTTCTGAAGCAATTTTCTTAAATACAAGTAAATAACCATGTAACGTTCATGACGTTTGCGCTGTCATTTCTACAACGCTCAGTTATGTACAATGGAGGAAAAGTGGGACACCATGCACCAGTTTCTGCTAAAGGGATCATACCCAAAGACCTTTAATAAATCACAGAGGCAATACCTCCGAAGATATGCCTCCAAGTTTTAAATTAAAGGTCAGTAAAGTTATATCATATGTTAGTCATAGACTGTTAACCTTATAACAATGTGCTTCCAGCACTAACACTGTAATTAGTGTAGGACACTGGAATGAACAGATGGATAAAATCAAGCACGGCGAGGCTACATTTCAAACAGACATTTGAAACCTCCACTTGTTGGAAACACTCAAGCAAATAGTAATATTTATGAGGTCTTTCCTAGGATATTCACAAAAATATTTAACAATTGTCGAAAAAACACAATAAAATGCAAAAAGATTTACATTGCAATATGATTAAATACGATAAATGGGCAATACTCACCGTTATTCCAAGACAAAAAACAGCTGGCAGTGCAAAATTCTGGGCTACGCTGACAGTGACGTAAACTTAGCATGAGCAGTAGCCCAAGGTAGGACAGCTCGAGGGGTAGCACAGATTTTCAGAACACCGGTTTTGGTCCTCTGCAGTTTTAACGGTTAAAAAGAACTATTTAAATAGCGACGAATCTAGCGCTAGGACCATGCAGAAAACGACCGCTCCAAGCTCCGCTCAGGTAACACTTTACGTTCTAGTGATGGGATTTTCGGCTCTATTTTGAGATGCGACTCCAATAGCTCTTCTTACTGCGGAGAGCCGGCTCTTTCGGCTCCCAAACGGCTCCCCATATATTTTTTTTACATTATTAATTAATTAATAGCTTAAACCTAATTTTAGAGTAAAAAATGCTGCATAACAATGCTTTATAGATAAAACTTTTATTATAACCAATAAATTATTACAGAATAACACCAAAATAGAACGCAACACAGCTTGGCCAATTGCCTGCCTGTTTCCACAAAAAAAGTGGAGATAACCTTTTTTCTCAGTGTTTTACATTATTAATTGAAAGCTGCATGTGATTGTTCAGATGTGTGGAGCACACGCTTGACATGCAGACAGTGGAGACATGCTTTCCAGTCTTCTCCGAAACGATATGTGGTATCGTTTGCGGTTTTCACGCCAAATTGGGCTTGTTTGAAAATCCAGTCATTAATGATTAATATAAATAGCAATACTGATAATAAACAAACAAACAAAAAAGTCATAGACTCATAGTTTTTGCCATTTGGTATAAAATTTGTGATAGACATATACTTTGGGCTAGTTTAAGCTTCTGGAGGGGGGGTTTTACACTGACTTTGGGCTGAATATTTTTGTAGGACCTGGAAACCCTGTGTGGTAGTATAAAAGAAACACTTTTTAAAAACAGGGGAAGGAACATTTACCTGACGAATTTTAATGTTGCATTGTGTTCTAGGTTTGAAAAGTGCTAATGTACTTGAAAATGCTTGAAAATGCAACTGTATTTCGTTTCACAACAACACTGACTGAATCGATGTGATAAAAAAGCGAATTATTTTGAGTATATGTATAAATATTTAACTTAATTAAGTTTAACGTGCTGGGAAATATTGAAAATGGACCTTGAAAATTACATACAAGTGCTTTAATTCTACCTTGTAAAGGTGTATGAACCCTGCAAACATGACTTTGTTCATTGTGCTGGCAGAAGCAGAGCAATACGCGCAAGGAGAGGCAGAGACAGTGAGGCACCGAAGGACAAATAAAAATGACGTTGGAAAAAAACTGGCACTGTGGCACTTGCAGAGCACAAGCGCAATGACAGGGAGGTGGAGAGACAGTGAGATACTGAAGGAAAAAAACGGCTCCCAAATAGGATCCTAAAACGACTCCCATTGCGGAGCCGGTTCCAATCGTTCAATTCAAAGAGCCGGCTCTTACAGCCGGATCGTTCGCGAACGACACATCACTATTACGTTCCTAAAAATGAATTTTCCATGAAGCAAACCTGGCGACTTCGTGGCTGCATCCATGTAAACACACGTACGATTTGTAATTCACAGGTTTGAAAACTTGTTCTCGCCCCTACTGTGCAATTTGGTTAGGTATACAGCCGAGCTAAACTATCAAGTTGAAAGTCATCATAGTTTGCTTACCTATTTTGACCCAGTTCCCAACTCAACTTTAAGAATAGATTAACGGTGATAATTTTTATATCGCCCGATAAGAGTATCAAATTAACGAACGCCATTAACGGCCCACCACTACTTAAAACATAAATATATATAATATAATTTATCCAATTTTATTTTATCTACTTACAGTTTGACAGTCGACATCTAAACAATTACAAAAATATAAGCAAATCAATTATTCAACCGTGTCTATTCAATCTGTGTTGGAAGGTGAGAGGTTAAATGGAAGCCTGTGAGCCTGTGTCTCCCCCTATCAGGACTTTGATGCCCGCTGTTCGTTTACAGAGGGCCTGGCAGTTATAATTCAGCAATACCACTTTCAAATGACAGTAAAATTGATCAATCATATCTTCCCTCTTAATGGGCGGGCTTAACTGTATGATAATTTCTGCCCGCTGTGGACGCTAGCTACCGTTAGCGTACCACCGCTAGCTAGCGTAACTGATTTATAAAGAACGTTCCTGGGTGATACGGAATGCCTCTTGGGGCCCTGTAGCGTGTTCTGCGGGTTCTTGAAAAAGAGAGAAGAAGAAAAGTTTTGAGAATAAAACAGAGAATGGTGCGAAGTTCCTACTTGTGTCTTCTGAGTTAATTTGTTTTATACTGCGACTTGAACCCCCGAGAAGCTCGGTTACACTAGTTTTGATTCATTCCTTTGATGCCCTTGTGCGCGTTGTTTACATATTCTGCTTCCGAGGAACACGAAGCTGTGAACCTCATTTTGTTTGGAACCTTATTTTGCTTAAGAAGTTATCTAGTACAGATATTATTGTTTATTGCATTTCTAAAGCTGTACTGTTGTCTCAATTTTATAATTTTTTTTTATTGCAGTTAATTAGGAGAAGAAACTATTTTTTTTTCGGGGGGGGGGGGGGGGGGGTGGGAGCGGGCCCAGGTTTAATGGTCATGGTTCCCTACTGGTGCTATACCTATGTGATACATTTTGTCTTGTATTCTCACCTGTTCCCCAGGTTTATCTGTGGGTTCCAGATCACATTTTGTGACAGTAACAAACCCTGTAGTTTCAGCTTCAGGTCTTGTTATAATGAAATGAGTATGCAAGAGAAATAGCTTGCAAGAGTCTAATCTGATTCCCACTGGAATTACCAGCATATAACAGGTTGATTGTCTCTGTCTGAATTTTCTCTGGTAGCTGAAAGTACCAAAGATGACCATCATCATCAACACCATTGAGTATGTCCTACAGAGAGTGTGTTGTTTGCCATTAACAGTACTCTGAAGAAACAGGAACTTAAAAAAATTGGTGTATATATATACACATCATTGTAACGTAACACTACACTTTAAAATTTATTTTCCCGTCTCGGTCCGCCAGTACGATGAGGCTCAACTGATGAGGCTCAGGGATTCCGTGTCATGCAGTGCCGTGCTCAGGGTCCTAGTGCCTGTAGAAATAATGGCCCGATGCACTTCATCATAAAAAAAAAAAAAACCCGGGACGCCGGACGTGAAATACGGACATGTCCCCCTAATCTATGCCCACTAAGGATGTATATCTTCACCACTAAGGTAGATTCGATACACATCTCGATACACTGTCACCGAAACGATATAACTGCGATACTCTGAAACCCCTTGTCGATACGATGCGATACAAATCACTCCTGTTCACGATATGATGCGATTCAAAATGATTTGATAACGATATGACTTATTATATGAGGATTCAGTTTTATAAATGATCATTCGATACAGTTAGTTGAGGTTTGAGGATGTATTAGCCTAACCCATCAATTTTCTTAACTCAATAGCACAATTCTACTTTACTCTCTAACAATTTAAGGGATGTATGCATCTGGGGTGGGTTTCCCGAAACCTTCGTAGCCCTTCGTAACCTCGTATGAAACGTATGAGGTTAAGAAGTACTTAGCGCTAAGGACATTTCGGGAAACTCACCCCTGGTTGTTTTCAATGGAGCAAAACCAATACATAATATAAAAAAATGCATAATTCAGTATATTCAGACAGAGCATTAATTTATTCAAGTGAATTATTCAGTTATTTTCTCCATCTATATTTATACAAAACGTTTAAAACATAAGATGAACAGTTTTTAAAAGTACTGTATTAACATAGTGAATATTATGATCTGCAACACTACTGTCTGCTAGACTTACGAGGGGGTGGCGGCCGCAGAGATGTCCACACTGTGCCGTCTTTTCATGTGTGTTGCCAGGTTCGTTGTGCTACTAACGTATTTGATAGTCCCATGGCATTGTTTGCAGATTGCGTACGTCTTGTCAAGTTGACCACCTCGCTTAAAAAACCCAAAATATTGCCACACGTTTGATTTCTGTGTCTTTTTTGGTGCATTAAAAATCTTTGTCATTGCTAATGCTCTTGTTTCCCTCCATCTTTTCGTTGTGTACGTCTGCGTGTTTGCCTTAGTACCTGAGGACACGATGGTGCATTTATGTTGCCTCGAAAAAAAAAAAAATCAATAAAAATAAAAAGTATGTTGCCTCTGTAAATACATTAGAATAAGGAATAGATACTGGAAAACAAAACACCCGATTTAACCATGGTATTTGCCGATGCAAAAAGGCTAGAATCGATGCACAGTAAATTCGCCCGCAAATTAAACCCGATGCATGTTGAATCTACCAGTGCAGTCGAATCGCAGACGTGTGCCCTAATGCCCACCCCTAATATATTGTCAGGTCCAGCTCCGCCCTCCTTCCCAGTCCTGTGTCGTCTGCCCTAGCCCCGCCCTGTTACCTTGTTTTACATTCTGTTTGTCACACCCCTGCCCAAATGGTTTCACCTGCGTCTCGTTTCTCCTTCCTGTTCACAGTATATATTCCCCTCAGTTTTACTCCCCTGTGTCGGTCTTTGTGTTTCTACGTGTTCCTTTCGCCCCGTGCTGGTTCCTCGTTCAGTTGTCTGCTCCTCCCTGTGACTCCTTCTGCGCGTTGTTCTGGTTTGTCCTGTTTTGTCTTTCTGGTTTTCTAACTCACTTCTCTTAGCTGTTCATTTAGTTATTCCTTCCTACGTGTCTCCCCGGTTAGTTTTGTTTCTCCTTAGTGGTTCCCTCTCTGTCTCCTTGGTTAGTGTTTTACATCTGCGTGTTTTAGTCCATGTTCTGTCGTTGCTCCGTATTGTTTTGCTATAGCGTCTTAAACGGTTCTGGTTATTGTGCTTTATTCTTGTACTAGTTAGTTGTATCTTTATTCAGTAATCTTTATCATGTTTGTATTGTGTTCACGTCATCTTTAGTCTTGTCGTAGTATGGTTTGTTCAGTAGTACTCATCCTGTTTGTATTATGTTCACGTCATCATCAGTCTTGTCGTAGTATGGGTATAGTCAGTCTCAGTAGGTTTATTTAGTTGTTTTTCTGTCTTTTGCTTGTTCTCCCCGGTCCTCCCACCTCCTTACTTGTTGGCTTACTTGCGTTTGCGTCACCCGCCCCCTTGAAACGTTACATATATATATATATATATATATATATATATATATATATAAAGATAGATAGTTTATAGTTATATAGTTTATAGTTATATAAGACTGATCACTTTGATAATTTCAGCAATGTTCCATGCTTCCACAGCTGAGACAACAGTGAACACATACCCAACAACCCCAACAGTGAAGACTTACCCGACAACCCCAACAGTGAAGACTTACCCGACAACCCCAACAGTGAAGACTTACCCGACAACTCCAACAGAGAAGATTTACCCAACAACCCCAAAAGTGAACACAAACCCAACAGTGAACACAAACCCAACACTGAAGACTTACCCAACAAACACAACAGTGAACACAAACCCAACAAACCCAACCACGAAAACAAACCCAATAAACCCCAATACAGGTAACAACTGAAACCTGAATAAACAGCTTGCCATGCAAAGCTACAGCAATTTTCATTTTGTTGCTTTTATGTTTTCAGTAATTTCTAAAATTTCATATACATTTGGTATATTTATCCAATATCCTCATATATAGAGAGAGAGAGAAATTGTAGTAACATACACAGAAACAGGACGTTTCGGATAGAAGTCCTTCATCAGCTGTGCAAGCAAAGTGCTTCTGAATTAATAGGAGGAGGAACCAGTATATACACGTCCTGTTTCTCTGGAAACTGTGTACTTTGCTACAATCTCTACATATCTTTCCTAATTGCACTGCAGTTACTTAATTAATATAAAATTCCTAACAACTTTAATTCCTCGACTGCTGTAGACGGTTTATACAATACAGATAAAACTACATTTTCAATAATCCCTGTTATATTTGTTATTTTGTATAATATTCTAGATTTCAGTTCAACATCAAACATCCTAGATACCAGTAGGTAGATCAGTGTTTCCTTAATCTTGTGATGCTCAGATTTTGCCACACATGGACTACTGCAGTTGTGAACTAGCACTATTAGTGTTGTAGTATTCTAATAAGTTTCTGTTATGATTGGGCATTTAATAGTGCACTGTTGCTTTTGTATTCTGCTGTATTTTTATTAAAGGATATAAAGAAACGCATGAACCAAATATGAACATATCTACAATATGTTATATAATGATGGAAACCACTTCCAAAATTGTTTGACACAATTTTGTGTTATTCAGGAGCATGGATTATCCTGGTGATGTCTGTGATTGGTATTTTAATCGCTGGTGTGATGATCATTTATCTGGGCTGTTTCATCAGTAAGTCAGCTAATACACAAAGGAAACTGATGATCTGTTTGCTTGTTGCTTCTGATTCCAAAATTGTGAAATGTGTTTGGAGTTAAAGGTGCAGTATAATGGTATGTGTTATGGGCACCACTTTAAGAATACCCTTCTGTTTCAGTGAAGAAGAGGACTAAAAGGTAAGAGATTTCCACAGTGATGTTTGTTTGCACCATCACATTCTAATTCATGGGGATCCACAATCTATAATACCCATTTTATGTTTGTGCCATTTTGTGGTTATAAGGTCACAGGACAAAAAAAAACATATGTTCAAAATATTCATACATTTTTCGTAGACTTGATTTCACCTCAACAAATGGCAATCAGGGTATGTTTATCAAAAGATTTTGTTAAGTGTATAATTTCTACTGTCTAAGTGGGCCTATCTAAGTGAGCCTGGATGAGTTGACATAATTGTTTTTTTTATAGGACATACGATGGCTCTGCTGAATGTGGAACATGTATGTAACTTTTCCTGTATCCAATACTGTCACATGCTTTTGATAAGTCAAGATGACGTATTGTTAAAGCAACGCTTCACAAAGCTTAAGACACTGTTCTGGTTTTCAGTGCGATGCAGGAGCTGGAATATACTCAGAGATCAGCTCACTGCCCACATCGTCCCAGTATTCAGGTAATAGACATGTCTAACACACTAGCAGTGTAAGAGTGTGATGCACCGCTGGTGTGATTCTCCTCTACTTAATACTCAGACTGACGTTTGTGCGATCTGGACGCTTGTGTGCAAGCAGCAACGTGTATGTAGAAATTTGAGCGTGGTGAGGGGGTGGGTGGATAGCTATGTAACTTCCTCTCCAGCACCCTAAACACACGCGCACACACACACACACACACACACACACACACACACTGTTTCACATGCCTTGACGTTTATTCTCCTCTTATTCATAATGGGGGGGGGGGGGGGGGGGGGGGGATATAAATGTGCTGTGTTTGAATTACTGCTAAAAACACAAACAAACATAATGAAACTAAGCATAAACCAAACGAAAACCCACAAGAGGAACTAAGGAACACGAAAGAAGAGCAAAACCATTGGAAAACAGTTTAGTAAACACCCATGTTCTCTATTTAACGGAACTGCAACAATTAAGAATATTCACACGAGAACAACGATCAGAGACCGATGAGAGAGACACGCAAATGAGGAGTATAAAATGCACTAATGACACGCAGGTGTAAGGAATCACCGATGGGGAGGAAAATTATACATTACATGAGGCACTTTGATTGCTGATGAAGGGACCTCTGAAAGAAACGTCAGGTGTTTTGGTGGAACCTCTGTGCACTTCACTACTATATTTTAATATTTATTTACATACCTCCCTATAGTAGGCTGCAGTTACTCATCTGGAATATATATATAGGCAGTCTCTATACTGCCTTAATCCTTCGTGGCATAGATTCAACTAGGTATTGGGAACATTCCTCAGAGAGTCTGGTCCATATTGACATGATAGCCTCACGCAGTTGCTGCAGATTTGTTGGCTGTACATGCATGATGTGAATCTCCCGTTCCACCACATCCCAAAGGTGCTTTATTGGATTGAGATCTGGTGACTTTGGAGGCCATTCAAGTACAGTGAACTCATTGTCTTGTTCAAGAAACCAGTCTGAGATGATTTGCGTTTTATTACATGGCGCGTTATATATATGCACACACACACACACACACACACAAACATGTAGACAAAAGAATGGGCTTGGGACATTGGGACATGTGGTATCAGCTGGACGCCTTATTTATTTGCAGTCGATGACTGCATATTTTCATCCTTTAATTGCAGGAGGTGTGAGGCCAGTTCATAGTGGAAATGATGTAAGTTTGAATAATTTGCTTGATAAACTTATTTTGTCAAATAATGTAACCTACTCAGAGAGAATAAATGCAGCTCAGGTTTTCTGTGAATGGTACAATGGTACTTTGTCACAGATTTCTCTCCTCACCAGTAACTGGCAACTTGAGGGCTGTGTCTGTTTACACACACTCATCCATTATTCATTGTGTTTTAGTAATATCTGCATTCCTGCAGTCATGTGAGAAGGTTCAGTAAAGTACATCACCTCAGTCATGATCATCTTCATCTTCTCATATCCTTGATTTCAGCTTGTGGTCTAATATGATATGACAAAATTCCCCACATAGTGCTGATTGACTGAGGTCCAAACTTGTACCATAAAAGACTGAATGTAAAAAGACATCCCTTCACATTTTTGCTTGTTTGTTTGATATCGAATGTTTTTTTCCTAGTTTGATGCACATGCTTACTCTGAGATCACCACAGTGCCACCTACTCTACAGTCTTTTGGTAAGAGAATGGTCCATGTATCTTTTATTAACTGGTTTTCTGTTTCTGATGTTAAAATAGAAAAAAATGACTTCTTATTCTGCAATATATCAGACATCAAAGAATTTTTTTTTTTATTAATTTTATGCACATGAAAGAAGAAAAAAGAGTTTGCCCAAATTGTTGTTATGTCTACAAAGTGAACATGTGGTTCTTTTTTATTGTGAAATGTCTTTGGTCAGTGTGAGGTCACTTGTTAAAATAAGTGTGTCGTTGAGCAGGATTGGAGCAGTAAAGGTTTTAGTGTCCATTTGCGGCAAGCAAACATAAAAACAGCTGCCAACAGGCAAAAATGAGGTTAGGCGCAAGAAGCGCTACAATAACGTCTGGGACACCCACCGTAAGGGTCAAAATGCAGTTCCACTTGACAAGCACAAATATCCGCCGATTCAGGGCTGAAGACAACAGTCTCTCTCACTTGTGGCGCAAGGAATACACAGCACTGAATGGTGGGACCTGCAGGGCTAAATAGGCGTGGTGTTAATATGAAACAGGTGATGGTGATGAATGCAAATAAACGTGTGACTGTGAACGTGGAAGTGAGGGTGTGGCTGAGTGAAGTGATTGAGTCAGATCTCCTCATACTCTCACAGTAAGAAAATTCATGTAATACCTTTTGACTTCATACCATTATTTTATTATCAATATGTAATTTCAGTGCCAGGACATGTCTCAGAAGAGAAGTGTACAACAGAGGTGAGTGAAATTGTGTATGACAGTTACAGTGTGCACTGTGATGCAGTGAGCACAGACAGCGGATGCTACACACCGCTAAACCACAGGATCCATCACCACCACTTTCCCTTATGAAAGAGCTTCAAAAGACAAGAAAGCAGCTACCGCATGTCACATGTCTCAGCTGCATCTGAAACTGCACCAAGTCCTGCATGTTCAGGGCCTGTTTATTCAGAGCTGCATGTTCAGGACCTGTTTGTTCAGAGCTGCATGTTCAGGGCCTGTTTGTTCAGTCCTGAATGTTCAGAACCAGTTTGTTCAGTTCTGAATGTTCAGGGCCCATTTGGTTAAATGTGGCTCCCCAGACTCCTAGCAAATACAAAACCAACCACTTTTTCCTAGTTAGAATATAATGGAGAAATATGTACACTACACTTGGATCAGACTTGATATGTGCAGAAAATCAGGCACTGCTTTTTTTTTTTTTTTCTTCATACCTTCAGGATAACGTGCATCATGTGTACTGCTCAATACCGGACATACATGTGATTTCCAAAGAGAATGATATGGTATACAGCCTTCTGCAGAAGCAACAATAACCCTCTATTGCACCTGTCTGCAATGCATTAACTTCTGGTGCAAAGGTGTGTTGAATATCTCGTATACCTATGTTTATTAAAAAAATAAAAACATCAAATACAGCATTTTGAGCAGTCTCTTTTTTGCTCAGACAGCAACTGATATTTACATGATGTGCAACAGAAATACTTTTATGTCCTGGCACTAGCACCCCCTAGAGGTCTGGGGAGCGCACTCTATTTAAACATGTCCCCTCTTTACCTAAACATATAAACCTTAGTCAGTGAGATCTTTAAATTAGGGTTTCATTTTTAATCACCATGCACCAACGTTTCTTATAAACTATAGGTTTACAAAATGAAATTCTTGCAAATTAAAAGCAATGGACTAATACAACATCTGTTACATGATATTTTATACTGTGAGTATAATAGTATTTTTCTTTGCAGTGTAAGATACTGCATTTCTCATTAAGACCAGGTTGCAGTCGTAGCCATATTACCCAGCACTAGCACACTCCAGGCTGCTGTTGAGACAGTAGTGCCTTTAGTAGTGCTCACAGCTTTCATGTTGTTCTTAGAGGTGATGGAAGACTAGCAGAGCATCATAGAACGTAATTTAGCGTGGTTACGTTTTTGTCGAAATCGGTGGCATTCCTCGAGATATTCCCTCCAGACTGCTAATAATATAATAATAATTCTGAAACTTTCTAGATTAAGAGTTTATAGAGCATCCAACCCATGTCCTTACAACTCTTAAAATTGATATGTTGTACTTTTTGTGTATGCCTAGCTGCTGTTCACTGCCAGCGTCATGATATGAGCATGCACACATGCTCATGTTGGTTTTAATGACTACATTCACACCCTCATGAGTTCACACAGGAAGCACAGTGACACACACGCATTATACTTTAGCCAACTGATGTGCCTAGGGTTGCCACCTAGGTCTGACAAAAAACAAGGACACTGTCATACTGACACAGGGTGGCGAGTGTAATATGTTGACCGGGGGGGGTAGCGGCGGCGAACGTAAAATGTTACCGGAGGAGTTTAAAATGGACACAGCGAGAAAACAAACAGATTTAAAGTGTGCAGAAACAGTCTGAATCGTGGTTTGAACTAACCTAGTTTTTTTGCCGGGACCGAATATTAAAAAGAAGAAAAACCGGGACAACCCGGTAAAACCGGGACAGGCACGTGAAAACCGGGACAGGCACGTGAAAACCGGGACAGTCCCGGGAAAACCGGGACAGGTGGCAACACTAGATGTGCCTTTCATAGTTTTGGACCTGCGTGAAGCTGCCCCCCCTCATACCCAAAATGCTGAAATAACACTGCAGTTCGTTTGTGCTGGGTTTGTGCCCGTTTGTGCTGCAAATATTTTCGTTTGTGCTATTAAGGCTTTTGAGTAATTTAAAAATGCATTTTCTGACCGGTGACGTCACAGAGCCCCCCCTCCACGTCCAAATTTCTCCAAAGTAGTCTCATTCGTTTGTGCTACGTTTGCGCTCGTTTGTGCTGTTAAAATGAACGCTTCAATCACTTGCTTTGTAAAGTTACAGTCGTTTTATTTTTCACACGCGTGACATCACCAGCCCCCCCTCCACGTCCAAATCACTCCAAACTGGTCTCGTTCGTTTGTGCTACGTTTGTGCTGTTGAAATTAATGTTTGTGCTTTTATGGTTTTTTAAATATAACCGATTCTTTTTCATACGCGTGACGTCACCAGCCCCCCCTCCATGTCTAAATCACTCCAAACTGGTCTCGTTCCTTTGTGCTACGTTTGTGCTCGTTTGTGCTGTGAAAATTAACGTTTGTGCTTTTATGGTTTTTAAATTAGGCTATAACTGGATCTTTTTCATACGCGTGACGTCACCAGCCCCCCCTCCACGTCCAAATCACTCCAAACTGGTCTCGTTCGTTTGTGCTACGTTTGTGCTCTTTTGTGCTGTTGAAATTAACGTTTGTGCTTTTATGGTTTTTTAAATATAACTGATTCTTTTTCATACGCGTGACGTCACCAGCCCCCCCCCTCCATGTCCAAATCACTCCAAACTGGTCTCGTTCGTTTGTGCTACCTTTGTGCTCGTTTGTGCTGTTGAAATTAACGTTTGTGCTTAACGTCACGAGCGCACCTCTCACGTGTTTAACTATAGCTATACAACAGAATGGGCTGGATGATGTTGGACTACAGAAGGGACAGGAGGTGAGGGGTAACAGAGAAGGCAGAATTTCTGGATGACATCAAAGCTTCTGTTGAGAGATGTATGAGGATCTTAATGTTCCCTTATGCAGATCAACCACATCTTTGTCTAGAAGGCCTCTGTCCAGAAATCTTCAGAGGTGTTGTGGGCAGTGGAGAAGATCAGGAACTGTCCTCTTGCTTCATTGCTGAATTGACAGAGCAGCTCCTATGACCATGCTTTAATTAGCTTTAATTAAATGTTTTATGTTGACCTCTTGAAAGTTTCTGCAACATGTGAAGCAGGGCATTCACATTCAGGTACCACTCCTTCTCCTGGCCATCTATCTGTTTAGCTCAGTGCATTCACATTTAAACATTTGCATTTAACCATTTTACTAGTACCTTTATTACAGGGCCGGAGTGGGACACTTTTTCAGCCCGGGAGTTTCATGCCCAAATCCGGCCCAAAATTATTTTTCCCTCCCAATCGGCCCAAACTAGAGACTGACATGAGCCGGCCCATCGGGAATCCTCCCGAATCTCCCGATTAGCCACTCCGGCTCTGCTTTATTATATTGCTATAATGCTCATTTATTTTCTTTTGTCGCTTACTGAACTTGGTTTTATTTGTCTGAACCATCAAGAAACACCATCTCATTCAATTTATGTGGTGTATTGTTGATTGACAAAAAGTCTAAAATGTTGATTTATATGTACAGTACATTCAATGCATGGATACACAATGCAAACCATTTAAGGATACTGCTCTTTACTCACATTCAATAAAGAACTGTTCTTCTGCACATGCAAACACTCTTTGTATAATGACTTGCTTGATAGCTGCCTTAAGAAAAATACTGTATTACTGACACAAAAACATTTAACTGAATCTAAACACCTTCATTATTTTTTAACTTCACTAAAACAGTTGAGCAATGGCTTACATTTTCATACTAGTTCAAGCTGCCAATAATTGCAAACATTTGAGTGAAAAGTGAAAGTAATATTGATCTTCCAATAATGAAATTGACTGACAGGAATCTTTGTGTGAATCATTGTTTCTGTGGGGATGCAAAAACACAAAGACACAACCCTCATGCAGGAATCTACACTTCTGTGCTAATCATTTTCTTGGCGAATACATGAGTACATGAGTCAGAGGTAGGAAATAATGCATCTTATTTGACATGGACACTCAATATTGAAGTAATTCATACAATGTTGTATGTTGTAATGTGATTAAACCATACATATTGCAGTAAGTTGTACTGTATTGCCATTCCCTTAAATGCGGGCACAGCTAAATGCAGGCACAGCTATGATTTTATCAAATACACAGAGCATGAAATTATGGTTTGTATTTAAATATCTACAGCTATGATTAATTAATTGATCAGAAATAGCCTACAAATTTAGCATGTAATAAAACTAGCAAGCTGCAAGTGAACTAGCCTTGCTAGCCAACTATTATGGGAAAATCTTTGAATGTATCAGTTTTGGAACTAACAGTGGGGGATGGGCTATTATCGACTTCATGCGCAACAATTTTGTTTGTCCAGTTGGTGGCAGTAGCGAACCAGTACTCAGCCGTATGTAAAGACTAAGTAAATAAGGCTGCACATGAGAAGATTGATCGTGTTAACATAGTAAAAAACAGACATCTGAGAGATGGACCACACACAAAAAATTCAGAACAATAAGGTTTAATTTCTAACATGAAAGAGAACAATAGCAATTGAACTGAAATGAATTCTGGAATAACATATTACAGTTTTTTTGCATTTGCTAACACACAAAAAGTGGTACTTATAGCACAATTTCTGAAACAACTAACCCATGTAGCCTATCTATTGACCGGGTGTGCTAAACCTTAAGCACATTCCCTGCCTTACACTCATGTAGAAATGCTAAAACACACTATTTGCTCAACTTTAAACACAGTTGTTCACATAAGACACAACATTCAAAACTGAAAACCATGTGATTCTTTTAGAAAACACTGCCACACAACTGCTACACTCACCTACCAAAATATCATACCCAGTTCTCACAGGTGAAAACACTTCTAGCTAATTTTTACAAATCGTTATCAGAACTTGATCCCTATAAAGAGGCCACAAGTTGCAAGCCTTGGTTTGCACAACAATGGAGGCGAATACTTCACAGAGAGGTAGAGGACGAGGAAGAGGACAAGGAAGAGGACGAGGACAAGGAAGAGGAAGAGGACGAACACGAACAAGCATCACGGATGAGATCCGGGCCACTTTGGTTGACCATGTGGTCAACCATGGGTTGAGTTTTCGGGAGGCTGGGCAAAGAGTCCAGCCGAATCTGAGCCGCTACACTGTAGCAGGCATCATCCGGACCTTTCGACTTGAGAATAGGTAAGTAGACCCATCCTGTATACCACACTACTGTATACTGTAGTATACCACACTACTGTATACTGTAGTATACCACACTACAGACCTGAACTGTGTGTACCACTGTACTACTGCTGTCTAGTTTACTGTAACATACAGCAACAATTCATTTCATGCTGAAAAATCATTCACATCATGTTTTTGCAGAACTGCTAGACTACCCCATGCTGGGGGAAGAAGAAGGATATTCACCCCTGAACAGGAAGAGGCCGTCGTGAACACTGTCATATCAAACAACAGTATATCTTTACGTCAACTACAACAGCACATCATTACTGACAACACCACTTTCAGCAACATTCAATCAGTGAGCCTATCTGCACTGGCACGACTCCTGAGAAGACATCAAGTGCGTATGAAGCAGCTATACAGGGTACCATTTCAGCGCAACTCTGACAGGGTGAAGGAACTGCGCTATGAATATGTGCAAATATGCTCTGCTATCCTCTTACCTATACTTTATTCCAGTGTCCTGTGCCACACAATGTTGAGTATGATATATGCCCATTTCATTCGGTCATAGACAGTACTGTAATACTGTAATGTTTGGTTTCAGAGAGTAATGGAGCTAGATGTTGCTGCAGTGGAACACAAGTTCCTTTATATTGATGAAGCTGGCTTCAACCTTGCCAGAACAAGACGCAGAAGAAGAAACATCATAGGACACCGTGCCATAATCGGTGTCCCTGGGCAGCGTGGTGGCAACATCACAATGTGTGCAGCCATATGCCACAATGGTGTTGTCCATCGTCATGCTAAATTTGGTCCTTACAACACTGCTCACATCATCACCTTTCTCAACACACTACACAACATACTGATTCCACATCACCAGGGAGATGGACAAGAACAGACCAGGTACGTTGTCATCTGGGACAACGTAAGTTTCCACCGTGCTACACAAGTACGACAATGGTTCACCGAACATCCACGGTTTGATGTGCTTCACCTCCCACCATACTCACCTTTCCTCAACCCTATTGAGGAGTTTTTTTCGGCATGGAGGTGGAAAGTATATGACCGCCAACCCCACCATCGCATACCACTTCTGCAGGCGATGGAGGAAGCTTGTGGGGACATTGATGAGGGTGCATGTCAGGGCTGGATACATCACGCAAGAAGATACTTCCCCCGCTGTCTTGCCAAAGAAGACATCGCTTGTGATGTTGATGAAATCTTGTGGCCAGACCCAAATACGAGACGAGATGCACCCTAAATTTGTCTGCTATTGTACAGTTTTTTTTGTCCTTTTTGTTTCCATGTGTACTGCTCAAGCAGAAAGTAAATAAACCATCCCCTTGTAACTATTTTACTTCATGGTGTTTATGAATGTGCATAAAAACCTCTGTATATGTGAACTATGGTATACTTTTGGAACAGACTATACACTGAACATTCAAAACACATGGTAGTAGTGTTTTCTATTTATCACATAAGTGTGTAGTCACATATAAGAAAGGCTAATCATCTGATATTTGTGTGTAGCGTTTATATGCAAAAATATGGTTTTGGCAAGAGTGGCAAGAGTTTTGGTTGAAGTGTGTGCTTTTTCCAAAAGTGTGAGATGTTTTGCCTGTTGTGTGTGTAGCATTGGCTTCTGTGTGTTAAGTTTCGACTAAAGAGACACAGTTTCAGAAATTGTGTGTTAGCAAATGCAAAAAACTGTAACAGAACTAAATTCTTAACTTCCCACTAGATGCCAAAGCCACCCTCTTGTGACCCTGATGAGGTCACCCAAACTATATTGGAGGCCAAGGAGCATGTAGTGCATGGAAGTGACATTACCAGACCCTCACATGCAATCTGGACCACTCTGAGTGAGAAGCTTGGGGGTAGAATGACGCCAAAATCCCTGTACACATTCACAAAAATGAATCGGCATGACATATGGGAAAAACTGGGACTATGGGCTCATGACCTTACTGAATCCACAGAGTCCCCCAGCTCAGATGTTGAGTGTGCTGCCGTCACCTTCCAACTGCATATTCCCTTTCGGGAATGGAAGGAGAATTTTTTTGAGGAAGTGGTGTACCAGTCCAAAGACAAAAAAAACAATGAACGACACTACCAAATTCTAAAGCCAGGGACCTGGACTCACCTTCTAAATGAAAAAATCTGGAATTCAACAAGGTCAAATTGTACACTTAGCTTCAAACGGGCAAAAGTGCACCCCAACAGTGTCTCAAAATGCATTAATATTGCTGGTCACTGCACAGAATGTATGGGAGCCATCACGAAAACAGCAGATGCACTGCCAAGGGAAAATGAGCCAGTGATCTTAGACTGCTCACTGGAACAGGTGAATGACAGCCTCCACACTGGCAAAGGAAAGCGTGCTTTGGCTGGTGAAGAGAGGGCAAAGGTAGCCGAGGAGCTGTGGAGGGGGAAAGACCTTCCTCATGTGTGGAGAGCATCTAAGGCTCAAAAACTTATGTCTATGGGTGACCCTGAGCCAAGCCATCTGCCCAGCCTGCAGACACTAAGAAAGGCAAAACAAGAGAGAGGCAACAAGGAGTTGCAGCACAAAGATCCTGTTCTATCACTGCAGTATCTTAAATACAGTGCTGGTATGAGTGGGAGCATTTTTGACATTGGGCTGGATAAATTCTTCTGCCATTACTGGGCCCCTTCTCAGATTGAGGTGTACAAGTCCCTCTCCAAGATTCCTGGTGCAAGTGTCAGCTTTGATGCCACTGGTTCAGTGGTGAGAAAACTCAACAGACCGATCGATAAATCTGGTCACATTTTCCTTTATCAAGGAGTGCTCTCTACTGACGAAGGTGTGCACATTCCTGTTGTGCAGATGCTGTCAGAGAGACACGACACTAACAGCATTGCTAACTGGCTGAGTGTATGGCATAAAGCAGGGGCACCAATTTCTAAATAGGCCGTGTCCGATTTCTCCCTGGCAATACTTGGAGCTCTTGTCAAGGCCTTCACACCTTTACCAGACCTTAAGTCATACATCAACACCTGCTTTGGTGTACTGCTCGGTCAGCCAAACAGCCAGCTACCTCCCTGCTTCATAAGAGTGGATGTTGCCCATTGCATTAAACAAATTTGTCAATGGGAATGCCTACGCAAGAAGGGACGACGTGTCAAGGATTTTTATGTAAGGGCATTAGCACAGCTGTTGCAGTGTACATCACTGGATGATGCAAAAGAGCTCATATCATCCATTTCAGTTGTGGCCCTAAGCGAATCTGAAGGGCTTGACGAATTTAATCAATCAAAGTTTCAATCAAAGTTTATTTGTATAGCGCTTTTAACAACTCAAGTTGTCGCAAAGCAGCTTTACAGGGTTTACAAGGTTAACAATACTATGGGTCCAGAACCCTAATGAGCAAGCCAAAGGCGACAGTGGCGAGGAAAAACTCCCTATGATGGTGGGGAATAGGAAGAAACCTCGGGAGAACCAAGACGAATTTAACCACCCAATCCTGTCCGAAACCTGCAAGCAAAACCTTAAGAGGAGAATTGCTATCGGATATCCTGACACCGACCACCACTGCCTGGATGAGGACACTGCCACCGCAGACACGACCACCCATCCAACCACAACTGACACAGAAATGAGAGCCTGGGTGGCTGAGATCTGTGACGAAAGTTTAAGTCGTGCATCACACCATGGAGACCATGACAATTTGCATTACCTTCCTGAGCTCATACCACAACTTGTCAGAATTTGCTCCTACCTGCCTCTGTGGACCAGTGTACTTACACCACTTTTTCTTGGGAGCAAGGCCACAGCCAGTTCCGCAAATGTGGAGGCCGAATTCAAAAATTTTAAACGTGGCCTCTTCAGGAACGAAAACCTGCCTACACATGTGGATCGTTTTGTGGGCAGACACCTAAATTACATTGAAGGGGAGATGTGGCTTTCCTCAGCCAAACACAACAAGCCAGACAGTGATGATTTTGGTTGCGACAAAGGCCTGGCAGTGGACACACCCAATCAGCCAACACTGGAAAACTGGAGGGGCCTGGCAGTACCCCCAAAAAAGAGGCCAACCTCCTATCTTATCCCACAGCCAGAGTGGCTACACACAGCTCCAAAGCAAACCAAAATTCAAATTGGACTTCTACAAAATGGAAATATGTGCAAGTCTATTAAGATTGGAAAAACAACAGTAAGCCTGGCCAACACGTGCGCATTTGACTCTTTCTGCCAATGTTTATGCTGCGCTTTCTGCGACAGTGTGTCACGTAGGGCAACGCCCCCTCTCGTAGCTGTCACTCTGGGTTCCCTCATGTCCGTGTTCCCTGCCTGTTTGTCCCGCCCTGCTCGTTGGTTTTGATTCCTCGTTTGTTACCACACCCCTGTGTCATTGTCATCACCTGCCCCTTGTTTAATGTCTGTGCATATAAGCCCCTGAGTCTCCCTTGTCCTTCGTCCTGTATTTTGTGTTGATTCGCAATCGTGTCTGTTTCATCGCTGTTCTTTGCACCTGACCGTATTCCTGTTTCTCCTGTGTCCCGTGCTCCCTGTCTTTGTAATGCCCGTCTTTGCATGTTTCTCGGACTGCCCTCCTGTTATCGACCCTGCCTGGCTTTCGGATGACGATTACGGTATTCCCCTGAATAAATCTCGCTCTTCTCAGTACTTGTGTCCGTCCTCTCGCTCCGTGGCGCGAGCCACGTTACATAATACCGGACCACACAAGGACACAGCGAGAGAGCGAGACTCTGGTGAGTTCAAACACTGTGAATGGATGTCGGCTGGTTTAATCCGGTTCGACTCTCCGGTATTTCAGTGCGAACAAACCAGAGACAGGAATACCCCTGGCGCTGCGGGTACAAGGAAGTCTCGTCGCCAACCAAAGAAAGTGCAGTCTCTTTCTACTGGCTTTCGCGACGAGACTCCATCTGAGCGCTGTGTGTCTGCCCAGTTTTGCGAACACGACAGGGAAAAAACCCCTGTAGTGCAAGCAGCGGGCAGACGGTCTGAGCGCACAGACAAGTTTTCGCTTAACCCTTGGTTGACTCTCTCTGACCACCGCGAGCTCCCGGCGCCTCAAGGGAGGCGGAGCCGCAGCAGAGAGAGCAACCGAGGAGCTTGTGTGTCTGTGTGTTCTGCCAGGCTCACCCAGGACCCTGAGGAGGAGGACCCACCGCCTCTGATCCTGCCGGCTACTCCTCATGACAACCCCAAGTATTTTTTGGGGGGGAGTACAAGCCACGTCGGCTTGGCGGTCCCGCCCCCCGATGACGTCAGTATGGCGGTCCCGCCCCCGATGACGTCAGTATGGCGGTCCCGCCCCCCGATGACGTCAGTATGGCGGTCACGCCCCCTGAGGACGTCAGCCCGGTGGTTCCGCCCCCTGAGGACGTCAGTCCGGTGGTTCCGCCCTCTGAGGACGTCAGCCCGGTGGTTCCGCCCCCTGAGGATGTCAGCCCGGTGGTTCCACCCCCCGAGGGTGTCTCATTCATGCCGGTTCCTGTACCCGCGACCCAGGAGGGGTCGTCCACGCCAGTTCCTGTCCCCGCTGCCCGTCGGCAGTCCACGCCGGTTCCTGTCCCCGCGACCCTGGAGAGGTCGTCCACGCCGGCTCCCGTTCCCGCTGCCCGCCAGCGGACCCTGCCTGTTCCCGCTGCACGCCAGCGGACCCTGCCTGTTCCCGCTGCACGCTATCGGACCCTGCCTGTTCCCGCTGCACGCCAGCGGACCCTGCCTGTTCCCGCTGCACGCCAGCGGACCCTGCCTGTCCCCGCTGCTCGCCAGCGGACCCTGCCTGTTCCCGCTGCCTGTCTGCCGGCTCCTGTTCCCGCTGCCTGTCTGCTGGCTCCTGTTCCCGCTGCCTGTCTGCCGGCTCCTGTGCCCGCTGCCTGCCGCCCAGCCGCACCTGTCGCCCCAGAGACTGTGCTGCCCACGTGTGGGCAGTGTGTTGTCTGCTCCGCCCCGTGTTCCTGCCTCTATGCCTGTGTCCCCCTTGCTCCCGTGTTCCATCCCTGGTTTTGTTTTGGTCCCTGTCCCCGTGGTTATGTCTGTCAAGGTCTGTGTTCCTGTTCCCGTGTCTGTTTCCTGTGGTGTCGTCTCTGTCCCCGTCCCCATGTCTGTTCCCCAAGTCGTCACCCACCTTGTGCCTGTGCCCGTCTCTGTTGTTCATGCTGTCTTTGCCTCCGTGTTCTCCTCTGCCCTGTCCCCTGGCCCAACTCCCGTGTCTGTCCCCAGTCCTGTCCTGTCCAGTCCTCCTCCCGTGCCTTGCCCGGTCACTGCCTGTGTGGCCGTGCCCCGGCCTGGCTCCTGGCCCGTCTCTGGTCCCCCTGTCCCTGCCGTGCCCCGGTCTCCATGCCCTGCTTTCCCCCTGTCTGTTCCTCCGGTCTGTCCTGTGTCCGCTGTCCCTGTCCTGTCTGCCCTTGCGTGCCCCGGAGTGGCACGCTTTGAGGGGGGGTTCTGTCACGTAGGGCAACGCCCCCTCTCGTAGCTGTCACTCTGGGTTCCCTCATGTCCGTGTTCCCTGCCTGTTTGTCCCGCCCTGCTCGTTGGTTTTGATTCCTCGTTTGTTACCACACCCCTGTGTCATTGTCATCACCTGCCCCTTGTTTAATGTCTGTGCATATAAGCCCCTGAGTCTCCCTTGTCCTTCGTCCGGTATTTTGTATTGATTCGCAATCGTGTCTGTTTCATCGCTGTTCTTTGTACCTGACCGTATTCCTGTTTCTCCTGTGTCCCGTGCTCCCTGTCTTTGTAATGCCCGTCTTTGCATGTTTCTCGGACTGCCCTCCTGTTATCGACCCTGCCTGGCTTTCGGATGACGATTACGGTATTCCCCTGAATAAATCTCGCTCTTCTCAGTACTTGTGTCCGTCCTCTCGCTCCGTGGCGCGAGCCACGTTACACAGTGAAAATTTCAACAAGCACGTAACCACCACTGACCAGAGAAACACCCAGATATTTCAGCTGATCACAACCATTGTGACAGGTGGAGTACATTCTGAAGCCTATCGGCAGAGGGCAAGAATTCTGCACAACATATTTGAACACAACACATTAAGATCTGGAACACTGAAGATCAACGCAGCATGCAACATTGCCCAGATCATAACAAAAGCAATGGATCATTCTCCAAGTTTCATTACAAAGGCACAGTGTGGGAACCCAGAATGCTCAAGAGCAATGGCCAGCTTCAGAGCATGTCTCCTTGCACCCATAAACATACGGCACATAGAAACAGAGGGCATCAAGGGTCTTCAAGCAGCTCTTGAGAACGGAGTGCAGTTGCAGTACTCAATTTGCCAGCGACCTGCAAAAGCAGCACAAGACCAATCAATTACTGACGAGGCCTGCAATGGTGTGGTCACCCACAGCCACACTGCTGGGGCAGCACTGTCCATTGAAGTTGCTGCAGAGAAGGATTATGTGCTGCAAGACTTCCCCATCAACCTCACCTTCTGCAATGAGCCCTTCATTCTAAGGGGTGTTGTAGCATTCCGCCCGGGGCCTTATTGGGCAGCCCTCGGGCATTATGTCGCCTACTGCCGGAGGCCGTTCTCAGGGTGGCAATGCTTTGACGACCTCTCCAAGGGGGTTTCCACTGTGCCTGACAAGCATAGAATTACACCACATGTTGTTTTTTACACAAAAGAGTAGGTTGGGAAAACAAGCAGCAAATTTTAGTTAAATTACATTACACTACATTTAGCTGACATTTTTTTTATTCAAAGCCAGTTATTTACATACAGTGTGGGATCCAAACCTGCAACCCTCTGACCTAAAGAAAAGTATATGTTCCTATAACACGTTCATGTTCATATAACTGTAACGCTGGGTGTGGGCGAAAGGACGAGACACGGATCCTTCTTTTTGCAGCCAACGTCACTGCTTTTATTTAACATAAGCGCAAGACAGCGCACACAGAAACACTTATACGAACACGTAACGTGGAGAACGACAAGCACAAGACACTGCGCGAACGCACATTAAATAGACAGACAACATGAGCCCCGAGTGATTACGAGACGTTCCACAGGTGGGACGGATGAACACACACAAACAAACCACACCCACGAGAATCCACTGACGCAGACGGCAAGACGCAGACGACGTAAACACGCCCACAGGGAAGGGTCCGGAGCTGTTCCGTGACAATAACAGGATTTTCTACAATAAAAATTGATAAAAAAAAATGTTGTACGTATTATTTATGTTTTTGAGTGTCCATGTCAAATAAGATGCATTATTTCCTACCTCTGACTCATGTACTCATGTATTCGTCAAGAAAATGATTAGCACAGAAGTGTAGATTCCTGCATGAGGGTTGTGTCTTTGTGTTTTTGCATCCCCACAGAAACAATGATTCACACAAAGATTCCTGTCAGTCAATTTCATTATTGGAAGATCAATATTACTTTCACTTTTCACTCAAATGTTTGCAATTATTGGCAGCTTGAACTAGTATGAAAATGTAAGCCATTGCTCAACTGTTTTAGTGAAGTTAAAAAATAATGAAGGCGTTTAGATTCAGTTAAATGTTTTTGTGTCAGTAATACAGTATTTTTCTTAAGGCAGCTATCAAGCAAGTCATTATACAAAGAGTGTTTGCATGTGCAAAAGAACAGTTCTTTATTGAATGTGAGTAAAGAGCAGTATCCTTAAATGGTTTGCATTGTGTATCCATGCATTGAATGTACTGTACATATAAATCAACATTTTAGACTTTTTGTCAATCAACAATACACCACATAAATTGAATGAGATGGTGTTTCTTGGTGGTTCAGACAAATAAAACCAAGTTCAGTAAGCGACAAAAGAAAATAAATGAGCATTATAGCAATATAATAAAGGTACTAGTAAAATGGTTAAATGCAAATGTTTAAATGTGAATGCACTGAGCTAAACAGATAGATGGCCAGGAGAAGGAGTGGTACCTGAATGTGGATGCCCTGCTTCACATGTTGCAGAAACTTTCAAGAGGTCAACATAAAACATTTAATTAAAGCTAATTAAAGCATGGTCATAGGAGCTGCTCTGTCAATTCAGCAATGAAGCAAGAGGACAGTTCCTGATCTTCTCCACTGCCCACAACACCTCTGAAGATTTCTGGACAGAGGCCTTCTAGACAAAGATGTGGTTGATCTGCATAAGGGAACATTAAGATCCTCATACATCTCTCAACAGAAGCTTTGATGTCATCCAGAAATTCTGCCTTCTCTGTTACCCCTCACCTCCTGTCCCTTCTGTAGTCCAACATCATCCAGCCCATTCTGTTGTATAGCTATAGTTAAACACGTGAGAGGTGCGCTCGTGACGTTAAGCACAAACGTTAATTTCAACAGCACAAACGAGCACAAAGGTAGCACAAACGAACGAGACCAGTTTGGAGTGATTTGGACATGGAGGGGGGGCTGGTGACGTCACGCGTATGAAAAAGAATCGGTTATATTTAAAAAACCATAAAAGCACAAACGTTAATTTCAACAGCACAAACGAGCACAAACGTAGCACAAACGAACGAGACCAGTTTGGAGTGATTTGGACGTGGAGGGGGGGCTGGTGACGTCACGCGTATGAAAAAGATCCAGTTATAGCCTAATTTAAAAACCATAAAAGCACAAACGTTAATTTTCACAGCACAAACAAGCACAAACGTAGCACAAAGGAACGAGACCAGTTTGGAGTGATTTGGACGTGGAGGGGGGGCTGGTGATGTCACGCGTGTGAAAAATAAAACGACTGTAACTTTACAAAGCAAGTGATTGAAGCGTTCATTTTAACAGCACAAACGAGCACAAACGAGCACAAACGTAGCACAAACGAATGAGACTACTTTGGAGACATTTGGACGTGGAGGGGGGGCTCCGTGACGTCACCCGTCAGAAAATGCATTTTTAAATTACTCAAAAGCCTTAATAGCACAAACGAAAATATTTGCAGCACAAACGAGCACAAACCCAGCACAAACGAACTGCAGTGTTATTTCAGCATTTTGGGTATGGGGGGGGGGGGGGCAGCTTCACGCAGGTTGGGTTTGGTTGTGTAGCCTGTGGTTCTGACATACAAAGATTTCACTTCTTTTTATTCCCTCAGTTCCCCTTTGCAGCCTTTGACAATCTGTCTTTGTTGTGCGACACTTGACTGATGACACCACTTTTTGACTCAAGTGGGCTACAGATTTCATAGTGTGTCATGTGTCATTTTTGTGTCATAGACTTATTTCATTATAATTCATTATTCATAAACACATTCAGGCATCCACCCTGCTGGGGTCAGCAGGGTCATCTGCTTGTTGTGATTCTGTTAGCTGAATTTTAACCAAAGTTTTAAGCTGCATTGAACTGACGTTCTGAGCTGCATTTGAACTGAGGTTCTGAGCTGCATTTGAACCGAGGTTTTGAGGAGCATTTGAACCGAGGTTCTGACCTGCATTTGAACCAAGGTTCTGACCTGCATTTGAACCGAGGTTCTGAGCTGCATTTGAACCGAGGTTTTGAGCTGCATTTGAACCGAGGTTCTGAGCTGCATTTGAACTGAGGATCTGGAGTGGGTTTCCCGAAACGTTCTTAGCACTTAGTACTTCTTAACCTCATACGTTTCAACAAACAACAACACAAATGTGCCATATTTTGTCAATTGTGATTTTTACACCCCAATCGAAATTTGTCCTCCGCTTTTAACCCATCTGTGCAGTCAGAACACACACACACATACTAGTGATTACTAGGGGGCTGTGGATCACACGTGCCCAGAGCGGTGGGCAGCCCTAGCCCGGCGCCCGGGGAGCAGTTGGGGTTAGGTGCCTTGCTCAAGGGCACCTCAGTCATACGAGGTTACGAAGTACTTAGCGCTACGAACGTTTCGGGAAACCCACCTCTGAGCTGCATTTGAACCGAGGTTCTGAGCTGCATATGAACCGAGGTTCTGACCTGCATTTGAACTGAGGTTTTGAGTTGCATTTGAACTGAGGATCTGAGGTGCATTTGAACGAGGTTCTGAGCTGCATATGAACCAAGGTTTTGAGCTGCATTTGAAGTGAGGTTTTGAGTTTCATTTGAACTGAGGATCCAAGCTGCATTTGAACCGAGGTTCCGAGCTGCATTTGAAGTGAGATTATGAGTTGCATTTGAACTGAGGATCTGAGCTGCATTTGAACTGAGGTTTTGAGATGCATTTGAGGCTTTTTTGTTTTCCTCCCTTTTGCTGAGATGAGTTCTTGCCAGTCAGTACTCAGTGCTCAGTCATTGGTCACATCAAACGTCACCTTAGAGATGAGGAGAGAGAGGGAAAAGAGTGACCCGCAGTAGAGTAGAAATGGTCACAGAATAAAAAAATCATAAAATGTCCTAATTAAAATGATCTCCTATGTCCTATTTTGTGAGATCCCTTAAAAAAGCTGATTTGCACAGAAAGGCTGTGAGGTGAGCCGTCCTGTGAGGTGAGCTGTCCTTAACGTGAGAAGTGATTTAAAAACATCACAGTTGGCCACACCAATATGGTGGAATGGTCACTTCCTTTGGCCACGCCAATATGGTAGACTGGTCACTTCTTTTGACCACACGTTTCCCTGATAGTTTATTTTTGTGCCAGCTAACCAGTTCTGTGCTTTATAATAATTACAGTAGTAATCCATGATTATGAATGAAGAAATGTATTACCAATATACATATATATATACATATATATAACAATCTGGTTATAGGTTTTATGAATTTGTTAATTGTTTAGTAGTGTTGTGTGGTAGTGTATTTAAATGATTGTGTGTGTGTGCAGACACTGAGTGGAACACATTCACTACTTCCAGCATTTCTCTCACAGCAGGGTCTAGTAAAGTGTTTCTACATAAGTATGTAAATCTGTGTGTGTATGTGCATGTACTTGTGTTTATGTATGAATAACTCTAGGCCACGTAGAGGTTAGGAAGGTGTGTGTGTTTGGATGTTTGGAGGATGTTTGGATGAGCAGCATTTATGTACATGCTGTGTATGTGTGTGTGTCTGTGTTTATATACCACTTGGGCTCTCACCTTTGAATAAGTCCATGAGAAGGTCAGTTGTTCACTACGTTTCCAATGAACAGGAAAATCTGCAAAGAAAACAGACTAACTGAACTGATCTAACAGACCTGACAATAATGTAAATAACCTTGATAATGAAGTAAACCCATTTATTTAGTCTATGAAAGTGTATGACTTCTGGCTAAATAGATCTTGGCTAAGTAATTCTTGAGGGTTTTGTGAAGTATAGTAATACAGTTCCGTGTGAGTTGCTTTCATTTCCATAGGGGCTGTGTGAGGTAAACAGTTACTAAAGAGTAAAGAATAAAAGGTTTTGTATTATTATCAGAAGGTTTCAGGAAGAAAGTCAAGACCATGTAACCACTAGTGACGAGAACAGAGAGAGAACAGGTGGGGGACAGACAGACACAATGTGAGAGTAGAGGAAAGGAAAGAGTGAAGTGAGACAGTCAGAGAGACAGAGGTGGGGAGAGACAGGCACACAGCAAACACATACAAAAGGTGGAAGACAGAGAGAGAAAAGAACAGAGTTACCTTGCTGTCATGTTTTATGGAGTATTTTCCATTGAAACTATAAAATTGTATGTGTGACCTATGTAAACATTATATCTCTACATATACAGTAAAACACTTTTTGACATTTGTACACTGTGGGGCTTTTACATTAATATCCCTGACTAATATTATGCATGTTGTCTGAAGAATATTTTGTCAGTATATTACATTATGTACATATTATGTTCACCATGGCTGTCTAGGAAATAATGATTTTATTTACCATAATTTACTTGATATATAAAGGTGGTGATTTTGATACCACACATCATATATATCACATTCAAATATGGCAGTGAAAAATATATAGCCGGCTGCTTCACTACAACACAAGCAACACAGACAGGAGAGAAGTCTGGAATCTTCTCTGGTCAGTTCTCTCTAGCTGCCTTGTTGAGTCGTGGAGAAAAAAACTGGCAAATATCTCATTGATTCCCCATCCCGGTCCCCTCACTGACTCTGTCTCCCCCTTGTGGCAGTCTCCAAGACTGGGGCGAAGTCCCCACCCAGCAAGCAGGCTGAGCAGAAGGGCAGGCTGAGTGAGAAGCCTCTCGCTGCAGCCTGCAGGAAGGCGGAGTTGGACATCCAACCCCACCCACATCCAACTCCACCCTCTTCTCAAGTCCGAAGCCACGCCCATGTTACGGCCGAAACGCCTGTTTCTGCTCCCAGTAAACAGAACTTCCAGACCACCGAAGCAGCTACGTCTCCTGTAATGCCGGCAAGTATAAATATACAAATGGATTATGAAGCAGGAACACACCCAGTCATGTCTGAATAAAAAATATTAATCTGGCCTGTTTTATTGGGTTAAAATCCTACCAGCTAATGTTAACACAGCTTAACGCTCAATTCTAGCAGTGAGCTAGGCATCAAGTCGGCGATTCAGTTACCGGGTTAATAGCCTGCTAACCTAGATAGCTAGTTAACTATATCCTTGAAGGTAACGAGCGATTAGCTAGCTAGCTACGCTATGTAGCCTGTTAACTGACAAACCACAAAGTTAACTATCTAGGTACCTAGCTAGCCAGTTAACTGTGTAACCATGTTGCTAGCTTACCTACTCTACAACCCCTGGCAAAAATGATGGAATAATCGGACTCAGAGGATGTTCATTCAGTTGTTTAATTTTGTAGAAAAAGGAGATCACAGACATGACACAAAGCTAAAGTAATTTCAAATGGCAACTTTCTGGCTTTTCTGATAAGCTTGCCTTCACATTATCTGTGGGCCCTTCTTGCATGGTATTAATTTATAATATTTTCTCTCAGGAAAATTTACCGGGTTGAGTCTGTGAACAATGAAGGAGATAAACTGGGTACTATCTCCATTGACCAGGTATTTTTGGTTTTGTTGCAGCTTAACTGGCAATTTTTGAGTTTTACTCACTGTGATAAGGCATTCACAAATGAGATACAGTGGGGGAAATAAGTATTTAGTCAGTCACCAATTGTGCAAGTTCCCCCACTTAAAAAGATGAGAGAGGCCTGTAATTGACATCATAGGTAAACCTCAACTATGAGAGACAAAATGTGAAAAAAAAAATTGAGAAAATCATTTTGTCTGACTTTTAAAGAATTTATTTGCAAATAATGGTGGAAAATAAGTATTTGGTCAATAACAAAAGTTCATCTCAATACTTTGTTGTATATCCTCTGTTGGCAATGACAGAGGTCAAACGTTTTCTGTAAGTCTTCACAAGGTTGGCACACACTGTTGCTGGTATGTTGGTCCATTCCTCCATGCAGATCTCCTCACGTTTCATCTTCATTGCCCTTGCTGATGGAAGGAGGTTTGCACCCAAAATCTCACAATACATGGCCCCATTCATTCTTTCATGTACACGGACCAGTCGTCCTGGTCCCTTTGCAGAGAAACAGCCCCAAAGCATGATGTTGCCACCCCCATGCTTGACAGTTGGTATGGTGTTCTTTGGATGCAACTCAGCATTCACTGTCCTCCAAACACGACGAGTTGTGTTTTTACCAAATAGTTCTACTTTGGTTTCCTCTGACCATATGACATTCTCCCAATACTTTTCTGGAACATCCAAATGCTCTCTAGCAAACTTCAGACGTGCCTGGCTTAAGCAGGGGGACACGTCTGGCACTGCAAGATCTAAGTCCCTGGCGTCATAGTGTGTTGCTGATGGTAGCCTTTGTACCGTTGGTCCCAGCTTTCTGCAGGTCATTCACTAGATCCCCCCTTGTGGTTCTGGGATTTTTCCTCACCGTTCTTGTGATCATTTTGACCCCACGGGCTGAGATCTTGCGTGAAGCCCCAGATCGAGGGAGATTAGTAGTGGTCTTGTAGGTCTTCCATTTTCTGATTATTGCTCCCACAGTAGATTTCTTCACACCAAGCTGCTTGCCTATTGCAGATTCAGTCTTCCCAGCCTACAATTCGGTTTCTGGTGTCCTCCGACAGCTCTTTCGTCTTCACCATAGTGGAGTTTGGAGTGTGACTGTTTGAGGTTGTGGGCAGGTGTCTTTTATACTGTTAACGACTTCAAATAGGTGCCATTAATACAGGTAATGAGTGGGGGAAAGAGGAGCATCTTAAAAAAGAAGTTACAGGTCTGTGACAGTCAGAAATCTTGCTTGTTTGTAGGTGACCAAATACTTATTTTCCACCATTATTTGCAAATAAATTCTTTAAAAGTCAGACAAAATGATTTTCTCAATTTTTTTTCACATTTTGTCTCTCATAGTTGAGGTCTACCTATGATGTCAATTACCGGCCTCTCTAATCTTTTTAAGTGGGAGAACTTGCACAATTGGTGACTGACTAAATACTTATTTTCCCCACTGTACCATATAGGATATCAAGAGTAGCTCATAGTGGTAGCAGAGGTTCCATTTTCACACAGCAAGAGGAGGCTGTATGTGCTCAGGTTGTTTTGAATGTGTAGAATAAGTTTTCTATCCAATCTTAATGACAACTCCTCTATGCACTATTGTTATGGGCGGATCAGTGGGTTTCCCAAACTCACCATAGGTTAATCTAAGGACAGGCTTAACTTTTTCTTTTCTTTTCTCATGTTTTACAGAACTAATCTTAGTTTGGGCTTTTAGATTTAGGGGTTCATGAACTCTGATTTCTTGGTCTTGAACTGGGAATATCTCATGCACCACATCCTCGTCCTGAGACTCATCATGTTCCAAGACAACATCTTGAATGTCTTCAACATTTCCCTCTTGGAGTTCAATCATTTATCCTTCAACCAAGTGATCCTCGATAATTTTGCAGTTTTTCCAGTCAGTCTTTTCTGAATTTCAATCAGATTTGTTTTTGTCAATAAATTCCAGTGCGAACAATAACGTCAAACAATATTGCTGTACAAATTTGATTCCAGTCCAATTTCTTGCTATCAGGCTCCCACATAGTCATGTAAAACTTTGTGTTCCATTTAAGTTTGTATGTGTGTAACATGTATTTGATATACCACAGAATGTGCAGCGTTCTTGAAATCAAAAGCTTAGCTAGTTCCCATCAGAATATACAGTCTACACTGACTGTGACTTATAGTTGCACTGACAACATGACTAAGTATTTTGACTGCCTTGTTCATAGGCAATGGCACACAGACTAGATATTCTGATGGCACTGACAAATTTAATGACCTAAATATTTGATTTTGGGGCAAAAACAAAGAATTTTGAGTGAAGTATCTGCTTTTGCAGGTATTTCATTGAGTTTTGCTGTTTGCACTAACTGTTTTGAGAAATGCACTAGTTGTGATGCCAATGTAAAGCATGATGTGAGAAATGAACCAAATCGACTGAGAAAAACTGTAATCTCGCAGACTACCACATTACACCTGGCACAGTAGCCAAAAATCTCTGCGTCATTCTTGACTCTGACCTGTCATTTGATAAATACATAATTATACTACTAGGATAGCTTTTCTACATCTCTGCAACATTGCCAAGTTAAGAAATGCATTGTCACAGCATGATGCAGAAAAATTGGTGCACGCCTTTGTTAGCTCCAGATTAAACTACTGTAACTCATTACTGTTATGGAAGCTTATATAAGAATCTAAATAAACTTCAAATAGTTCAAAATGCTGCAGCCAGAGTTCTGACTAGAACTAGAAAATTTTATCATATCAGACCAGTCCTATCAGCCCTGCATTGGCTCCCAGATAAATTCCGTATTGATTTTTAAACTCTTCTATTGACTTATAAAGCACTGCATGGGCTTGCTCCTGATTACCTGGCTTCTTATTAGTTCCAACAATTAAAAGGGTCTAGCCGACACCTATGTCAGTAATAATAGCGTTGTACTCTAAACTTCTTAGAATAAAACAGAATGTTAGCTGTACTCATATCCTCTTTCTCTGTGTTCGTTTTTCTCTTCTCCCGCTGCAGCTTCACCCTCACTCCTTTCTTCCCGCCCCTCTCTCTGGAACCAATAGTAAAACTCAAGGCGCGTCAATTTGCTAAAATATCCAATCACTGACACTAAAATAAAACTGATAGATTCACCTAAAGTTAGTGTATTGAGCACGTTTGTCCTGTCCATTTCAACCAAACTTGGTAGCTTTTAACCCTTTCAGTAACATATATATAACAATATGGTTGTATTTTCCATATTCTTTTTTTTTTTTTAACCCACCACCACCCCCCCTCTTCGGAGGACCAATAGAACTTTATTTTTATTATAGCAGAAGCAGAGGGAGGACATATAAAAATAAAAAATTAGAATATATAAGGATATTTTCCAAATTCTAACATGGTTTTACATAACAACATACAGTGACCCAAAACAGTCTCCAAATGTAGAAAAACAAACATATTACAAAGAACAAGGAAAAAACATTATCAATACTACTTCAGTATCCCTCTTTTTTCAAAGGGCTACACTCTCCCCCCTCTAACTGCCCTCATGTCCCTATGAGACCCTTATGGTTACTAAACTTGTTCAGATCTATCCAATCTTAATGACAACTCCTCTATGCACTATTGTTATGGGCGGATCAGTGGGTTTCCCAAACTCACCATAGGTTAATCTAAGGACAGGCTTAACTTTTTCTTTTCTTTTCTCATGTTTTACAGAACTAATCGTAGTTTGGGCTCTTAGATTTAGGGGTTCATGAACTCTGATTTCTTGGTCTTGAACTGGGAATATCTCATGCACCACATCCTCGTCCTGAGACTCATCATGTTCCAAGACAACATCTTGAATGTCTTCAACATTTCCCTCTTGGAGTTCAATCATTTCTCCTTCAACCAAGTGATCCTCGATTATCTGCCCTGACCTGGAGGAGTTATTGGTTTCTCCATCCATTTGTGTGGTTGAGGGCTCCTCATCCATCTTTGAAAATACTGAAACTCCATTTCTTCATCTGAATCACTGAAGGGTTCCTCTGTACCAAGCTCTGTGGTCTCCAGAGAAATCAAATTGGGTTTCTTTTTTAGATGTGCAGCTTGGGTTTGACATGTTGCTGGTCTGGTTGCAGGCATGATGGTGTTCTCATCTGCTAATCTAACCAGACACCCAATGGGGAGAAGATGATCACGATGCATTGTTTTCTCTCTTTCCATTCCACTTTCAGGCTTGATCCGATAAACTGGCAAATCAGGAATCTTCCCCACTACAACGTATGGGAATGAGCTCCATCTACTTTACAGCTTGTGTTTGCCTTTTAAGCCCAGGTTTTTCAGGAGTACTCTATCTGTCTATCTGCACTTGTGGGCGTAACAGCTTCTCATAGTTTCTCTTGTTCCGTAGATGTACCTGATTTGAAGCTTTCATGGCCAGCTCATAGGCACTCTGCAGGTCTTTCTGCAGTTCCTCTACATAACGGGAATGACTGACTCCCTCTCTCTCTTCAGCTCCAAAACAGATGTCTACTGGAAGTCTGGCCTCTCTACCAAACATGAGGTAGTAAGGTGAGTATCCAGTTGACTCGTTTTTTGTGCTATTGTAGGCATGTACAAGTTGGGTTACATGCTGGCTCTACTGTCTTTTCTGATCAGACTCTAATGTCCCTAACATGGACAATAATGTTCTATTAAATCGTTCTGGCTGGGGGTCACCTTGGGGTCGATAGGGGGTGGTCCTAGACTTGCGTACCCCTAAGACTCTCAGGAGCTTATGGATTACCTTGCTCTCAAAGTCCCGGCCCTGATCTGAATGAATGCGAGAGGGTAGCCCATAATGGACAAAGAATTTCTCCATTTCATTTGGCATTTCAGCTACAGTCACACCCCTTTGATCTTTTGTTGGTAACGGCTGAAATGGTCTGTTACTACAAGTATGTTGGCAAATCCTTTAGAGTCGGGCTCAAGGCAAAGGAAATCAATACATACTAACCCCATGGGGCCATTGGTGACAATCTGGTTAAGAGGGGCAGCACATACACAAGGACTCTTTCATGAAACACAATTTCCACAATTCTTTACATACTGCTCTATGGTTTGTGACATTCTAAGCCAATAGAACCGACTTCTGACAAGGTCAAGGGTTCTGTCCACTCCGAGGTGCCCCATGTCGTCATGCAGTGACTTAATCACTTGCCTTCTGAACTTTTCAGGAAGGAGTAGCTGATGAATTTCACCACCAGAATTTTTCTGGGTGACTCTGTACATCAATCCATTCTTCTCGATTAACTTAGTACTATGCCTTTTCATCAGAACCAGCTCTGGATGTATATTTGGCATTTCAGCGGGCTATTGTCCAGAGCGAGTAAACTCTATCACCTCCCTGATAACGGCATCATCTGTATGTGTTTTTCTCAGGTCTTCCATGGTCAGCTGTGGTAACTGTCCCAGCTCTAGCTGAGTAGGGAAAGCATACAGCAGGGGAATCCCATCCGAGGGCACTCCCAGGTTTTCTGCCAAACACCCAGTTTTATCTGGTTGGGTCTGGACATTGGCACACTTACAAATGGCTTTTACCTCTGTCTGAGAAATCTCTTTCCATGGTTCAGCATGGTCTTTCTCCTCTTTCCTGGACAATAGATCAGCATCAATGTTGCTTTTCCCTGGCCGGTACTGTATCTCGAAGTCATATGTGGCCAGGGCAGCTAACCACCTATGACCAGTGGCGTTAAGCCTGGCAGAGCTAAGCACATAGGTGAGTGGGTTATTATCTGTTCTTACGGAGAATCTCACTCCATACAGATAATCGTGGAATGTATCCACGACAGCCCACTTGAGAGCCAAGAACTCCACCTGGTGTATATGGTAGTTCTGCTCAGCTGTGCTCAGCCCTCGGCTGGCAAAAGCAACAGGTCTTAACCCCTCAGGGTGCTCCTGATTCAACACAGCGCTGAGTCCACTCAAGCTAGCATGTAGCACATAGTGCTTATTTGGATCGGAAAAGGCCAGAACAGGTGCGCGAGTGAGACAATTAATGATCTCACAGAAAGCTTTCCTACAGGCATCAGTTCATCTATCACCAAAGGGTTCAGACTCATGAAAATAAATCGGAGGTTTTGACTTTCCACTAGGGGTGTATTCAACTAAGGATTTTCATAGTCAAATCTGATTCGTCAGCTTTTCCCTTTGGGTTTATTTTTATTTTTTTAATTTAGAGCACCTTAAACGGGATCCCGTTCTCATTCAGGACTTTTTTCCTCTTCAAAGTAAAAACCTTATACACTCAGATAAATGAATAAACACGGTAGGTTGGCTTTATTCAGCTTTTATTTATTGACTTATTTGTTTTTTTATGAAACGTTAGAGAACATTAACCATCAGTGCGCATTGCGCATATCGAACTGTCAGACAGGCACTGTGCAAAATGTCAAAAATATTTTAAATAAAATATGCCTGCCTGAAAATAAAAAAAAATTCCACACAACAGCAAAAAAATACAAGGAAAGGTTCAAGTAACGGGGTTTAAAAGCAATCAACAACAAAAAATGTTTATAGGCCTACTTGCCGAGACACCGCAACGAGACGAGACGACTGAAATGACAAACGTTTTTTTCGCCTTATGCGTTTTAAATGGTATGTCATGTTGGTTGTTGTCGTGCGAAATGAAATACGTTGATGACATAACTTGCACTTTACTTTGTTTGATTCATCTTTATGTTTTTCAAAATACTTTTGAAGTTTTTTAGTACCCATTATAATCTCGGCAGATGCTGCGCGTATTCTGTAACGTGTTCAGCTCCGCTCGTTTGGATTGTGCAACAGCAGGGTGTGATTTATTAATGTGTAGTAAGGAAGATGCCTATTGGTAATGCGCAAACATCATTTTAAAATATTTATTAACAGAAATTAGGATGACTTTATTTGACAAAAGGCTATATGTAACGAAAACAAAGACATTTCATGTAACAACTAATGCTTAGCTGCATCCTTGGGCACCCCCATGCAGTTAAAATGGTACATTCGACTATGACGTACATAGTCGACTAGGGGGTATAGTCGACTATAGTCGAATCAGCGACTATTGCAGGTCACCCCTACTTTCCACCATCTCTTATGGGGTGTGTTCCTTTCCGATTGTTGTTAGGAGGGTACCCCTAGATCCGTCAATGGCCTTACTATTGAGGAGTAGCCAGCTATAAACCAGCGATAGTAGCCACAGAAGCCAAGAAATGACCTGAGTGACTTCAATTCTGTCGGCTGAGGCCACTGTGTGACTGTTTCAATCTTGTCTGGATCTGCAGCAATGCCTTCTGCTGATATTATGTGGCCTACATATTTCACTTTAGACTGACAAAAGTGACACTTGTCCAATGAAATTTTCAAACCTACTTCCTCCAGCCGGTCAAGTACTCTGAAAAGCCTCTCTTCATGCTCTTCTAACGTGGTACCAAAAATGATCAAATCATCTAGGTAAACCAAAACTTGTAGCAGGTTCATGTCACCCACAGCTTTCTCCATCAATCGCTGGAAGGTAGCTGGAGCTCCAGTGATGCCTTGTGGCATCCTCTGAAACTGGTAGAAACCTAAAGGACAAATGAAGGCAGTCTTTTCTTGGTCTTGTTCAGACATAGCGACCTGGTAGTAACCACTCCTCAAATCTAACACGGAAAACCAGCGACTACCACTCAGACAGTCCAAAGCATCATCAATGCGTGGAGTTGTGTACAGGTCTGGTACAGTTTTGCTGTTGAGAGTTCTGTAGTCTATACACATTCTGATGTTGCCATTCTTTTTCAGTGCGATCACTATTGGTGATGCGTATGGGCTTCTTGACTCTTTGATTATGCCCGCAGCTAGAAGGTCCTGGAGATGTTTCCTGACATCCTCAATGTCAGCATATGCTATGCGTCGAGAACGCTTACGAAAGGGTTGTGGATCTGATAGCCGAATATTGTGTTCTACCCCTTTGGCTAGGCCTACTTCCCACTCGTGCAAGGAAAATACTTGTCGCCTATTACACAGCTTCCGTCTCAGCTTTTCTTTCCACTCATTGGGAAGGGGAGAGTCCCCAAAGTCAATGAGTTTCAGATCTATGCTTTCAGGTGCTTCACTGCCCAAACTGGGTGCTGCAACATCAGTGATCTGCACCTGTCCAATAGGTTTGCCCTCATGCACAGTGATCTCCTTCATGCTGTCAATCTGCAACAGCACAGAAAAACTGTTGACATCGACGGCGGATGTTGGAGCTACTACGGGCTGAAATAACAAACCTTGAGGCAATGACTCAGCTTCATTTGCCTCTATTAGCAATGTACCTTTGGGTATGGGACCATGCAGATAAACCCTGCATTGTACACGGCAGCTGTTAAGAGGAGGGATAACCAGATGGCCAGGCCCTTCCCATTTGACAAAACCCACAACTTCCTCTGGGTTTTCACTTTCTTCTTTAAGAGAAGTTAGCTCATTATTGATGGGCTTACAATTTATGCCCAGTGCTTGTGCAAACATGGAGCTGGAATTCAGGTTGCATAGAGAAGCTAGTCTTAATAAACTGGCATTAGTCCCCAATATAACTGGGGTCTGGTCTGGGGTTTTCGGGCCAGGGCAAATCAATGCCAGAACAGACAAAGTCTCTGTTACCGCCCGGTCTAGGTCAGACGGTAACAGAAAATAAATGATGGAGTGATTGGAGGAGCGAAGTAATAATTAGGAACCAACACCACTTAACCGTCTCAAAATATCTGTATTTTGACAAATATGCAAGATGTTACAAGCATGGGCTTAGCACCGACTGACTTCAGGTAGGCCACGCTGAAAACGGGAAAAGAAAACCAAACTACAAAACAAACAGCGGCCTACCCTACCTGGTGCTAAGCAACATCCATAAATCATAACTAACAACAACACCAAAAATAAGAGAGAACACTACATAACTAACATACAACTACACAAAGACAAAGACACAGTCCACCACACACAGAAACAGGGGCAGTCTAACAACTCTTAACACCGGTTAGCTGATGGTTACCTTCCAAAACAAAAGGGAACCACACAAACAAAAAAAACAAAAACAAACAAGAACCTGTAGAATCAGCACCGGGACAGAGCATCAGCGACCACGTTATCTTTACCTTTCTTGTGCTTAATAACAAGATTAAACCCTTGTACTATCAAAGACCATCTCATCAAACGATGATTCTTATTCGCCATGGTGTTCAAAAACGTCAGGGGGTTATGGTCTGTAAAAACAACCACAGGTACGGAACTTCCACCCACATAGACCTCGAAGTGTTGCAAAGCGAGGAGCAATGCCAAGGCCTCCTTCTCCACAGTGCTGTAAGCTAGTTGGTGCTTTAAAAACTTTTTAGAATTATAACAAATCGGATGATCCAAGCCCTGGTCATCCTCTTGTATAAGAACAGCACCGGCGCCCGTATTGCTAGCATCCACTTCCAGCTTAAAAGGTCGTGAGTGATCCGGAGTCACAAGAACAGGTGTGCTGCATAACAGGGTTTTTACCAAATCGAAAGCTCGCTGACATTCCAGCGACCACACAAATACAGCGGTTTTACCGAGCATGTTGGTAAGAGGCACTACGATCGAGGAGAAGTTTCGACAAAAACAACGATAAAAGCCGGCCATACCCAAAAATCGCCGTAGCTGTCGTTTATCCTGAGGAACAGGGAAATCGACAATAGCCTGAACCTTGGCATCTAGGGGACGGACTTTGCCATTTCCGACCAGTTTCCCCAGATAGATCACCTCACTGCGACCGAACTCACATTTCTCCAGATTTAAAACCAAAGAAGCATCTCGTAGCTTCTCAAACACAGTGACTAATGCCTTCAAATGTTCCTCCCATGTTGACGAAAAGACCACCACATCATCAAGATAAACTTCACAATTTGGAACTTCACCCAACACCATAAGCATGAGCTGCTGAAACGTAGCAGGGGCATTTCTCAGACCGAAAGGCATCACTGTGTATTGTAAAAACTGATCTGGAGTAGCAAAAGCAGAAATGACCGACGCTCTTTTCGTTAATGGGACCTGCCAATATCCCTTTAGTAGGTCTAATTTACTCACGTATTTAGACATGCCGATTTTATCGACACAATCCTCCATACGTGGGATCGGGAACGAATCAGATGTAGTGATGGCGTTAATCTTTCTATAGTCGGTGCAAAATCGAAACGATCCATCAGGTTTGGGTACCAGAATGCAAGGCGAACACCACGGACTAACACTAGGAATGGCAAAATGGTTCTCCAACAAATATTTTGTCTCTTGTGCCATCTGCAACCGCTTTTGAGGGTTAACTCGGTACGGATGTTGACAGATAGGTAAATGCTCTCCCACATCGATATCATGTTGTAACAAGGTGGTATGTAGAGGTACATCAACGAACAACGTCGGATAACTCTGAATTAAATCACTCAGGTCGTGCTGTGCTGTGTTGGGCAACTCTGCCAACTTCTCAGGGAGATGGAGGAGAGCCTCGGAGTTCAGAAGCCTGGCACAAGGCAAACAGTTACGACCCAGATGCAAGTTATCCTGTTCAGGTGCGTACTCCACGGACACAGTGAGAGAAACTGAAGACGAATTAGTGGGTGAAACGGAGACTGATGGAACTGTCTGATCTGGACACGTTGCCTCCGATCGGTCATAATATGCCTTCAGCATGTTAATATGACATAACCGAGTCTTCTTACCTCGGTCAGGAGTGGCAATGACATAATTGGTAGCTGACAGTTTGTACTGAATGACATATGGACCAGAAAACCGCGCTCGAAGAGAAGAACCAACCACAGGTAATAGTGCAAGCACTCGCTCACCGACTTTAAATTCCCGACTCTTCGCCTTTTTGTCAAACCTGTTTTTCATCGCCACCTGCGACTCACACAGGTTGTTCTTTGCCACCTTACAAACAAGACACAGACGGTCTCGAAGACGCTTAACGTAGTCACATACAGAAGTGGCCTGAGGTCGTGGCGTAGCCAACCACTGCTCATACAACGCTAATAGGGGCCCTCGTACACAACGTCCAAAAAGCAGAGTGTTTGGACTAAACCCAAGAGACTCCTGTACTGAATCTCGAACGGCAAACAAAAGTAAGGGCACGCCTTCGTCCCAATCCTTCTCAGATTCCAAACAATAGGTCCGTAACATGTTTTTAAAAGTCTGATGGAACCGCTCTAGTGCACCTTTTGACTCGGGATGGTACGCACTAGAAAACTGGTGATGTATGCCCAATTCCTGGGTTACCTGAGCAAAAAGACGAGATGTAGTACCCTGATCGGATTGTATACATGTCGGTAAACCAAAAGTGGAGAAAAACTTTATCAATGCTTTTACTATGGCCTTTGAGCGAAGCGAACGAAGGGGAATGGCTTCAGGATAGCGTGTAGCCGCACACATAAGAGTAAAAATATAGCGATTTCCAGCACGAGTCTTCGGCAAAGGACCCACACAGTCAATTAAAACTCTTTCAAACGGCTCACCCACTGCAGGAATGGGACACAACGGAGCCGGGGGAACAACCTGGTTTGGTTTACCAACCATCTGGCACGCTTTACATGTACGGCAATAATTCACCACATCACTAGAAACCGACGGCCAAAAGAAATGCTGCAAAACATGCTGTGTGGTTTTTCGAATGCCTAAGTGGCCTGCCAAAGGATGATCATGGGCCAGAGATAACATGTATGAACGATACCTACATGGAACAACTACCTGTGTTATCGACTCATGCCCTTCTTTATAATTAACTTAGTAATAATACCCTATCCTGAAGGAAGTACGCATTCTGATACCCCGACGACAAGCTTGAGGTGTTAACACGATCAAAACAAGTTGTTAACGTTTGGTCTGTGTTTTGTGCTTTAATTAAATCTGCCCGCGACAAAAGGTCAGAAATCGAGGTCTCAGTATCCGAGTATGTAGGCTGGGCGTGTGATGACGTCACACCAGCAGGTGTAGTAACTGGGTGCTCCACAGGAGAGGCAGAATCAAGGGTGTCAACATGTCAGGAGGCATGCCCCAGGACATGTAATCGTCACTTGTCCAGTGTTGAAGCGTAAGGCGGTACGAAATCCAGGCGCCTCCTGAGCCTTTCCAGTCAGTTTACACTGCAGCATAAGAGACCACAGTTCCTTGGGCCACTGAAGTGTTGTTGCAATCCGCTCAAAGATGGAAAAATAAGCATCAACCTCCTGCTCCCTAAACGCAGGAACCAAACTGATCTGTCGACTAACATCAAAAAACGCAGGGGCGGAGACAGAACGAGGTAAGGGTACCGGTATATCTCTTTGCGCTCTTGGAGGGCACATATGAGGCTCTGGGGAACTTCCCGGAATAGGACTGCCTGCAGCCGATGGAGCAGTCTTACGTGGTAATGGAACAGGTCGCTCAGTATCCATAGCCAGCCGCTTCAATGCAACTTCCTTATCCGCCTCAATCTGCAAAGCACGAACACGTAATAACTCAGCTTCGCGCTCCTGACGCTTTATCTCCAACTCTAGTTCTTTTAACTTTATCGCGAGTATAGGATCAGTCGCGGAAACACCCAACACAGAATCTACATGTACACTACCTACCCGTTCGCCGGCGTCATCCGCTACGGACTCACCCGGCAGCGGAAGCAAACCAGCTGGTACTCTCGGAACGCCACCGCGATCAGGCAAAATGCCGTCGCGCACCAGACAATGCTCCAAAGCCTGCTTAATGTCCCTCTTTGAAGCATCCCGCGGTACGTTCACATTAAAAAACTCAGCAATGAGAAGGAGATCCGCCTTCCGGCACCTGTCAAATTGCTCCAGGGTAGGAAACAATGAAAACTCCGTCAAGTCAAAATGCGCCATAACAACTAGCACACTAAACACACCAACACACCACCCCACCGCCACAAGAAAGAACACCAACCAGACGAACCAAACACAAAAGAAAACCGGGGAAAAAAACAAAACGGAGGACGAGCCCCCCAATTGTTACCGCCCGGTCTAGGTCAGACGGTAACAGAAAATAAAAGATGGAGTAATTGGAGGAGCGAAGTAATAACTAGGAACCAACACCACTTAACCGTCTCAAAATATCTGTATTTTGACAAATATGCAAGATGTTACAAGCATGGGCTTAGCACCGACTGACTTCAGGTAGGCCACGCTGAAAACGGGAAAAGAAAACCAAACTACAAAACAAACAGCGGCCTACCCTACCTGGTGCTAAGCAACATCCATAAATCATAACTAACAACAACACCAAAAATAAGAGAGAACACTACATAACTAACATACAACTACACAAAGACAAAGACACAGTCCACCACACACAGAAACAGGGGCAGTCTAACAACTCTTAACACCAGTTAGCTGATGTATATCAAAATCATCCCAAACAGGGAGAACAAACGAGGAGAGCCTGCCACTCTCTCCCCCGTCCGCACTTCCAGGAAGCCTTTTGTAGCTGTCGACTCGTCAGGCACCGCCCAGAACCATGTGACACCATAATCACGGGTGCACCTGAAAGATTACAACACCACACAGTAACAACTCATCACGCTCCCTTGGGAGAACAGCACAATCATACATCAACAACTCATCATGCTCCCGTAAGAGAACAGTACTATGTGTACAGTAATACCTCATCCCGCTCCCTTAGGAGAACAGTACTATGTGTACAGTAATACCTCATCACATTAGGACCTAACAGTCTCAATGGTACCAGTGAACTCTTTTGGAAACTGCAGATCCACTACCACATAGCCTTTGTATGGATAACTGGATTCACTTAGGCCCCAAATAGCTAGACCCGACACCTGTTGAATAGGAACATAAGACAAGTGCTAATTAAACCAGTCTTCAAAGATAATGGTCACTTCTGACCCACTATCTAACAGTGCTGAACAGGGCTAGCCATTTATCTGCAGTGTCACTGTCCCTCAGGTACTGATGTAACGCTCATAGTGTTTGCAGTATATTCTCGTACTGAACAAGCATGCGCTTTACGGGTTTGTTCATTTACATTACATTTACAATTATGGCATTTGGCAGATGCACTTATCCAGAGCGACTTACATTTTAATCTCATTTTTTTAAATAATGAGTGAGCAATTGAGGGTTAAGGGGCACCTCAGTCATGGCCTCAGGTCTGGGGATCGAACCCACGACCCTCCAGTCACAAGACCAGTTCCCTAACCACCAGGCCATGACTGCCCGCATGACTGTTCACTTTTGGAGCTCTGTTTATCTTTAGCTCTACGCAAAGAGGCAATTAGTTTCTGGATTACTCTGTTTTCATTTTCAGGCAGTGTGCACTTTGTGGCAATGTGCCCATCTCCTCCACATCGGTAGCGAAAGTAGTCACCATCTCTTCCCTTCACTTGCTGAGTCTCAGTAGATGTGGGGTTCTTGGTCATGGCTACTTGAGCATTAGCAGCTATCATGACAGGTTTACGGGTCTCCGCTTTAACATTTTTGACTTTTTGTTTCATACGACTGAATTGTTTCTGCAACGCTACAACTTCTGCTGAACTATTTTCACTATCTGACTGGAAGACAGTGGACAAGGATGGTTGTGGATCATCAGCATTTCTCACAAGCCTCTCTGCCCACCCAGCAATCTGTTCTTTCAATCTCTTTAACTCTGTTTTCAAGTGTTTAATGGTAACACTGTCTGACTCTGCATTCTCTTGAGTGTTCACCTGGCACACACGAGGACAAATTTTATGACGAGACCTTTCATATTCCTCTTCTGCTCTGATCTCACTTAACAAATCCAGAAAGGTAGGAGGGTTATTTCTCCTCTCTTTTAGCTGTAGCTGTAGTAACATCAGGTCTGCCCCCAATGCACCTCTGAGCAGTTGCTCCACTCTCACTCTGTCCATATCCCTGGCCCGCAGGCCACCTTTCTGAACTACACGAGCTAAAAGTGGTTCTAGTCTCCGAACAAAGTCAGACAATTTTTCCTGTCTTTTGTGGCATTAAACAGAAAGAAAAATATAAATCTTTGCCAGATTCAGTAGATCCAAAAGCACGATTAATGGCCTCCAGATACTCTTCTGCTTGTGCATCAGGATTAGTGAATCTCAAAGCTCTTACGATTTCAAAAGCTGGACCCTTTAGATTCTCAAAGACTCTTCTCCTTTTTTCTTTTTCAGAACAGTCACTCTCCTCTATCAACAGAGTAGCTTGTTCAATCCATGGCTCTAACTGTTCCTCCCCGACAGGAGTGGCAGTAGAACCTGAAAAGGGTCTGAGGCGGCGGTAGTGGTGATTTTCAGAAGGAGCTTTTAGTGACTGGCTCATAAATTCTCCCATAACGCAGGCTAAAGATTCTACCGCACTGTCTTTAGGGCTTGGAGGATGACAGAAAAACTGCAAGTCCTCAATTCTTTTCCCTTCAGCCAACAGGAACTTTTGCAGCTTCTCAGAAAACTCATCTGAAGTAGCATGAGCTGGGTGGATTGTAACGATCTTCCACGGTGGAGAACCATTGGATGGTCGTACTTCAGGTGGGACACTAAGGGTGTTTAACTGTTCTCTGCACTCACATAGGGCCACTAAACTATTAGTCTCAGAATCAAACGTTTTCCCACAGACTCTAACCCTTCCCCAGCAGTGGACTGTATGAAGTACTTCTTCAATTTTGCTAATGCTATCATCTCCCACACCAACCACTAACATGGCATGGTGAATATCTAACTGCTCCCCTTTACACCAGTTCTGAAGATCTGTCTGAAATCTAGAATACAATGGTTGCTCCATATATTTTAATTTTTTAAATTTTTTTATAGAGTGACTACCAGTAGGTTAACCCTTGTGAAAAAAAAGTATACTAAAATTATGCTGAAATATATATGTACTTAAGTTGTGCTATTTTGTACTTAATTACTACTTATTTGTAATTAAAGTGATATAAATCTGCACTAAGTGTATACTAAATATACTAGTCATGTTATTTTCGCCACTATTTAATATAATTTAAGTATATTTGTGTGAGCTGTCCAACAGAAAATTAAAAACATTAAGTGTGATTAAATTAATCTTGTGATATACTTACTTTAGTATAGGTAATGTAATCCTAATATACTGAAGTATAATTGACGTACACTTTCTGTAGGATGTCATGTACTTCTATTACACTATTATTAGTACAAGTAATGTACTCCTAGTATACTTTCTGTAGAATAAGTCAGGTACTTCTAATACACTTTAGTGTGATTCATGTAATTCTAGTACACTTTAGGTGGGATAAGTAATATACTTCTAATACACTAACTGTGGTATAATAATGTACTCCTAATACTTTACTGTAGTACAAATCATTTAATTCTAATAAATGTAATGTTGGTCTAGTCATCAACTTCTAGTACACTTCCAGTAAGATAAGACACATACTTCTATAATGCTGACTGTAGTACTGTTCTACTGTCATAGAATTCCAATTTTGTTATAATACACATTGTGTAGTTATTCTGGAGCATTCCTAATGACACATTGTAAAGAGCCAGATTCACATTACAGTGGAAAACAGTAAAAAACTGTAACTGACATACAAAGTTGTATGTCAATATGCAACCTTCGAACACAACTGTGATATAAAACACATACAGGAGTGTAATGAATGCAGAACACTTTATTTAAACATTTCTTTTTTACTTCTGCCAAAATCAAAATTCAGATAATCTATTTACCATCTATATACACACACATACATACATACACACTGCTCAAAAAAATAAAGGGAACACTTAAACAACACAATGTAACTCCAAGTCATCCACAGATAGGAAGCAACACTGATTGTGAATCAATTTCAACTGCTCTTGTACAAATGGAACAGACAACAGGTAGAAACTAGAAAGGCAAAGTTCGTGGAACAAACTTTATGTTGGCTTGACAAAGCAGCTAAAAAGGCTGTTTTGAATGTTGATGACCTAATGTTAAAGGTTGTTTTGTTATTAATGTTAAAATGATGTTAAAGGTTGTTTAAATGTTGATAACCTGCTAAATAATGTTAAAGGTTGTTTAAATGTTGATAACCTGCTAAATAATGTTAAAGGTTGTTTTAATGTTGACATCTTGCTAAATGATGATGAAGGCTGATTAAATGTTGATAACCTGCTAAATGATGTTAAAGGTTGTTTTAATGTTGATAACTTGCTAAAGAATGTTAAAGGTTGTTTAAATGTTGATAAACCTGTTAAATAATGTTAAAGGTTGTTTAAATGTTATCACTGCTGCCCATCTGCCCCTCTGCTCCATCTGCCCCTCTGCTCCATCTGCCCCTTTGCCCCATCAGCCCCTCTGCTCCATCTGCCCCTCTGCTCCATCTGCACCTCTGCTCCATCTGCCCCTCTGCTCTTTCTGCCCCATCTGCCCCTCTGCTCCATCTGCACCTCTGCTCCATCTGCTCCATTGACCTAATGTTAAAGGCTGTTGTTAAATGATGTTGAAGGCTGTTTAAATGTTGATAATCTGCTAAATGATATTAAGGGTTGTTTAAATAATGATAACCTGCTAAATAATGTTAAAGGTTGTTTAAATGTTGATAACCTGCTAAATAATGTTAAAGGTTGTTTTAATGTTATCACTGTTAAATGATGTTAAAGATTGTTTGAATGTTGACATCCTGCTAAATGATGTTGAAGGCTGTTTAAATGTTGATAACCTGCTAAATGATGTTAAAGGTTGTTTAAATGTTGACATCCTGCTAAATGATGTTGAAGGCAGTTTAAATGTTGAAAACCTGCTAAATGATGTTAAAGGTTGTTTAAATGTTGATAACCTGCTAAATAATGTTAAAGATTGTTTTAATGTTATCAATGTTAAATGATGTTAAGGGTTGTTTTAATGTTATCAATGTTAAATGATGTTAAAGGTTGTTTAAATGTTGACATCCTGCTAAATGATGTTGAAGGCTGTGTGTGTCTGTGGAGTGGGTATGAGGAACATGTTTGTATGTGGACGTGCGTGTGTGGGGGGAGGGGGAGAGACATTCAAAATAACTGTCACTATCTCTGCTTGTCTGAGTCGACAAGCCTTGTTTAATGTGATTTGCACCCTCCGAACAAACGGTTGTAGTTTGGGACCTGTTTAACTTATCGCTTAACCGAAAATATTGTATGAGAGAGGACCCCTGGCTGATCATTTTGATGTAATTTGTGTGTTGTTTGACCCAATATTGTCTGATTTATGACAAGTTAAAAACAGAGGCAAATTGTGAAAAATCCCTTAACTGACACACTGTCTCTGCTACTCTAGAATGTGATTTGCACCCTCCGAACAAACGGTTGTAGTTCGGGACCTGTTTAACTTATCGCTTAAACAAAAATATTGTATGAGAGAGGACCCCTGGCGGATCATTTTGATGTAATTTGTGTGTTGTTTGACCCAATATTGTCTGATTTATGACAAGTTAAATATAGAGGCAAATTGTGAAAATCCAATTCTGATGTTGAGAAATTAACATGGGAGTTAATGGGGCAGTTTTTTGTGTCTAATGCCAAACAAATGCTCATAACTCTAAAAGTAATTGATCAAATGATTAGATATCTTGGCTTAACAGAAAGGACAAGTTTCTCTCTCATTTAAAATTTAAATGGAGTTTCTAGATGAAAGTGGAAAAAATTTACAGCTGTTTATCCAGAAGATTTTTGATGATTTTTCATGACTGCACACTCTAACTGGGGACATTTCTGAACATTCCGCCATTCATTCCCTATGGGGAAAAGTCCACTTTGAGGACTTGTCCTGCGGACACCGTATGTCCAATATGTCCCAAAAGCACAAGCACACTATTCCCGTATGAGATCTGCGATCCTGCCAAATTTCAAGGTTCTAGCTAAAAAACTGTGACCTGTGAAAAGTGTCGAAATTTGCTGTAGAAGAATAATAATAATAACTAGAAAGGCAAAGTTCGTGGAACAAACTTTATGTTGGCTTGACAAAGCAGCTAAAAAGGCTGTTTAAATGTTGATAACCTGCTAAATAATGTTAAAGGTTGTTTAAATGTTGATCACCTGCTAAATGATGTTAAAGGTTGTTTAAATGTTGATAACCTGCTAAATAATGTTAAAGGTTGTTTTAATGTTGACATCTTGCTAAATGATGATGAAGGCTGTTTAAATGTTGATAACCTGCTAAATGATGTTAAAGGTTGTTTTAATGTTGATAACTTGCTAAAGAATGTTAAAGGTTGTTTAAATGTTGATAAACCTGTTAAATAATGTTAAAGGTTGTTTAAAAGTTATCACTGCTGCCCATCTGCCCCTCTGCTCCATCTGCCCCTCTGCTCCATCTGCCCCTTTGCCACATCAGCCCCTCTGCTCTATCTGCCCCATCAGCCCCTCTGCTCCATCTGCCCCTCTGCTCTATCTGCTCCATCTGCACCTCTGCTCCATCTGCTCCATTGACCTAATGTTAAAGGCTGTTGTTAAATGATGTTGAAGGCTGTTTAAATGTTGATAATCTGCTAAATGATATTAAAGGTTGTTTAAATGTTGATAACCTGCTAAATAATGTTAAAGGTTGTTTAAATGTTGATAACCTGCTAAATAATGTTAAAGGTTGTTTTAATGTTATCACTGTTAAATGATGTTAAAGATTGTTTGAATGTTGACATCCTGCTAAATGATGTTGAAGGCTGTTTAAATGTTGATAACCTGCTAAATGATGTTAAAGGTTGTTTAAATGTTGACATCCTGCTAAATGATGTTGAAGGCTGTTTAAATGTTGATAACCTGCTAAATGATGTTAAAGGTTGTTTAAATGTTGACAACCTGCTAAATAATGTTAAAGGTTGTTTTAATGTTATCAATGTTAAATAATGTTAAAGGTTGTTTTAATGTTATCAATGTTAAATGATGTTAAAGGTTGTTTAAATGTTGACATCCTGCTAAATGATGTTGAAGGCTGTGTGTGTCTGTGGATTGGGTATGAGGAACATGTTTGTATGTGGACGTGCGTGTGTGGGGGGAGGGGGAGAGACATTCAAAATAACTGTCACTATCTCTGCTTGTCTGAGTGAAGCCTTGTTTAATGTGATTTGCACCCTCCGAACAAACGGTTGTAGTTCGGGACCTGTTTAACTTATCGCTTAACCGAAAATATTGTATGAGAGAGGACCCCTGGCTGATCATTTTGATGTAATTTGTGTGTTGTTTGACCCAATATTGTCTGATTTATGACAAGTTAAATACAGAGGCAAATTGTGAAAAATCCCTTAACTGACACTGTCTCTGCCACTCTAGAATGTGATTTGCACCCTCCGAACAAACGGTTGTAGTTCGGTACCTGTTTAACTTATTGCTTAACTGAAGATATTGTCTGAGAGAGGACCCCTGGCGGATCATTTTGATGTAATTTGTGTGTTGTTTGACCCAATATTGTCTGATTTATGACAAGTTAAATATAGAGGCAAATTGTGAAAATCCAATTCTGATGTTGAGAAATTAACATGGGAGTTAATGGGGCCGTTTTTTGTGTCTAATGCCAAACAAATGCTCATAACTCTAAAAGTAATTGATCAAATGATTAGATATCTTGGTTTAACAGAAAGGACAAGTTTCTCTCCCATTTAAAATTTAAATGGAGTTTCTAGATGAAAGTGGAAGGAATTTACAGCTGTTTATCCAGGAGATTTTTGATGATTTTTCATGACAGCACACTCTAACTGGGGACATTTCTGAACATTCCGCCATTCATTCCCTATGGGGAAAAGTCCACTTTGAGGACTTGTCCTGCGGACACCGTATGTCCCACATGTCCCAAAAGCACAAGCACACTATTCCCGAATGAGATCTGCGATCCTGCCAAATTTCAAGGTTCTAGGTCAAAAATTGCGACCTGTGAAAAGTGTCGAAATTTGATGCGGAAGAATAATAATAATAAAAAGAAATCGGATAACAGAATGTTGGCTTTGTCAAGCCAACATAAAAATAAGAAGAAATCGGATAACAGAATGTTGGCTTTGTCAAGCCAACATAATGAGAGATTTTCAACTGATTTCAAAAGATTTTTATTAATTGAGATCTAGGATGTGTTATTTTTAGTGTTCCACACAATTCTTAAAACATTGTGAAACACAGAAAACCAGAACAGAAAGTATTTAAATATGTAACCATTATATTGTTGTGCTTGTAGAGTAACCCTTCACACTTGCACAGCCTTCTTTCTGTTGTAACTCTCATTATTGCACTTTCGCCTTAAGATGTTTTTAACATCTTGGACTGTAGTTCCTGGAAACTGTCCTATCACACAATCTGTGGGAAGAAAGTCACAGTCACTACTTTAACACTCTAGAATTAGGTTTAGCCATCCCAAGTTTAAGAGTTTAAAATTATGCTAATAATGCACACTATGTGGTGCAACACAAAATGTATACAATGTAAGATCAGACAAATGAGCAGGCAGTCCATGTTAACTCATCCGACATCACTACTTAATCTAACATGTTGGATTTCATAGCTCAAAATAAGCAAACAGCTCATTTTTATGTTTAGCTTGATCTTGTTAGCTATTAGACTAGATATTATTATTTTCTAAAACTGAAAATGACTGCATCTATATATCAGGACAATGACAATTTTCAAAGGCAAAATTACAGTCCTAGACTGTTATAAATTCTAATACACAGATTTGTTTAAAAAAAAAATTGATCCCTGCAATATACAGTCGCTTCAGAGGTTTACATACAATCACCTTGAACATTTTTTCTGGGGCAGAAAAGTTACAACAAACTCAATTTCATTCGTAGAAAAAAAAAAAGATTTGTCTCACAGGGTTTTCTTACATAACCACAAGATCAAAAGGTTTACATAACACACCTAGGCTCATATTTGGCTAAATGTCCTTTAAAAAGTTACCTGCACCAGATACTTTTTAAAGTCTTCAACAAGTATCTGGCAAAAATTCTGTTTACATAATGAATTGCTCATTCTGCCCCAAATTAAGTAAGAAAAAATTAACAGATTTAGTATAAAAGTCTTTGTAAAAAAATATTGTAAAATTAACTTACCAATAAGTGCATTGACCTTCTCTGGGTCAAGCTGGGCCGTTTCAGGAAGATCTTTAATACATTGCTGTGCTTCCCTGTAATTGAAGACTTTGCAAGTATTTCCTTTCCAAACACCAGGACGGCCAATTCTTGCGCATAAACTGACATGCGTGTCTCTTCAAAACTTTAACAGTTGAACTGGGAAGCACAACCTGAAACAGAAAACCTTAAATCAGGGGTGGGCAATCTTATTCACATAGGGCCAGTGTGGCTGTTTTTTAATCCTTTTCTAACCAAACAGGTCACACAATCAGTTAACTAAGACCAGCTAATTAAACTAGTGATATAAGGTGTTGTCTGGCCTGGTTGGACTAAAATCCAGCAGCCACACTGGCCCTTTGCAAAGCACACAAAATTCACCATGAGCAAAGCCAAGAAAGATTAGTGTTTTACCACATCAGGGGATTGCAGTTTGCTGGAACGTGGCTGGGCCTCATCCACCGTTGTGTCGGAACTGCGCCTTGCATCTGATTGGTCTAACTTTTCCAAGTACTGCCTCACTGTTTTAATGAATGACGGAAGTTCTGGGGAGAATAATGTAAATATATTTAAGGAACACATATTTAGGTAAGTGACAAAGTCACTAAGCAGGACAGTGTTTGTACAACCTTTAAGTGCCTGAACAGTCTCCTCATCAAGTTCCACTGTGCAGGGTTTTGACTTCTTCCGTGGCCTCATAATCTCCACATCACTGTCTGAATCACCGTCCTTCTGTAACCAAGGTATGACAGGCAAAAAGTTTACAGAAATTTGCATTGCCACATTATACACAACCGTTAATTAAGCTGTATGTATAATGGCAAGTACAGGTTAAGATTTTGAACAATTAAGCTGTTACTGATAGACTGAAACTATGTTTTTTGAAAATGAGTAGAATGTCATGACAATCAATATTTATGTTTTGAAAAAGTCATACTTTTAGGTAAACAGCAGCTTGATTTATGTGGTTAGAATGTTCCTAGATTTATCATGGTGCAGTGGGCAGCATCACAACCTAATGAAATTAATGGTTAAATGTACGTGAATCAGTGGTTCAGTTTTTCGACCTGTGATGTCTTTCCAATGCAGATGGTGAGGCGGAGTCAACAAAGAATTACTTAAAACTTGTTTGTAAGTTTAGAGACCAAGAAGGCCTTTGGGAACCCGGCGCAACATTGCCATTCTTAAAGTTCTTTGTAAACTGCTAAGCTCAATTGATATAGAGAAACACACAAAATTGTGTCTTATTTTGCTGATGATTTTTATTATATACCTGTTTTGGAAAATTAGAAACAGTTTCAATAGTAAATCAGAATGACTGTTTAAAGGACATTTGGCAGCATCTATAGTTTTAAGGTTAAATGCTTCAAGTTAAGCAGTACTTTGTGAGTTATGAATAGGTCATGGGTTAAAGTTCTCCGTCACTACGACGGATTTCCGTCATTTGATTTTTTTGGGGAAAAAATCTGTCAAATCATAATAAACAACACACGCGCGTGCTATCTGTTTTGTGGCCGAGATATGATTCTCACTGGCGCTCATCAGCGCTGGATGGATGACGGCGGTGTCATTTGATTGACTTGCGGTTCATTCCGCCTTCAGATTTGCGGATGTTACGTAGAAACATCCGCGACTTTGTACACCTGCGCGAACGGCGGAGGCTACTTGCTGCGTCACATTCTTTTTGCAGTGTAGAACGAAGCAATATGTGGTAGTATAGAAACACCCCTCAAAAACAGTGGAATGAACATTTACCTGACCAATTGTAATGTTGCATTAGTGCTGGAATTTAGGCTAAAGTACTTTAAAATGCTTGAAAATGTAACTACTTCGTTTCACAACAAATATCTGTCTGACTGAACAGTTATTACGTTAACAAATACGAGCCTCTTGTAATTCCAGGACGAAACATGAGAGAACGTGAAGACGTTAAGATTGGGCGTTTTGAAAATAAACCACCATTAAATAATGTGATAAAAAGCGAATTATTTCGAATCATTTCGAGTATATGTTTAAATATTTAACTTAAATTTAACGTTGAGAACGCGTTGAAATGGACCTTGAAAGTGACGTACAAGTGCTTTAATTCCACCTTATAAAGGTGTATGAACCCGGCAAACATGACTTGGTTCACTGCGCTGAAGCGCTGTGCGCGCGAAGTTACAAAATTCGAGAGGTGCACGACTGCGAGGCTCTCGCGCACGGGTGGAGTCACCGCGATTACGTCATTTTCGGCGTGCGGACCCTCGCGCTGCTCACGCCACTCGTGCTGCGTCAAGTATAAAGGCTTAAACCAGGCTTAACATGGATGGTGTTGTTCTGTTTGTATTTAAAAGCTCTATCCAGTGGTGTTAAATTTTTTGTAACATACCTACTTAAAGCATGTAATCTTATGGCTTATGTTTTTGCGATGGTGAATCTGATAAAAACAAGAGAGCTTCATACCTCTCACCAGGATTCACTAAATTTGACTTGATCTTTAAATAATTTTCTGGAAGAGGACCCCTAGATAACTCCCATTAAATACACATTTATGTACATTTATTGCTCAGGTGTTCATTCTCTCTTCTCTCCTTACACAGGCTGTTTAGATAAATATACTTTATAAATGTGTTTATTGTGTAGAATTAGGCAAAAGAGGCCGTGTCCCAACTACACCACATTTTCAGTAATTGCTGGCATTGTCTTTTGCCAGGAAAAATTTTTCAGTCAAATGAAAATTTCTTGCTTTAACCCATGGAATAGGTCAAAACACTCTTAACAAACTGGTTTAACACTAGAAGTCCCTGAAATTTCAACCACCCCCCTGAAGTCCCAAAAGAGGGTCCAAAGAACCTTAGTCCAAACTGACACCTCTGGTGGCTCCAATTAACATCCATTCATTTGCAAAAGTGCCCATTCCCTGAGGAATCAGCAGGGTGGAGAAGAGCTGAACTTGCCTCCAGTGTTATGTAAATGAGGCGTGTGTCAGGTATGGGTGGTTGCTGCTGAAAGCTTGCACCTCCTTGGCTGCCATATGAGACTGCAAGATCTCTTGCAAGAAGTCTCCTCATCTACAGAACCATATGTTTGAGATTTGATTTGTGAAAGGTTGAAATAATGTGAAATTGACACAAACATAATATTTGAATTATAATGGCATATAAGTGGCATATTGATTAGTCAAAATGGCTCTGATATTTTTAACCTTAATTTAAGTAGTTTTGTCTTTTGAAAAACTGCTAATAGGTAAAAATGTTTTTACATAAATGTATACAAAAAACCCTCAGCTACTTGAAATAGAATAATATTATTGAGCAATTTTAACTTCAAGATCAAGATTTCGCATGTGTGTCTCTTCCAAATACAGCCATAACCAGCAAACAAAAATAGGAAATTTAGGAAATCTTACCAAAAGAGATATCACTACTACAGATTTTCACTACTCTCTGAAAACTAACAATGTGTTGTGTGTGACGTTTGTGACCCTAGGCTTGAAAATTGCTTCATATGGGCTTTTCAAACTTTTTTTTTGGCCCACCTCCACCCTTTCACCTTTGGAGGACAACTTTGTTTTCATGTAAGGATCAAAAGAAAACAATTCTGTATAATACAGTACAATAGTGATAAAAACAATTGGGGTTAGGTGAACCATACAGGACAGGAGAGAAAAGAAGGGGAGAGAAAGTAAAAAGGGAAAAGACAGAAGAGCAGAAAAAACAGCTCAAATGATTCACCAACTGCTGCTACTAAATGAAGAGCAGAAAGTAAGACATACAGCACAAATGACTGATGTATGTGTGTGTGAGTGTGTGTGTTTATGTAAGTGCAACATAGGATAAATGTACAGAATGTACTTATTAGCAAGGCCCCAGAGGCCAGAGGCAGGCAGAGAAAGACCAGGGAACCCGACCCGCCCACGGCCCCTCCAGGATCATGTCCAAAGCCTGCTGTGTACTGGAAACCTTTGCTATCCTTGCTTCTCAGTCAACAGAGTAAGTGAAATGTGTGGTGACATGAATTTTCATCCACATGTAGGTGGCTAGTCATCTTTCTCTTTATTATAAAACTGACAGACATTATTTGAACTATAATTCCAAAACATCTCAAGTCTGCCTCCTTTGTACTAATTTTGGATTTTTTTCTCACTGCAAAAGGTGACATGATTATTGGTCAAAATAGCTAAAGTTCAGATTTCTCTGAAAGGGTCTTTTCTTCTCCGTCTGAGTCAATGGATCAACATAGCTCACACTATCACCCATCCCCCCGTCTACCTAGAAGTGGCTGCATGACAAAGGATGGCCTCATGGCCTCATGATCCAAAATACCTCAGCACTGGCTTTTGGCAGGCTCAGGTAGAAATGTAGTAATGTTAGTAATGTTTTTCTTCTAAAAAAGATAAGTGGGTTCAAAATAACAATTTTGAAAAAAATTACCAAATTAATTGTGTTGATCCACCTCAAAAAAGGTCATGCAAAAGTCTGTAAGCTAGTCCTGAGTGTGTCTGCCCATCCCCCAGCTGCATTGTTGTGCAGGGGACATGCATAAGGTGAGAGAGGCAGTCAGAGGGCCTGGCTGAGAGCAGAAGCTACAGAGGACATGATGTAAGTTTAGAAATATATACAATAAAGTTGAAATGTTCTCAACAGAGCACTCACATACAATTATCCACTCAGTCTGCCACTCCCTCATTTGGGGAGAAACCTACACTATTGTGGCTATTCCCAACTTTAGACAATTTAGACAATTTTTAATCATGGAGGGGTCTGAAATTTTCGTCTTAGGTGCATGTCCTCACTGTATTGGAATATTTTATTGTCTGAGTGAAAGAGAAACAAAATGGGGTCACTAAAGTGGGAATAGCCACAATACTGTAGCTTTCTCCCCAAATGAGGGACTGGCAGACTGGGTAGATAGTTGTATGTGAATGCTCTGATGAGAACACTCATGAACAATTGTGCAAATGTGAGATGTGTGGACTGCTACAGATACACGTGTGGCAAATGTACCAGGGAGATACCCTGGCAGTGCCAGGCATGTTCTGACAGACTGCTGAGTGACTGCTAAAGTGCTAGTCACACAAGAAGGACATGCCACTCACACACACACACACACACACAGCCCTGCACTGCAGCCTATTGTAAATATGTGTGGAATTGTTTTATTCCTTGTATTTTTTGTATAATTTTATGGCAATAATAAAAAGCATGGAACATAAAAAAGCATGGAAACATAACAGTTGTTCTTTTGTATGTTTCTCATGCTGAAATTTCAGTCCTCCTGACTTAGACACAAATGCTTCTGGTCATTACTCACATGTACCTGGCTATAAAATTTCTAATTTTCTATTTAAAATATAAAAAAATAATGTATTGTTTGTGCTTTGTTGCTCAGATAAAACTAAACTAAATACAATATATATAACCTTTATATTATAAAATACAATAAACTGAATAGAACTAACTAGAAACTAAATGGCTAAACTCAATGAAAAACAACAATTAGTTGTGAGCTGAAGCATGCCCCCTCCTGTGGTGCGCCAGTAATGGCCTTATTTACAGAACAAAAGTGCCTGCTTACAGCTGATAATAGGGTGTTAGCTAAAATCCTTCAGTTCTCTCGACCCTTCTCTGGGTTCCGATAGTAGAAGTGTTGAAAGACCCTTCTCTGGGACTTCTAGTGTTAAGTATAAAACAAATAAAAATAAAATAATAAAAAATTACTAACCTTTTTGGGTATGCCAGTTTTTATGCTGGTTTCTGCAGACAGAAACTTTTTTCTTTTAAACATTCCTACAGCCTCTGTCCAAATGTCTTCACCTCTGATGAATCGGTTTCTCTTTTCAATAAGCACCTTCTGATAGTCTAAAACAAGAAATTCAGAGTTTATATTATTTTTCAAATATGTTCTGGGATTAAAGTTATTTAAACAGGTAATGGAAATGCCATGGTGCATGCTTTACCACACAGCAAAAATATTCTAATTTGTTCTTACATTTTAGACTAATGTTACTGGTGGCAGTGTGCTACAGAAAGCAGTGCAGTTTTAGATGTAATTAGCTAACGCTAGCGAGCTTAGCGAGTTAGCTGGCATGTTTTAACTAGCCAGCTAACTCAATTTGTTCACCCAGCTAGCGTTAGTTGGCTAACCCCATAGACTGCAGGCATGATTCCAAATGTATAACGACAAATACTACACAAAGTAAATCACACCATCATTTAGCTACACTTACCTCCAAACATCAGTATTTTTGCGGCATGTGTTTCAGTCTTCCTCCTTCCTTTTCTGATGGGCCATTTTACCTCTATCCAGCCATCCTCACTGGTTAAATCTGGGCAAGCAGTGACCTGAGACAGTGGCGTGTTCGATTTCACTATTATATCTGAGCTCTCAACCTCCACAGACTTGTCCTGAAAATAAAATAACGCGAATTTTCCGAGCATTACTGAAGTGCTAACGGTTGAGTTGCAGCACTGGACAAACTTCCCAAGTTCCACGAACACTGAGGCTGAACCTGATTGGCTGATTTTTGGCACTAAATTTAAACAGTTCTCTGGCGCTATTCCTGCATTCAGCGCCCTTCTCATTCAGTCTGCACAGCGCTTAACAGGTAAGTTCATTTTCCAGCAGTAAAATGAATATGAAGATAATATAGTGTAAACAACTACATATGGAACTACACATGGAAGCCTATATATAGACTTGTTTTGATCATTTAGATATTATTTTGTAACCTTTTTAATTCAAATGATAATGATATTGTCTTTTTTTCATACAAGAATTGAAAGGTCATAGCCTATTTTTTCGATACAGTTATACAAAGACCAATAATATGTAGATCCCTTCATGTGTGTGTGTTTGTTTGTTTGTTTGTGTGTGTGTGTGGGGGGGGGGGGGGTCATGTGAGTGTATGTGTTAGAGACACAGAAGCAGAGAGAACATAATGAATATATCTCAGTCATGATCCCTATTGGTATATCTTTCTGAAGTATATAGTTTGTGTTGTTACAAATCTCAAATAGGAACAGAAAGAATTACAAACAAGCAATTAATTGTATAATTACATGTTTGTTTTTTTCATTTCAGGATGGCTAAAAAAGGGGTCAATATAAGGCATATCTGGAAGAAGACTGTCCAACTCCAAGAAAGCGTCTTAAGAAAAGAAATACTGACCAAGTAATATACTTCCATTAGAATAGGAATAGTTGTCATACTTTTGACCTTATAGTGTACTTTTGAGTTTTCAATTTTATTTTTATATTAATGTATATGTATTTGTTGTATTAAAAATGAGTTCACACATATGCTTTCACATTTCCGAATCATTTGTTATAAATTGCATTTTGTTAAAGATGTTAAATTCTATTATTACAACGTTTGTCATGGAATATTCATTTGAAATTGTAAATACTTATAGATACTTTCACTGAAGTACAGTACAATAAGTTATATTGCAAAAATATAGGCTCATGGGACACATTTAGTAAAATTATAAGTTTATCATAAAAAAGCACAGTTTAATACTAAGTATATTTTTATTAAGTACATAGCCAGTACAAAAGTAGCACAGCCAAATAAAGTATACTTTTTTAAAGTATACTGAAAGACTAATTAAGTAGGTAAAATTGTAAGTATAAGAAGAAAAAGTACACTTTAATTATTCCGCATATAGTTCAAGTATACTATTATTATATTTAAATATACGACTTTTTCACAAGGGAAGTAAAAATAATAAAAAGAACAATGTTTTACTTTCCTGTGCTAAATTTAGAAAATCCCAGCGGTGCCTCTATTTTGTGTAGCGCCCCTATCCCTTTTGAATTTATTTATTAAAGTCACCTCCGGTAAAATAGATGGGGCACGGGGTTCGTCAACTATATCATAAAAATATTCAGACATTCACAAGTGTCTTTTTAGTTAAATAGCTGTACCAGTTCAATCACAATCTCTTATTAGATTAGATTAGATTCAACTTTATTGTCATTATGCAGAGTACAAGTACAGAGCCAATGAAAATGCAGTTAATGCAGAAATGCAGTTATCTCTTACAGCATAGACTAACATGAAATTAATACCAGAATTGTGTATCATTACCCTTTTATTACACACTCTTTAGGACATGTATGCAAGTCATAGTAAAAATCAACCACGATTCCAACCCAAAGGACATTCAAAGAATAACTTCTATACTTTTAGTCACTTCCCACCCCATTGCAGGCCTGTTTCGTTGCTCGGGATCGTTGAGGCCATAAAACAATAACGAACACCGGCCGCTTCACTCCGTGGAGCAAAAATAAAATTAAATAAAATGTTGTGCTACAGTACCTCTTTTAATGACAGTCTCGAGTCATCTATGGCTCCCTTCTGTCTGCTCGCTCACCCTCTCACTCGCTCCCTGCAGCTTTAGCTTCTCACGCTATGGAGTTGATGGTTCTTCCTCTCACCAAAGCAAAGTTGAGCTGTCCGTTTCAGACTCTCCGACTAAAAAACTCTCCTGACGTACCGCGACAGTCTCTCACTGGGGCTGAGGATAACTGGGTAATTGCTCTTGTCTGGCTTCGCTAACCAAACTACCGCGCTAAATAATACAGGTTCTGTGTATTTAAAGCTCATCCAACTCTCCCTCCGTTAGAGAATTAAACTCAGAAACACTTGAAACGTTATTATACTGAATTAAAAGGGTCTAGCCGACACCTATGTCAGTAATAATAGCGTTGTACTCTAAACTTCTTAAACTTAATAAAACAGAATGTTAGCTGTACTCGTATCCTCTTTCTCTGTGTTCGTTTTTCTCTTCTCCCGCTGCAGCTTCACCCTCACTCCTTTCTTCACACCCCCTCTCTCTGGAACCAATAGTAAAACTCAAGGCGTGTCAATTGGCTAAAATATCCAATCACTGACACTAAAATAAAACTGAGGGCTGTGTTCGAAATAGCCTACTACATACTACTGGCGTACTGAGCACCAAATCAGTATGCCATATGCAGTATTTGACCAAAATGAAATTTTCCCGGATGACCTACTACTTCCGCAAAATATTCCAGTACGCGAACAGAGCTATCTTCATGGTGTTCTGCATCCCATCATGCAACGCTACGTTCACGTGACCCTGTAGTATGCTTTGCTTTTGTCGCATACTGGAAACTGTACTGCATACTACTACGAGGACCAGTATGCAGTATCTAGTATATACTGAGTCCAGTATGCAGTATCCAGTATGTAGTAGTCTATTTCGAACAGAGCCTGACAGATTCACCTAAAGTTAGAGTGTATTGAGTGTCACGGTGAGGGGGCCGGGTCGCCACCAGAGGGCGCGCATCCCGGCCAGCAGCCGATCCCAGCACACACCCCCGCGCACGCAACCACTCCCACAGTCACAATCACCAGTACAGTGGTACCTCGAGATACGAATTTAATCCGTTCCAGACCCGTGCTCGTATCTCGAACTGCTCGGTTCTGGAAGCAATTTAACAATGTAAAGTATTGTAATTGGTTCCGGTCCTTAAAAAAGTCACAAAACTAGCGTAAATGTGGAAAAAAAGACATGTAGAAGCGCCCCCTAGTGGGCCCGCCGGCGGGCCCAGCTCCTTTACGGCGATATAAAACATATTAAACATTAATGAATCTCCGAACAAAAGCGCTTAAATCAAAATTTCCTATCCCATCTACATGCCTACCGAGTTTCAGCCGTCTACGTGCAGCCGATCGCGAGATATCCGGCTTTGAAGTTGACCACAAAAGTGCACCCCGCGAGGGGGTCTCCCGACATATCCGTTTACAAAACATATTTATGTTGTGAAATGTCTTAATGTTTTGTCACCTAAAAATCGTTTACTAATAAGGCTTTAATTTAAGACCTTAACAGCGTAGATCCGTTGTGGTTAAGTACCTTAAAAAGCTTGCTCACCTCACTGCAAAATTTTCCAAAATCCGCTTCCTGAATGAGACACTCCGACAAATCTGCCCCCTAAGCGTCACAGAAGCGTTTTTAACGCTGATTTGATCCCTCATTACAAAGCTGCAGCGGTTCTGCTTTGATTTGAGTGGTTTTTATTGGTCTAAAGTGGGGTAGTGACTTTGAATGACAGGTTTTACAACCTCTCCCCCGGCGAGGTGCGAAGGGGAGGGGGAGAGGGTGAACCAATAACCCCACAGAGACAAGCTGGAGCCTCAGAAGTGATTGAAAGCTGTTCTAACCAATAGTGTACATCCTTCCGAAGCTAACCAGCCCTCATATGACATGATTGGTCAAGTATATTTTTAAATTGAGCCCTCGGAAACTGGCGCTTCATTTCCAATTTCGGCCGCTAGCATAGCAACATAAGCTAACCCTTTGCTAACCTAAGCTAAGCTCCCCAGAACACACTGTTCGGCGAAACTGAAGCAGCCATGGATTATTTTGTTCGTTTTTATGCGGATTGTGGATACTTTTGAACATAAACGGATTACTTTGTGTGGAATATATGAGCAATTTTCGGAATTTTCGCCAACCCGGAAGTGAGATGGTACACCGGCTACGACGCGATTCTACGTACTGTGAGTAACAATGGATAATTTTTCATAAGCGATATTGTACAAAATATATATTCTAATACTAAACATTAACTAAGCGTTAGATTATAAACAGTTTTAGAGCGTTTGAGTGCTGCAGCACTCTGTATCGTGTCGGATGCTACCGGAGTTGGCTACGGTAACCTAGCTTATGCTGTCGGACTATATTGGACATAAATATGATATCATAACGTTCATATTTGGACATGAAATTTAGTCATTGGAATTTTCTGGTCTTGCTGTAATATGTGCAACATTGTTGTTTGTCGTAGCTCCTCGGTTTCGTGTAAGGAATTTGTTGGCATGTTAGCTTAGTTGGCTAATGGTGTGTGTCGGGTGTGGCATATTTAGACATGGGTGTGGTGCACTTGACATACCTTGGATAAAGCTGAATAACTTTTCAATGCTTGCATGGATTTGCTCCATTTTTTCTGTGTTGTTAGAAAAGACCCTAGCGAAATTTATTGTAATTTCTGATACCACATTTGAATAACTATGTGAATATACATTCCAGTCATGTTCAAGTTCAAGTCAGCATTTTTGACATTGCTGGCATATTAGCATCTGCAATAGAGGCTCTAAAATAAACCAAATTATGTGAATATGATACTGAAGTGTATTAATATGTTCCCCCAACTGCCTACTTCAGTTTGAGCCATGAATGATAATTTTCCTATATGTACAACTTAAGATATCTAGTTTTAATGTGAACTATGTCAAAAATGTTAAAAATGGCCACCGGGCGTGCAAATCTGCAGCATAAGGTTAATAAAGGCACACGCAACATATAATTAAACAATAAAATAAATGTAGGAGAAATAGTTATTACAGTACAGTAGTATCAATACTAATATCAATACACTGTACGTACTGTTACTCGTTGCAAAGCACAAGTGCGAATGGCTGTGATGACCGGGTACAGGAGTCGACCTTACCAACACCTCAAGAATAAAAAAAATGCTATTGGCTGCTAAATGATGTAATCTCCGCACATACAGGTATGTTTGTGTTTTTTAACCTAAGGTTGTGGGGGAGGGAGAGAAAGAAAAGCATTTGAGTGTGTCTTTGAGCTGATTAATGATTTCTTTTTTTCCATATAGTACTGTACTGCCACCTAGTGGTTCATGCTCGTATCTCGAGCCTGCACTCGGGTGTCGAACTGAAATTTTGCTCGTCTCGGTGCTCGTATCTTGGATCGCTCGTATATAGAGCAGCTCGTATCTCGAGGTACCACTGTATACCAGGCTTGTCACGATACTAAGAATTACAACTTCGATACGATACTTAAAAAAATATTGAAATTCGATACCATTTTCGATACCAAAGTCAGATACGGTGCTAATTTCCGTTTTAAAGCCTTTTTATTTTTTTTTATAAACAAACAAATGAATGTTGCCTTGTGTTTGAAAATGCTTGAAATTGTAACTTCATTTCACAACAAATATCTGTCTGACTGAACAGTTCTTTTGTGTTAACAAATATGAGCATCTTGTAATTACAGGATGAAACATGAGAGAACATGAAGACGTTACGATTGGGCGTTTTGAAAATAAACAACCATTAAATAATGTGATGAAAAAGCGAATAATTTCGAGTATATATATAAATATTTAACTTATACCAACAAACATGCGACGTCAGAAAGACGTTAAAATCAAGTGTGTATCACGTCGGTCAGTCCAGACTAGTGATCGACCGATATGGGTTTTTTGATGGCCGATGCCGATGCCGATATTTGGATAGCAGTAATGGCCGATGGCCGATATGTAAAGCCGATATTTGCATTTTTTTTTTTTGAAAACTAATAAAATACTATAATAAAAAAAAAACAAAGCTAGGGCATTTCAGCCCTCCTGGACGGAAGACTAGGTGTTGTGTATGTCAAAGATCATGCTGTGTGTACACTGTGCTATCACGAGGCAGTTTTCGAGACAAAACACGACAAGACGTATTAAGATCCTGCCGAAAGAGCCGAAGCCATTAAACGTGCCATGGCTAGGTATGGTTATTCTGATTACATAACAATAAAATGACAATAATAATAATACTAATTTTATTTGTAAACAGTGTTCTTGTTATGTCTGACTCGGCCCTCCTCCTGTGTCTGCTGTCATTTACTTTTTGTGTAATCGTTCATTGTCACGCCCTGTTTTATTCCCTGCCCAGTATTAGTCTCAGCAGATGTTTTGGGTTTGTTCGTGTAATGAGTTGGGGTTTCTCCAGTATTGGTTGTCCGTGTTTCTTACATTTAGTTAATATTCCGTGTCAAGGTGTTTGAAGTTTCTAGTTCGTGTTTCTCGTGTTTTAGTTTTCATTTGGTTATTTATGTTATCGTTGTGTACAAACGATGTGAGTTATGTCTCGCCGGTCTAGCACCGTCCGCGTTGACGCAGTTAGACTGTGAGCTGTTACCAATAATAAATCGGTTGCTGTATGATTTATGTTATCATTGTGTGTTCAAACAATGTGAGTTGTTATGCCTTGCCTGTCTCGCACCGTCCGCGTTGGCGCAGTTAGGCTGCGAGCTGTTACCAACAATAAATCAACCTCTCTCCAGCAGTTGTGTCCATCTCCTAATCCAAAAACGTTACAGTTCTCAAGTCTCACGCTTTGAGCAAGTTAGACAAAATCTCCCGGTTTTGTAGAATGTGTGGATATATGTCGCATATTTGTTTTTATGCCAGTCGTATCATATTTCGTCGTAGTTGAAATATGCACAGCGGCTGCCGCGATACGCACAGATTTATCTCCTTATTTGCGCTGCTGTTTCACTGAACGATGGCGAATAAAAGGGAGCGTTCACAAAAAAAGTAACGTTTGTTTCCTAACTTGTTGGCAAGTTAATCATTTTACGCTAGCTTTTGGACCTGCAATGTAAGCTATGCTAACGAATTAGCCTTAGCAAGCGCAGCCGACTGAAAATACTAAATAACTCTTGGTATCTGGGCTATAACTATCAGCTCAGTCATTTATGATCACAGATTACTGGGTGTATCTTACCAAGAGCAGCCATTAACAATAGTGAGAGCTGAAGGAGAGAAAATAATTCTTACAATTTTCTCTGATGAGACGGCATTCAGATGCAGGTTGAAGGCTTGTACTCCTGTACCTGTGCTTTCACTGATGTATTCTTGTAAGTGGCAAAATGGACGCGAGGGGGCGCTCTACCAGTCAGAATGACAGAGCTGCCCACAGCATTGCCTGTGTGCATTGTGTAAATATCGGCCTGTTGGTCTCATATATTGGCCGATGCCGATAATCTAAAAATGCCAAAAATCGGCCCGATATATCGGCCGGCCGATATATCGGTCGATCACTAGTCCAGACCCATTTTTGCATGTCTGGTGGACGTTCAAAACTGGTTCAAAATCTGACAGTGTGACTAGGACCTTAACCTTTTAACTTAACATGAACGTCTATGACGAGTTTTCTATCTGAACGTCTGACTAGGACCTTTATTGGATGTCAGGACGTGCAAAAACTGCAACTGAACGGCAGTAATAGACGTTTAAAAAAGACGTCGCTAAAACTTTCATTCTGGCTTTCCAGTGGACGTCTTTTGAACGTCTGACAAAGTGTCTTTGCTCGTGCTGGGAAATATTGAAATGGACCTTGAAAGTGACATACAAGTGTTTGAATTCCACAAGGTGTATAAACCCTGCAAACATGACTTTGTTCATCGCGCTGAAGCGCGGTGCACGCGAGGTCGTGCACCTCTCGAATTTTGTAACTTCGCACACGCCGCGCCTCAGCGCAATGAACAAAGTCATGTTTGCAGGGTTCAATTCAAGCGCTTGTACCAATATTTACCAGCACGTTAAACCTAATTAAGTTAAATATTAATACATATACTCGAAATGATTCGAAATATTGTGCTTTTAATCACATTATTTAATGGTTGTTTATTTTCAAACGCCCAAGACGTTAGTCTTCACGTTCTCTCATGTTTCATCCTGGAATTACAAGAGGCTCGTATTTGTTAATGTAATACAAGAAAACTGTTCAGTCAGACAGATATTTGTTGTGAAACGAAGTAGTTACAATTTCAACATTTTCAAGTACTTTAGCCTAAATTGCAGCACTTTTCAAACCTGAAACACACTGAAACACAAAGCAGCATTAAAATTCGTCAGGTAAGTGTTCATTCCCCTGTTTTGATGTGTGTTTCTTTTATACTACCACATATAGTTTCGGACAACACTGCAAAGCGGAAAGTATAAAGCCTCCACCGCTCGCGGAGTCGAGCGCTATGGTCACTCAACCAGGCTTTAGCGCCCTTCGTTGAAATGTTCCAAAAGCACCGCTTGCAAATGGGCTTGTTCATGTCCTTCGGTTTTCCATCTGTATCTGCTTCGAATCCAACAGCACTGTGTTTGCTTTAGCTGCCATATTAGCATTACAAACTGTCCTGTGCATTACAGCAGCTTGGGTGGGTCAAACGAAAGCGCATTTTATGTAAAAAGAATCGATACTTAAGGGAAACGAGTATTGTACCGTTTCAGAATGTCCAGTATCGATACGTATCGATATATCGATTTTTTTGACAACACTACTGTATACTGAACACCTGTTTCTTATTTAATTTGCTCTTCTTAAGCCCGCAGGTCGTCTGGTCCAGTGCTGCACATTGCCGCTACATGAGTGTCTCTGGTCTCTGCGTGTCCGTCACTGCATTCCCTACCTGCGTGCGCTACGAGCTTTACCTTGCATCACTTGCAGTGTGCGCGTTACGAGCCTTACTAGTGTGCGCTACGAGCTTTACCTTGCATCACTTGCAGTGTGTGCGCTAAGAGCTTTACTGGTTTGGTTGCCATGGACAATAAACATCCTTCTGTTCAACCCCCGTCTCCCCGTCTGTCCCGATGCCTCCGGCGTCACATTGAGCACATGTTTGTCCTGTCCATTTCAACCAAACTCGATAGCTTTTAACCCTTTCAGTAACACATATATAACAATATGGTTGTATTTTCCATATTCTAACACGGTTTTAAATAACAACATACAGTGACCCAGAACAATCTCCAAATGTAGAAAAACAAACATACAAAGAACAAGGAAAAAACATTATCAATACTACTTCAGTATCCCTCTTTTTTCAAAGGGCTACATATTTTTTACATAAATTTATACAAAAAACCCTCAGCTACTTGAAATAGAATAATAATCTTGAGCAATTTTAACTCATCAAGATGGTACTTTTTACAGTGTGTCTCTTCCAAAAACAACAGCCAGTCTAGATTGAAAACCTACTTATTTAGTTTAATGTTTGATAATTAATGTGCCCCCTTAGATAAAGGTATAGATAGTGATGGCAACAGTGGGGCTTTTGGGAGATCAAATCAAATGAACCAATTTATTTGGAAAATTATTTGATATTGTGAAACATTTTACATTGCAAGGTAGGGAAATGCTTGTGTAATCCTTTATTTATTAACACTAGAGCTCCTAGAGAAGCGAAAAAATTCACAGGGCTTGGTAGGGTCCATGTAGCCCACTCCCCTGCTGTGAAGGGATTAACGCCCATTGTCTTGGTAATGCGGTGGAAGCAGCTCACCCCCAGCTCATACGCCTGCCAAAGCACAAGCTGGCTCACCCCCAAGCTCATATGACCAAAACACCAAACGTGATACTTCACGAAAAAGTTGAAGTTACAAGCAGACTGTATGTTACCGATACTACAACAAACGAAAGAAAATTTGTTGACTCGTGTTTCAAAAGTTACAATTCAATCGCACGTAGAGACGACAGTTTCTCTAATGAGTTCCGTCAAACAATAAAAATAAATAAAATTGTTTGAATCTTGCTCTTTGTATATTTCATATACTATACTATATAATATTTGTTGTAATCAAACACTTTCTGTTTCCGCGTTTGAATTCGCGTTTGAAAAGCTAAGAAATTATATGGCGCAATTAGCTTGATGCTAATGTTATATAGGAAATCCCATATCATTGCTAGCGAAAATTAGCATGGTCGCGTTGCATCACTGCATCACTGATAAATGTTGTGATCTAAACAGCAGGCTGGAAAAGGAGAGGAAAAGACAGGAAAACAAATTTGTGTTAGAAGCATTTGATAGAAGCATTTGTGTTTCTGCTTGTTTGTGATCTAAACAGCAGGCTTGAATCTTGCTCTTTGTACATTTCTTATACTATCTATCTATCTATCTATCTATCTATCTATCTATCTATCTATCTATATTTGTGTTAGAAGCATTTGATAGAAGCATTTGTGTTTCTGCTTGTTTGTGATCTAAACAGCAGGCTTGAATCTTGCTCTTTGTACATTTCTTATACTACCTCTCTATCTATCTCTATCTAGAATTTCTGGCTGGAATTGTGCCAAAATATGACCATGTTTTAATTCTTGGAGACTTTATTATTCATGTTTGTTGTCCCACTAAGCCGCTGGTCAAAGAGTTTTTAAATATTATTGATTCTTTTAATTTTGTCAGTCAGTGGCTGGCTCCACGCAATTGCAAGGACACACTTTAGATCTTGTTTTATCATATGGTCTGTCGGTTTTTAATATTGAGATATGTGATGCTATATTTTCTGACCATATGCCTATCTTATTTGAAATGTCCCTTTCCAATGTAACCAAACCCTGCGCTCCGGGTCGTTGCCGTCGTGTTTTCAATCCTACTACTGCTGTGCAGTTTTCTGCTGCTTTTAATGATGTGCAGACAAGTTTGGGATCAAATTTAGGTCTAAATACGCAGGAACTGACCTCTCTGTTTTATTCCTCATGTCAAACTATTTTGGACAAAGTTGCTCCAGTAAGGACTATGCATTTTAAACAGAAATCTGAACCCTGGATAAATGATGCTACGCGTTTTGCTAGACGAGAATGTAGGAGAGCAGAACGTAAGTGGAAGAAAGACAGGTTGCAGGTGTCGTTTGAGATTTTAAAGAACAGCTGGAAGAAATATCAGACAGTTGTAAAAGCTGAAAAGGTGAAATATTTTTCGGCTTTGGTAGCAAATAATAGTCATAAGCCTCAAGTTCTTTTTAATACCATTAATGCTGTTCTTAATGCCCCTAGATCTCATTACCCAGATGTTTCCTTGGAGAACTGTGAAAGGTTTTTACACTTTTTTGTAGATAAAATTAATAATATTAGATCTTCTGTTATATTTCCTTCTTATGATCCATCCATTATGGTTACTTGCTCTGCTGTTTTTAACCAGTTTGAGTCTGTTTCTCTTTCTTATTTGAAGGAAATTATTATTCACTTAAAACCTTCAGGTTCTCCTACAGATGTCATTCCTCCTCACTTTTTAAAAGATATATTTGACATTATTGGGCCAAACATCCATGCAATTGTGAACAGCAGTCTTGCCTCAGCAATCATGCCATCTGAATTTAAGCATGCAGTGGTGCAACCCTTAATTAAAAAGTCAACTTTAGATCACTCTGTGCTCTCAAATTTCAGACCAATCTCTAGGCTCCCGTTTCTGTCAAAAGTAATGGGGAAAGTTGTATTCTTGCAGCTGCAAGATTTCTTGGATAAAAATGGTATCCTAGAGACATTTCAATCTGGTTTTAAACCTCTTCATTGTACTGAGTCTGCACTGTTGAGAGTTTTTAATGATCTTTTATTAATTACTGACTATTGTGTTTGTATATTTGTATGTTTTATGTGTGTCTTGTCTTAATTGCTGGACAGCACTTTGTTCAACATTCCGTTGTCAGAAACGTGCTTTATAAATAAAATTGACATTGACATTGACATGCCGTCGTCACATCTCCGGCTGGTCCTTATCCAGTCCGCTACCTGCATTGTGGTGAGCTTAGATATCGCAGTACACTGACTGAGGTAATGCTCTGAACTATCACAGAAGGGGCAATAGGGCTGGGTCTTCCCTTGTGAGGAAGCCTGCTGGGGTGGAGTACTCTCCTTCTTTGTCGCTTCGCCAGTGCCATGCAGCACTGTTGCTGATCTCCTTACCTTACTACTACTACATTACACCCTCCGCCATCCAGAATAACAATAAACTTACTTTAAGTCATGTACGCACGAACGATGTACTATATACAATTAAATTCTCTCGACGAACATCGCACGACGACGTGCTCCCCACAAAGATCAACTAAAACTAACTCGTCCACTGCCAGAGCAGCGCAGATGATGACTTCCCATCCAGCCAGCTAGAACGCTTACGTCCCTGTAGGGCCTTTTGTACAGTAACGTTTGGGAGCTAAGTAACATAATACAGGAAGATGATAAATCCTGCACCTAACATTCGGAGTCATGCAACAGGCTTGGCTAGGATGTATTAACCAACCAACAACTATGATCTAATAATACTTACCCAATACTACTAAGAAGACAACATAGATTTCACACACCCTATGCCCACACTAGTTGCTTGAACAGAACACAGCAGCAGCTACAATCTGATACTGGCTCGACAAACGCACTATGTTCATGATCCATTGCCTCAACTGCCAAGTACTCAGACCACCAAACAAACCTGGACTGACCTTCAAAACAAAGTGACATGGACACACACAATACCTTGCAAGCTTTTCCTTGGGGTCATCAGGAAAGCACGTCCCTTCGTTGGTGTTTCGATGAATTGAGCCCCCAACACCTCCAGAAGACTCATCAGTGGAGTCTGGCGTCCCAGACCCACCCCCCCTCCAAGCTCACAATGTAGCCCATCAAAAAATTTACCAACAACCCTGCTACCCGACGGCTATCGGAAAAGCCAAGTGACAATCCTACCCATATCTCAACATCACACACACCAAACAATTTATCTCTTCAAGTTACCTTTCAACTCATCATCTTTCAACTCATGCAGTAACTCAATGCCCTCTCTTTCCTGCTCATCACCCCGCTTCCACCGCTACCTCAATAACCTTGACTCCTTGACAAGTTTTCCTATTTCTACCTGCCTCCTTGATTTACAAACTGCCTTATTCATTCCTTTCTTCTGCACAACACCAAATCTTGCTACACCGTAATCATAGATAACATTACCTAGCCTGTTCAACTTACTTTCCGCTGTTCCCTTCAACCCTTCCAACATCCCTTTCAAATCATCATTAACACTCCTCCACAACATTTTATCACCTGCCCCTGGCCATTTAACCTTCGATCTGTGCCCTAACACTTTCTCTCTTCCCTTTTGCTTTCCACTAACACCTGGCCCATCACCGCTATTCTCCTTTCCACCTCTGTGCTTGAGTTGGCCTCTATAGTAACAAGGGTGTTGATATCCTGCGGACTGTGGTAAATAACCTGCCGCTGGACTTCAGCCGACTGACGAACAATTCTGTGCACGGTATTGTTTAATGCGGGGCCCCGGCACTCCTTCACTCAAACATTTTATCTTCCCTTGGTGAATCCTCAGCCCTCTCACTGACGTGACCTTGCGCCACCCACACAGGCAAGTCTGCAGCGCCTTTTCCCCTACCACCCTGCCTGCCTGTATGCTCAACCCACTTCTCGTAGTCATGTCCGTTCCAAAGTCCGTAACCGTGTTATCCACCTGTGAGTCATCTTCCACCCCAGCTCGCTGACTCGGGTGACTTGGGGCATTGCTTTTTTCTTCATCAATGTAGCTTACTTGGTTGCACACACATGGGTACCATGGTGGCTGCTGCCATGAGTTGCTAGCCCATGGCAGCACCGTTAGGGTCTGTTCCCTCTTGTCAGCTGTCTTTCCAAGCTGTCACAGAGTCTTTCACCTGTTGTCAGCTGCCCTTTTTACAACAGTCACTAGTTTAACTAGACACCAAGTAACATAATACAGGAAGATGATAAATCCTACACCTAACATCCTGGGTCATGCAACAACCAACCAACAACTATGATCTAATAATACTTACCCAATACAGCTAAGAAGACAAGATAGATTTCACACACCCTATGCCCACACTAGTTGCTTGAACAGAACACAGCAGCAGCTACAATCTGATACTGGCTCGACAAGGATCCAGAAGCACAGCGCACTGTGCATGTTCATGGTCCATTGCCTCAACTGCCAACCACCAAACAAACCTGGACTGACCTTCAAAACAAAGTGACACGGACACACACAATACCTTGCAAGCTTTTCCTTGGGGTCATCAGGAAGGCACCTCCCTTCATTGGTGTTTCGATGAATTGAGCCCCCAACACCTCCAGAAGGCTCATCAGTGGAGTCTGGCGTCCCAGACCCACCCCCCTCCAAGCTCACAATGTAGCCCATCACAAAATTTACCAACAACCCTGCTACCCGACGGTAGAGGACTGTGCGGGACTGCTTTTTTAACCCCGCTCCCGCTTGTTTTAGACCCGCTCCCACCAAAAAATGGCTTGTTTTAATCCCGCTCCCGCCCGCACCTGCTTGTTTTAATCCCGCTCCCGCCGCACCGGCCAAAAAATCACTTGTTTTAATCCCGCACCTGCCCGCCACATATATATTTCTGTCGCCCCCGGCCGCAATCCTAATATGAATTGAATTAATTAGATTTAGTACTTGAAATTTTCTTATGTATTTATTAAAACAGCAATATAGCGATGGATCGCGCTGTCCCATTTCTTACCACAGTCCAAACACGTGCCGTCAGGTGACGTACACCAACACTTTCTTTCTAACATCTATCACAACAAGCCAATTTCCATCTCCATTAATTACAATGGAATATGACTTCCATACATCAGACTTTCCTGTAGTTTGCTTAATTGTGGTGTATTCGCCTGTTTTAATAGAATTTTCCACAGCTGAAACTGGTTGACCGTCTACAGCAGGGGTCGGCAACCTATGGCACACGTGCCACCATTGGCACGCCGAGGCATAATCGCTGGCACGCGACACACTGGACCAGCATCAGCAAAAATATATATTTGAATATAAATTATTATATTAATGGATTATACTTTTGCGAGTGACCGTAGTGCACGACTCCGCACGCACTCCTCGCGCGAACAGCAGAGGCATTTATACTTGGCGATCGATCGCGATATAATACTTAATTTGTGTCCATTTACACCTCCCCCCCTCCTCGGTCAACAATTTAAACTCGCCGCCATAGTGGCACACTCATTGACAGGACATGTTAAAGTTGGCACTCCATGTCTCAAAGGTTGCCGACCCCTGGTCTACAGTCTCTGCCATTTCTGTATCAAAATGACAAAATTACGCACACTTCATGTTCACGTGATCAGTTGCTTAGCCAATATTTCTAATTAGTTTATTGCTTACTTACTGAATGATTAGTTGTTTTCGTCCTGTTCCTTATACATGGAAATCATTGCGTTGTTATCATTATAATTTGCGGGATTTTTCTACATGTATATGTGGTCCCGCTCCCGCATCGCCTGGACTAATTCAACTCCCGCTCCCGCCAATAACAATTAAATTCTGTCCTGCGCCGCAAGATATTCTGTCGGGTCCCGCAGGACCCGCGGGATTACCGCGGGAGTGCAGACCTCTACCCAACGGCTATCGGAAAAGCCAAGTGACAATCCTACCCATATCTCAACATCACACACATCAAACAATTTATCTCTTCAAGTCCTATCCTTACCCCACCTAACCTCAGCCCTTTTTAGCCCTTCTTTTCCTTTCATATTCCTTTCATAAATAATGTCTCAAAATAATCCCCGAACGGTGGAAATAACACCACAGATCGAAAATACTATTAATGCAATCCCAAACCCACCTATTTATGTGACTTTAAACCAAGGGATGAGCATTTAGCAAGGCATTTAAAAACAGGAATTTCCCATTGAAATGTAGCTCGCAGTAAAATGAGCTCGTGGTAAAACCAAAGTTACACGGTTACCGGACTAAACAGCATAACAAACACGAGCGGATGAAATACAACTTAATTACAAGTAGAAGTGAAGTACTTACACACAAAGAACATAACATTTCAACAACGTGCTGGAGCAACACAGCAAGTGCCCGCTAGCGAAGCACACTGAAAGTTAGAGTCGTGAAAGCACGCAAATGCGTGGTGCGTCACAGCTGACGTCACAGCGCTGACTCCAGCAGGGAGTTTTCCACAATTTGTGTCCCCCCACCTATGAAATCAAAATTACATCCATGCTTGATACAACACTTGCTTACTTGATACAACACCATGCTTGATCCCCTGCCTTCCGCTAGGGGTCACCCCAGAAGCTCTAGCAAGGTGGACTCCTCCATCTAACCCTGGGCCACAGGGTCCTCCTGGTCACCCCGAGCACGAGGGGGGATCTCTGTCTTCAGCAGGAGAACCCACACGGTCTCTCACCTCCAGGGGCTGGCACATAACAGTTCTGCACACACACCATTACACAACACAAAACACATGCGCACTCTTACCCTGACCTTCTTGGCACCCCAAACATGGGGGGAGGGGTCTCCATCTGGGTAGGTGGGGACACCATACAACTTACCCCATACAGAAGGGGAGGGGCCCCTACCGATTCCAGAGAAAACCCTCAAATCCCTGATCAGGGCCTCCCAAAGGAGCTACGCCTTCCGAGGTGTGCGGATGGGGAGCAACGGCTCACCACATGTCCAACAGTGCCTGTGTGTATGTAGGTTAGCTCCCTGCACACAACAGTTATACACACACACCAACAGAACACAAAACACACATGTGCACTTACCCTGACCATTATAATCCCTGTACACAGGGGGGAGGGGACTCCTTCTCAGCAAGAGGTGACACCCTGCTACAAAACGTCCCAGGCATCCCCTGCCTAAAGAATGGGGCTCAGGGGAACCTACCGGCTCAGGAATTCCTCCTAGGGCCTCCTAACGGAGCTACGCACTCTGCCCCCATAGACCCCATTTAGGGAGGAAGTCCCTCCGGGGAATTACACAAAACAAAATTACACAACACCCTAAGACAAAACGAACACGAAAAGACAAAACAAACAGGAGACGCGCTGCCACAGTCGCACGCTCTAAACCCCGTCATCACACAAAATGCTCACACTTACACATATATACAAAAGCACAGCAACGGGGGAGCAAACACATGAGGCACATGCTGTCTCGGATGAAGAGAGCAGTATAATAATAATAATAATAATAATAATCTTTATTTGTATAGCACCTTTCATACATACATGCAACTCAAAGTGCTTTACAGAATAAATAAGGGTTGTGAGCTCCAGTCACTGGCGGGCAGGACGATCAAAAAGCAGTCCCAGCTCCCTCTCCATACACATACCATTAACAGACAACACGCAGACAAACACTTACCACGAGACATGACCACAAATGAAAGAGAAAGTAAAGGAGACAGGCGGCTTCTGAAGGGAGGCAGGTTATTCTGTGAAGGGCAGGGAGTGCGAAATAAAAAGGAAGCGATCACGCCAAGTCTTAGGGAAAAGGGAGGTTTTAATGAATAATGTGCGCAAACCAAAAACCCGTGACAGATCACAGATTCCAATAACCCCATACCTTCCATCTGTGACGATGGGTGCGGCGTCAAGGATGAGACACACAATCCTCTTTTGCAGCAGACGTCACTTTACTTTTAATATGAATAAAGCGCGTATAGCGCACGTAAAACACTGAATAAACAGAGACATGTAAACATTAGACAACGACGAGCACAGGACACTGCGCGAGCGCACATTAAATAGACAAACCACATTAGCCCCACGTGATTATGAGACGAGTCACAGGTGAGACGGATTATCACAAGACATAACCATAACCACGGAGTTCCACAGACGCAGACGATGCACGTGGACTACGTAAACACACGCCCAAAAGGGAGGGGCCGGGGTCCTCAACGTGACACCATCTCCTCCAATCACACAAACTATGTTGTTATACCATATATTAAATAATAAAATCATGTATCTGTTTCATATATATGATCTGACAATGGGGGTTTGTAGGCCAGGTCTTTTAGTGTGTAAAGGTTAATTACTGATAGGATCACACTGCAGTAACACTTGATGACCAGACTGTGTGTTGAGTGGATGATCACAGTAGTTCCAGTGTCTGCACTCAGCTCTGTGTGAGTTCACACACAGTTACCTCATCTACACACACTAACCCACATCACTGGTGCACATGCAGACTGTTATGTCAGCTCCCAACTGTACACCTAGCCTGTGTGTTCTCTCACGCTCAGAGCAAACACACCAGATCTGGCAGGCTGGGAGGAAGAGTGCAAACTATGAAGTAGTGCGATGTGTCCTTGTCTGAGGCGAACCACTGGTAGAACAGAGATGGGTTTTACACTTTAGGTGTTTACGTATTTTATAGTAAGACCATTAAATAGATGTGTAGAGCGATATTACCACACAATGTTCTTGATGTTTCTAAATGCAGGTGAACATCCTCCCTTTGTAAGTGAAACAAAGTGACAGACGTGTATCTTGTAAGAAGCAGCTATTCACAGATGTAAAAGGAAGGTGCTCATGCAGGGTTGGTAAATTAAAGAGGTATGTAACAGACGATGTATGCAGATGTGGTCCGACTCCTCACTGTATGGAGACCAGAGTTCTCACAGTCTAAAAACTATATTCAATGTGCGTGGACGTGAGTGCATGTGTTCTTAACATGTCAGGACCAAAGATCACAGTCAGAGTTTGAATGATCAAGTGAAGCATTGTGTCCAAGGCTGTAGCTCTGTGTTCAATACACAGAGGCTTTGGGTGTGGTTATAGTTAAGCATAGCTTATTGTATAAATGGTTGTATTGTAGTTGCTCTTTGTTGTCTTTCTCTCTGTTGTCATCGGTCTGGTTTAATTTATTAAACTCCTCTGTGTCCATCACCTGTGTGTCTCTCTTTTGTCTTGCCTCTGAATTCACATTTATTTATAATTCATTTCTCTGAATGTCTCAACATTGTAAAGAGCAACTTATCATCCTTAATTCACATTTCTGCATTCACATCAAAAAACACCACATCACCTAGAAGTACTATAGTATTTTATTTGAATTAGTTTTCATTTAAAAGAAGCTTATTCAACAACATCCAGCTGTGGATCTGGAGTTATTGCACTGCACAGTCACATATCTGACAATATGGCTAAAAGATATGAGTGAAATTCACCAAGATTTGTTTTGATGAAACAAATGATGAATGTCTTTGGATAAGAGCATCTGCTAAATATAAATACTTAATTTATATTAGATAATGCTTATAAATCATTAATATTGGATAATGGCTAACTCTGGGATTATAACAGTTAGATACATGAGACAATTGCAACAGAGGATTATTGTTTCTGCAGAAAGCTGGATACCATATCATTCTCTTTGGAAACCACACGTTTCTCCGGTATTGAGCAGTACACATGATACACATTATCCTGAAAGTATGAATAGACAAAAATCATCAATGAAAGACTTGTCTGATGTTCTGCACATATCAAGTCTGATAAGTCGTTTAAATGTGAAGCAAAGCTGAATGTATTGATGTAACTAAATGGAAAAGTGGTTGGATTTTCAATTGCTATATGTAAAAGAACTGGGGAGGCGTATGGATTACAGCAGGATCGTGTGCAGATGAAACATTTGACACTCTGTCTGCGTTGTTGTCTTTTGAACATAAAGGTAATGTGTGCTGGTAGTGACAGTTCACAATGTCAAACATTTTACACACCTCTTTTGCCATTCCCTTATCTTCCAAAATTTGTTTTGGCCCTGAAAAAATAGTGAAACATTAATACTAATAGTAGTGTACAGTCAGACATATGAATTTTGTTACTGTGAGAGGGTATAAGGATGTAACTTCCTCCCTTTAACATATTAGTTAGAAGTACAGTTGTTGGAAATGGAATTTTACAAAGTAATTTTACAAAGGAAAAACCAGTTTGGTTTGTTAAAGATCTTGTTGAAGCAAATCATCTTGGTAATGGGAGATTAATGATGTTTCAGTGTGCTGTATGTTCTCTTACTAGAGGACTGTAGAGTATGTAGCACTGCTGTGATCTGAGAGTAAATGACAGCAGGTGGACCAGACTGGGAAAAATACATATTTCATTCATCATTTATTAAAGCCCAGAAATGTACTGAGGTAGAGACCTTATGTACAATAAAGCTGAATAATCAAACATGTTGAGGGACCTCTTTATACATTTATTTATACTCTCTGAGTAGGATACAGTATGTGATGTATTTGTATGTTCATCCTGTGAATCAGTCAAACTTACATCATTCACATGATGAATAGGCTTCACACTTCCTACAATTAAAGAGAAAAAAATGTATTAATCACTGAATTTTGAAATAAAACAGTGCTCATTGTCAAAGATTCCAAATAAAGAACTTTTGCGAAGGCGTCCAGCTGATAACATGTCCCAATGTCCCAAAGCCATTTTGAGGTGCCTCCTTACGGTCCACACATTTGTTCTATTCCAGATCTCAACACACCTTAACTGAACTGGACTGGGAAACCGTGTGAGGATGCAAGCTTCACTGAGCAGTCTAATCAAAGAGCTCTTTAAGAAAATCATACTGAGATGACAGAGTAAGCTCTCCTAAAGAAGTGCTGCGGAATTTACCATAGACATATAGCATATGAAATACTACACTTGGTTATAGTTGTAATGATACTGGCTCGTGCAAAGCAGGAGGTGGACACAAGTGCGAAGAGACCGAGGATATATTAAACACCCACAGAACTAAATCATCGGGGTTAGGAGAAAGTGACACACAACCAACTGACAGACTAAGGCTCAATCTGAAATGAAATACTTAAGCAGTACACACTAGACCTCAATGCAGTATGTTCTGCTCAACCATTAAAGCAGTACGTTCTTTCAGTAGGTGACTGGGCAGTATGCATACAACCTCGAACATACTACTGCACATCTGCCATGATATGACATCACATCTCCATTTCCACTGAGCCGTCATAGACAGAACTGGGTTAGTGTCTTCCTCCTGATTGCATTAACATTGCACACCACTGATGCCATGATTCAGGTGGGAGGTGAAATATTCAAATGTACAGATGTAACAGAGTGGACTGTGTTCAGGGTGGGTGTAATGCCTGGGCTGGGACAATAGGGGAGCTGTGGCGCTGAGTGACAGGAAGTGCCCAGTCTAAAATGATTGCTCCCCTTTAAAAGCAGGAAGTTGGAGGTGCTGCTAGCTTTTTTTTTTTTTGGTCTCCTCTGTGCAGGGGGTAAGGTTGGTGGCATACAGGTTGATTTCTTTTGGAGTGTCTGTGTTAGGTGTGTGAGGTATAGTTTGTGGGTGTGAGGGTTGAGACTGTTTGACTGGTCTGGTTAACTTATCAGTGACTTGCTTGATCTCTGTGGTTGGGTTTTGCTAAGATTTGGGGGAGTGTATGAGTGGGTGCCATTTCTATGTGTGATTTGGTGCATGGTTGTGTGCGTGTTTACTTGAGTTGATTTTTGTTTGTCTCAGACTGGGTGGCCAACCGGTACTGGGACACTGTGCGCCACCTTCTAGCCAGTGGCTTAGCGCAGGCAGTAGTTTGGGTTTGGCAATGTGTGTTTGATGTATTTTTTTAGATATTGTTTTAAAGCTAATAAAGGTAATTCTATTTAATTAGTGGGGTTCAAGCTTGTGCATTGGGGCCACTGGCTGGGGTGAGGAGTCTAGCTGTTCACTACAGGCTTAGTCCAGGTTTTGTAGAGGTTTACTTCTGCTGTAATAGTTTTAACCGTTTTCACACCAAATGTTTGGGTGGTTTTGAAGTGGGCTTTGTAGCTAGGTTGTGTGATTGCTGTGCTCCCTGTTTGTAGTGTTGCCCCTGTAGGTGAGCAGCTACCCCTCCAATCCTCCCATGTGTCTGATGTTATTTGCTTTAATAAACCCTCAAGTATGTTTGATCTGTCTTGTTGCTCTTCTGTGGTGTTGACAACTTACTGGTGTTCAAACCTGGTGTTACATCTTGGCGTAGCTGGCAGGACCAATATTTTAAGGTTGTTACACCATTGACGATGTCTCAAAGTCAGAATGAGGGAGTTGGGAGTCCGAGAGCTTTTTCTATGCCATCCCTCTTTCCATATATGATGCCTTGCTCTTGATTCTCAGGGGGGCAAGGGGCGGATGATATTTCTTTTAAGCAATGGAAGGGTGATTTGGAAATGTGGTTTAGAATGTATGCTATACCTGAAGAAAATCAAATTGATTGGGTTTTTAGCTGCTTAGATGGAGAAGCAAAGAGGGAGATGGCCATTCTGCCTAACACTGACAAAGATACAGTGGCAAAAGTTTTCCAAAAACTTAACGATTTATATGCTAGCCCTGCCTGTGCTTCAGTCACTCGTTCACTTTTTTTAAGGAGAGTGTGAGAGGCTTCGCGCTCCGTTTACAGGAGTGTTGGCAGAAGATGATGGTGAATGACTCTGCAAATATCCTGAATCCAGAGGTGCTGATGCGAGACCAGTTCATCTCTGGACTTTCAGATGAAGGGCTGAAGAGGGACCTGAGGTTGAAGGTAACATTGAGTAATGCCCTTAAATTTTCAGATGTGAAGACTGAGGCTGTACTGCCTGCGGGGTTAGAGGAAGAGGGCCATGCTTATTGTGGAACAGTGAGGAATACCCCACAAAAACAACCTTGGAATGATCTTAAGAAACTAAAAGGGGAACTGAAAGTGGAGCTGGCAAAGGAAGTGGAACTTCAGGTGAATACTCTCTCCCAGACCCTCTTGCAGGGTATAAGGAAAGAGTTCCAGAAGGTAAGACAGCAGGGGAGTCCCCAGAGCAACGGCTCATTGGAGGTCCCTCAAAGGTCACGCAGCTATTCCCCAGTCCCATGAAGCCAAAGGGTAGGCCAACAGCCTAGGCCAACAGCCTAGGCCCCGTGAGTATGATGACCAAGGGTGCCCTATATGCTTTAACTGTAGGACCCCTGGTCACATTGCCCACCAGTGCCCTAAGCAGAACCTACAGCCCACTTTAAACTAGTGCCCCCTACCGTTAAGGATCGAACAGTAGGCCTCCTGGCAAATGATCCATTACATACAGAGGAAAATTAATGCCCTACTCCTTCCCAGGTAGTGTCTGCAGTTGTAAACCTTACAACTTTTAAATCAGTCTCCCAGGACATTGGTTCAGTTCCACCAGCGAACCCGTCCCCCTTGACGCTGTCTACACCAACACCTGACCTACCCCATCTAAGCCCTCTGTCGCTGCATGTAGTTAACTCCACAGTAGTAAATGGCCCTTCAAGCACGAGTGTGCCCCCATGCGATCTTGTTGGAGAATGCCCAATGATTCAGGTATCCATGGATGGAGTGGCTGTTTCATGCCTACTGGACATGGGCTCTCAAGTATCAATGATGCGTCAGGGCTGGTTTGAAGTACACTTTGGAAAGAATGGTCAGCGGTTAAGGGATCCAACTTCTTGGCTAAAGTTGAGGGCAGCCAATGGCAAAGAGATACCATATCTGGGTTATGTAATGCTTCAGGTGGACATTGCTGGTGTAGGCCTAGAGAATGTGGGCGTAATTATGGTAAAAAAATTCATGCCTGACAGTCTCTGCACTAGTGGGGATGAATATTATCAAAGAAGTGTGGCAAGTTTTGTTTCAGAAGAGCGGCCCCCGTGTCGTCAAGAATCCACCACCATTGAATACCTTGGGAAAAGTTACGTGGCAGAAAGCTATGCATATCTGCCAAAAAGAGCATCGCTTCACTTCACCAGAGGGCTTTATGGGCTATGCCCGTCTGGCTAGTCGGCGCCCTGTCACAGTGCCAGGTAATTGCGAGGTGCTGTTGAGCTGCAGAGCTAGAAACGGACCTTGTGGTCGAAGTTATGAAGCCCTCATGGAGCCGCTACCTACCAGAGATAGCCTGCTGGTGGCTCGTACTTTGGTGAATGTGAAAAATGGCCAGATGCAGGTGCGTGTTCGGAATATCAGTACTACACCATTGGCCGTGTGTCCATACCAAAAATTGGGAGAATTGCTGACATTAAGTGGGTGTGAAGTGTTTGATGACTGTCCTGACTTGCAATTTGCCCCCAATGATGTTGGTGGGGTGCCAGTTAAGGTCGTGGGAGTAGGTAGTGTGAACACCAATTCACCACCTCAATTTGATCTAGAAGGGGTTCAGCTGTCAGCTGAGCAAAGAGAAAAGCTGGCCACACTGTTAATTAAACATCAGTCTGTCTTTTCACAGCATGAGGAGGACTATAGCTGTACGGAGACTATTTTACATGAGATCCCAACAGGTGATGCAGCCCCAATCAGACAGAGGTATCAACAGATCCCTCCTAATCTGTATGGTGAGGTCAAAGCTCTGATAAAACGAATGTTGGATGCCGATATAATCAAACCCAGTTCAAGCCCATGGTCTTCCCCTATAGTCCTAGTACGAAAGAAGGATGGCTCCATTCGGTTTTGTGTAGACTATAGGCAGCTGAACAAGGTAACCAGAAAGGACTCATATCCCCTACCTCGGGTGGAAGAAGCGTTAGCCAGCTTAAAGAAGGCCCGCTGGTACTCTACTCTTGACCTTGCATCTGGTTACTGGCAAGTCAAAATGCATCAAAAGGATATGGATAAAACTGCTTTTACCACCCCTATGGGGCTATTCGAGTTCCAACGAATGCCGTTTTGTCTGTGCAATGCACTGGCAAGCTTCCAACGCCTAATGGAGAGCTGCTTGGGGGATCAAAACTATCAATCACTGCTGATTTATTTGGATGATGTGATCGTTTTTGCTGCAGACTTTAGTAACCACCTTGACCGCCTTGATTTTGTTTTTTCTCGCCTTTCCCAGCAGGGTCTAAAGTTGAAACCAGACAAATGCAAGCTTCTCAGAAGCAGTGTCCAGTATCTGGGTCACATGGTGTCTGATGCTGGTATAGCTCCAGACCCTGATAAGGTGATGGCTGTTCAGCAGTGGAAGGTACCAAAGTCTACTACAGAGTTGCGAGCCTTCCTTGGCCTGGCTGGGTACTATCGCAGGTTTGTGAAGGGGTTCTCACAAATAGCAACACCACTGCATAAGCTACTGGGGGGGCACCCTACTAAGAAATCTAAGGCCAAAGCCTTATGCCCTCCTTGGGATTGGTCTAATGACTGTGGAGCAGCCTTTGAATCTCTTAAACAAGGTCTTGTGCAGGCGCCAGTCCTGGCATTTGCAGATTTTACGCTACTCTTTCTGCTTTATACAGATGCAAGCCACAGAGGCCTAGGGGCCGTGCTCTCACAAAGACAGGATGGACAAGAGAAAGTTATTGCTTATGCCAGTAGGAGTCTCGAGGGTGCAGAACGCAATGATGCTAACTATAGCTCTTTCAAACTGGAACTACTGGCTCTTAAATGGGCCATCACTGAAAAATTCCACGAGTACCTCCTCGGCTCAAACTTCACTGTATATACTGACAGCAATCTCCTTGCACATCTGGCTACAGCACGATTAGGGGTGGTGGAGCAGCGGTGGGTGGCTCGGCTGGCTAGTTATAGATTCCAGGTCAAACATCGCTCTGGTAAAGCAAATGTAAATGCTGATGCTCTGTCCCGTTACCCAGTAGGTGCTGCAGTGGTGCCAGAGGACAACGATGGTATGGAGGTTCCCGGGTTCCAAGAGGTGGCCGTCGAAGTGGTGCAAGCTTGCCTCTTTGGGTCCAGCTCAGTGGCCTGTACCGGACCAGCACCAGACCGGCCACAGCCTTCTGGGGGTTCCAGAATAGGACAGGACTGGACAATGGAAGGTGGGCAGAAGTGCAAGAGCAGGTCTCTGTAATCTCTCGCGTATTGCATGTCTTCCAGAGGAGGAGACCATTGCGGTGGGACGAACAACGGGAAGCTCCCAATGTACTGAAGCTGTTGAAGGAGATGCCCCGTTTGCAGCTTCAAGAGGGGGTGCTATATCGTTGCACCCAAGACCAAACACTAACATGCCACGGTACCAGCTCCTCCTCCCTCAAAGTCTTCAGAAGGAGGCATTTACGTGTTGTCATGACAAGATGGGACATCTTGCAAGTGAAAAAACCTTGAAAATGCTGCAGACCAATTACTATTGGCCACATATGGCTATTGATGTCCAGAAATGGTGCGCGGAATGTCAACTGTGCACCCTTAGGAAAAGGCCGGGCACTTCAGCTGTTGGGTTGACCCCTGTTGCTGCTTCTTACCCTCGAACTGGTCACAATGGACTTTTTGTCTCTTGAAGCTGCCGTCGGGGGCTTCCAAAATATTATGGTGCTGACTGATCACTTCACCAAGTTGCCTGGGCAGCAGCCACCCGGGACCAAACGGCTGCCACCACAGTAAGGGTGATGTGGCAGCAGGTCATACAGTACTTTGGCTGTCCATCCTTGTTCAATTCAGACCAGGGTCCAAATTTTGAGGCAGCAGTGGTGAAGCAGCTCTGTGAATTATGCGAACTGCGAACGTAACACTCAAATGGGTGGTGAACGTAACACTCGTCTGAAAATAAATTCTCCGGTTTAAAATATAGTCTCCCGTTAAAATTTTTTTGGCATTTGGGTTCGTATCCAGTTAATCAGGAATGTGATTGGGACAGGACGGCGTTCGGGTCCGGATCCGGACCGCGGTCCGCCATTTGGTGATACCTGCCCTAGGATGTGATGCTGGGACACCCTGTGGAGGAACAGAGTACTGTGGAGGAGTGGGTGAGAAGACACCATGAGCGCCTACATTATGCCTACAGGAGAGCTGGGGAGTTGACTGGCAGGGCAACATCAAAAGAAGCAACATGACAATCGGGGTCTTTTGGGTCCTTTAATGGTGGGAGAACGGGTGTTGGTCCGTAATGTTGGTCCCAAGGGACAGGGCAAATTGGCTTCTGTCACCTTCTCCCTTTCACACGCACGCAGGCTGAAACTTTCAGTCCCTCTCACACACATTCCCCCTCCCATCTCTGTGCCCTAAGTAAACATTGCTCTGGCTACCTAACAGAGGTGGAAAGAGTACTGAAAAATTGTAATTGAGTAAAAGTATAATTACTTTGCCTAAAATCTACTCAGAGTAAAAGTAAAATTACCAATCTCAAAATTTACTCGAGCAAAAGTACAAAATTACTTCATTTAAAATGTAATTTGAGTAAAAGTTACTTAGTTTCTACTTCCTGCTTTCCTCCTGTACAGACGCTTTTCTGCCAGCTCTGCCTGTCCTTTACTGTTTTTTCATTTATTGGAGTTATAACTACAAGTTAAGTTATTTTTACAAGTTAAAAGGATCCATTACTCATTACTTCACTTGGTAAGCTTTTTTACATTTATCTGTAAAGGATAATTTAGCATTTTTGATACTCCGACAGTCCGACACTGCGAGTGAACTGTTTTTGTGCCTCAACCTTGTGAGTTAGTGGTTTTAGTGCACCGTTCTATCAGTAACTGATACTTTCCCAGCTGTGAAATACCTGCCAGAACTTCTTGGGTGTTAATTTTGCACTTGATTTTTAGTTCTCTTGATATTGCCTCGATTATGGCTCATGCTTCCACATCATCTATTTGCTCTGAGTGTATCAAACTGTCTCAGAGGGTGGCGGAACTTCAGGAAAGAATCCATACCTTACATTCTATAAGGGAGGATGAGGAATATCTGGACTCGATTCTTGCCACACAAGCTGCTGATAAAACCGTCCCTGTAACTGGCAAAGAAAGAGACGTTTCTCTGCATTGTCGCTGGGATGTACTGGGGGCAAAGCCTAAGCTCATCTTGGCCTCAACTCCTAATCCCATTAACAACAACAATGATAAGGGCTGGACTCTTGTTCGGGGGAAGGGACGTTGCAGAAACCAGCACAGCAGCGATGGCAAGCAGCTATCTTCAGAACAGAACATTCCTTTAGATGACAGATATGAAGCTCTCTCCTCAACTGGAGTAGCAGGAATAGAGCAGTCTGACCACAACATACTGCCTCCCTCTCCAGGACATCAAGGACATCAAACACACCCCAATCAGCATCACAGAACCAACTCCAGTCTGGCTGCTAAGCAACAGCAACAGCATGCAAATAACTCTGGCCATTCGCGGACCAACCACCAGGCTGCCAACTGTGTTAGCCGGCAGCATGCTAACAAGCATGCTAAGAGTCGTCCCAACCACCAGCCTGCAATCCGTGCCAGTCGACGGCTAACTAATGAGCATGCTAATAGGGTTTGCCATCGGGATGCTAACCATGTTAGCAATCGGTGTGCTAACCATGTTGGCCATCGGGATGCTAACCATGTTAGCCGCCGAGGCATTAACGGTGAAAGAAGACGAGGAACACCGCCACAGCCCAAAACGCTGCTAATTGGGGACTCAGTCATCAGAGATGTATGGAGCAACAGTATTAAGGCCTTTTGCTTTCCTCGTGTTACTGTCTGTGAAGTGATACCCATGATTCCACGCATATTGCAAGACCATCCAGCTACGGAAAGACTGATTGTACATGTCGGCTCTAGCGATGTTTACAAACAACAGTCTGAGATTCTGAAACAGGATTTTAACCATCTGCTCGACATTCTGGAGTTTTCCCAGTGCGAAGTGTTCATTTCTGGACCGATACCTACTGCACGTCGATGCAGTGGTCACTTTACCAGACTGCTGGCTCTAAACAGCTGGCTCACTACAGCCTGTGCTCATCGGAAGGTAAACTTCATTGACAATTTCAACATCTTTTGGAGGCGTCCTGAGCTTTTTAAACCGGATCAGCTTCACCCTAACAGGGCTGGGACTCAAATGCTTGTGGATAATCTAATGTATGGAATCACTCACATGCGGAACCTGCACCCAACCGCCAGCAGTAACGTCAGTAATGTCAGTCAAAGGAGCCCACCATCTCCTGTCAGAGAATCTGTCCACAGTCTCAGAGGTAAACTCCAGGAGATTGATGAGGTTCCGCAACACTACAGTCTGCAGTCTTGTAGGAACTCACTTACTTCTCCTGCACACTCAGTGACTCAGGTCTGACACACTGGAACCCATGCTCCTAGTAAGTGCTACATTCCAGTTATTTTAAATAGCCGGTGGCATGGCTCTCAGAATCGAAATAAAAATGTAATCAGAAGAAAACACAAGGGCACAAAACATTGTAACAAACAAAATTTGATCCCAGTGAAATGCACAAGTGATGTAAGTGATGCCGATCAAACACATCAAGTCTTCAAAGTCTCCTTACTAAACGTCCGCTCACTCTCAAACAAGACTTTTATAATAGCTAAATTAATTGAAGATTATTGTCTGGACTTTCTTTTTCTAACAGAGACTTGGCTTGATAGCAATGAAGCAATAGTGCTAAATGAAGCTTCACCTCCTGACTTTAACTATTTTAATGTCTCTAGAGTAAATAAGAGAGGTGGTGGTGTTGCATGTTTTTACCATAAAGCATTCCGCTGTAAGCAGATCTCATTAGGGGAACATCCTACATTTGAATATCTGGCAGTACAACTCAACAGTACTTATTCGGTTCTTTTGATTGTTATCTATCATCCTCCCAGACTACATGCAGACTTTCTTGAAGATTTTGAAGAAATGCTTTCAAGGATTTTAATTGATTTTGATTGTTTTAATTGCTGGGGATTTTAATATTCACATGGATATATCCACAAATCCAATCACTTCAGAGTTCATGAGGATGCTTAACTCTTTTGATCTCATACAGCATGTATCAGGCCCAACTCATAAGCATGGCCACATTTTAGATTTGATCATTTCTAAAAGCATAGAGGTTAATAATACTGAAATTATTGATGTTGCAATTTCTGACCATTTTGGCGTATTTTTCAATATGTCATTATCTACTAGAACACTCAGTGAAAAGCGTACAATAACCAAGCGTTATCTCAGTGCTGGCAGTGCCGTGGCCTTCACAGACATGATACAGTCCCTCCCTCCCCTCTCAGAAAATGGGAATGAGCTAGTTGAAACATTCACACAGAGAGTTAAGAACTGTATTGATGCTGTGGCACCAAAGGTAACTAAAATTATCTCTGGTAAAATTAGGATGCCCTGGAGAAACACTCCTTCTATTGTAAAATTTAGGCAAGAATGTAGGCAGGCTGAGAGACGTTGGCGAAGGTCAAAATTGCAAGTACATTTTGATATTTATAAAACAACATTGCACAATTACAACAGTGAAGTGAAATCAGCAAGGGAAAACTATTTCTCTACCTTAATCAATTCATCAAATAATAACTCGGCTGTCCTGTTCAGAAGTATTGATCAGCTAGTAAACCCCACCTCCTGTGTCTTCCCTGAGACTGTTTCAGTTGAAAAATGTGATGAGTTTGCAATATTTTTTAGGGACAAGATCACTAGTATAAGGCAGAACATAGCAACAAGCACTAATAGACTATCAAACCTTATATCAGTTACTCAGCCTAACTTTAATATGTCTTATTTCCAAGAAGTTGACATGGTAACACTACTTGATGTGATTTCATCACTAAAATCCTCTACTTGTGAACTGGACCCTTTACCTACATGCTTTTTCAAGCAGGTTCTGAGCTCATTAGCAAATGAAGTTCTAACGATTGTTAATCGGTCTCTGCAATTGGGTGAATTCCCTAACTTTTTTAAAACAGCAATGGTTAAACCACTATTAAAGAACAGAAATCTTGATCCCACAATTCTCAATAATTATCGACCTATATCTAACCTTTCCTTTCTTAGCAAAATCATTGAAAAAGTTGTGTCAATCCAGTTGAATGATTATGTAAAAGTAAATCAAATAAATGACACTTTTCAATCTGGTTTCAGAGCTCTCCACAGCACTGAAACAGCCCTAGTTAAGGTAGTAAATGACTTGAGATTAAATAAGGATGCAGGCAAACTCTCAGTCCTTTTTCTGCTGGATTTAAGCGCCGCTTTTGACACGGTTGATCATGAAATTCTTGATCGACTACAGAGTTGGGTAGGCCTTAGTGGCTTAGTCTTAGACTGGTTTAGATCGTACCTAACTGGGCGTGATTACTATGTAGCATTAGGTACCTCTTCCTCCACACGTCAAAAAATAACTTGTGGCGTCCCCCAAGGATCAATTCTTGGGCCGTTACTATTCAACCTATATATGCTTCCGCTACCACATATCATTAATAAACATGGTATTAGTTATCATCAATATGCAGATGACACTCAACTTTACATTTCTCTAGAACCTAAGGCCCTAAAATCAATTTGCTCACTGTTTGACTGCATAGATGATATACAGACATGGATGTCTGACAATTTTCTGCAATTAAATAAACAGAAGACAGAGGTTCTTGTTCTTGGCAGTGATTCACAAAGAAATGATGTCCAGACCTATTTAAATAAAATGAATCTGAATGCCAGACAATGTGTTAAGAACCTGGGCGTCACCTTTGATAATGAGCTCAGCTTCAAATCACACATCATGACTACATGCAAGACAGCTTATTTTCACCTTCGAAACATTGCTAAGGTCCGGGATATGCTCACTCCTGCTGACAGTGAAAAACTTGTCCATGCATTTATCACATCAAGGCTAGATTATTGTAACGCTGTTCTATCTGCTCTTCCAAAGAGCTCTATTTCGCACCTACAGCGAGTTCAGAACGCGGCTGCAAGGGTTCTGACCCGCAGGAGAAAGAGAGATCATATTACACCTGCACTCCACTCACTGCACTGGTTACCTGTCAGCTTTAGGATAGATTTTAAGGTTCTAGTCATGGTTTTTAAATGTCTTCATGGTCTTGCCCCTCTTTACCTCAGTGAAATGATGGTTAGATATGTTCCAGTCAGGTCTCTGAGGTCTTCAAACAGTAATCTACTGGTGATTCCTAGATGCCGATTAAAGATTGGCGAGGGTGCTTTTAGCCACTATGGCCCAAAGCTCTGGAATTCTCTTCCTGAAGAGCTCAGATGCATTTCATCCCTGAATAGTTTCAAGAACAGTCTCAAAACTTTCCTGTTTAGATCTGCTTTTAGTTAAGAAATTCTAGTCTATTATTTTATAATTTGTCACTTTATTTAATTATTTCTTTTTATCTTTAATTTTAATATTTTATTTTTATCTTCTTATATTTACTTATCTTAATTAGTTTTATTTACTTTACTTTTTTATTATATTGTTTACTTTACTTTTTTACATTTTATGTTATTTTACTTTAATTTCTTTAACATTTTCTTTTTGTCTTCTTTTTATGTTTCTTTTATTTATACTGTAAAGCACTTTGAGTTGCATGTATGTATGAAAGGTGCTATATAAATAAAGATTATTATTATTATTATTATTAGTTACTTTCAGTTATTTAATGCATGGATGAATCATGAACCAAATTCAGCACAAGTTGTTTTAATCGATTTCAAAGTGTAGCTATTTAATCTTGCACAAAGATCAGCTGGGCTCAGGAACATACTTCCTCACAGCACAAGGACAGTCACAACCTGTACCATAAAGTGCAAACAGTTTTCAGTCCTATTGTCCAACGGACAACACTATGATAAGAATAAAGAAATTTAAATGACAAATTATTTAAAAAACAAAATGCACACAAAATTAGGTGCCCACAAGATGCCACAAATCAAACTAAAATGCAACAGGATTCCACTACTCACAATAAAATGCCCACAGGATCCCACATCAAAAATAAAAAAATGCTCATAGGATCTCACAATTTAAAAGTAAGTGCTCACAGGATCCAACTATTCAAAATACAGTGTCCACCGGATCCCACTATTCACAATAAAATGCCCACAGGTTGCCACAACTCAAAATAAAATATAAAATGACCACAGGATCCCACATCTCAAAATAAAACAAAATGCGCACAGGATTCAACTATTCAAAATACAGTGCCCACAGGATTCCACTTTTCACAATAAAATGTCCACAGGATCCCACAGAACCTGATAGATAGAAGATTTAAAGATAGAACAATCTCATCCTTTTGGAAAAAAAGTGCACCAGATTACGACCTAATTATAAAACAATGGAAAGGGCACGCGCAAGGCAAGGCCATGCAATTGGCCTTCAGTTCTGGGACTCAGAAGTTTAAATTTCTGCCCGCATTTCATTTTTCACCATCAATATTTTTTTACTCAGTAATGTGAGGGTGTTCAAATGTAATGAAGTAAAACTACTTGGGTGAAAATGTACTCAAGTAAAAGTAAAAATTACATATTTCAAAAACTACTACTAAAATTACAAATTACTCATAAAAAGTACTCAATTACAGTAATGTGAGTAAATGTAATTAGTTACTTTCCACCCCTGCTACCTAGATCACTCTGTGTCTATTATACAGGCACAGGCACAAGCAGGCCTTCCTATAGCATTCACAATGACACTTCCCTAGCCATACCCACCCATATCTCAGTGACTAACACATGCTCATACAAAGTGATATTTGGCTTCTTTTTTGTGAGACACACAGACACACAGGGCCGGCGCCAGAACATATACAGTGAGGGGGCGTCAGAAAATTTCGGGGGGGGGGGGCAAACGTAAGTTGTTGAGCGGGGGGGGGGGGGGGTGTGCGTGTAACGGTTGTCGATTCGCCCCCCCGTGGCGCCGGCCCTGCAGACACACGCACCTTTATACCTATATGTATGTATAGTTTCTATGTATGCTTATGTATGTATATGTATTAGTATATGTTGTCATAGTTTGAGTACATACACTACCACACACACACACACACTTCTACCTAAATGTATGTATAGTTTGTATGCATATCTATAGTATATGTATAGTATGTCAGTCATATCAGACATGCCAGTCATATCAGTCATGTTACTTTTGTTCGTCATACCAGTGATGTCATTCCAGTCATGCCAGTCATGTAATGCCAGGCTTTGCAGACTACATTCATACTTTGAATACACGGGCAGTCATGTTAGGCGTGCTAGGTGTGCAAGGAGTTAATTAACAAAACATAGTCTCTGGCTCCCTCAATCTCTCTCTGTCTGTAATATACAGGCCCAATCATGTATAGACACATGCAGGCCTTCCTATATTGTTCACATAGATGCAGCCATGACCAGATGTGCTATTTCTGTGTCTCCATTTCTGACACACGCAGATGTCATCACACACTATCTGTAGAGCACACACTGGCCAAACCCAAACAGCTTCTTTTCACTTTTAGGTCTAAAGGACCTTTTGGGCTTCCTTTTGCTTATTGAGGGCCAAAATGCCTATTGGTGTGTGAACCCGCCTATCGCTGCTTGCGGCTATATTTATAATTAAGATTTACCATGAAAAAAGATTCATCCAGTTTAGAGAGACTGTGTTTAAATCAAAGCAGTGTGCTGTTTCCTCATGGGAGGGCTTATTGAACACTAGTGCAAAACTCTGGAAATTCAGTCCAATACGAGCTGCTTTAATATTGTAAATACCTGAGTACTGGGACAGCAGGGGCAGGGAAGTGATGTCTGAGTTAATCCCAGCAGCTTCTGGGTTGCTCTGTAAAACAGAACATGGTCTTTGACTTTGGCTCAGTGAACAATGAATCTTCTTGACTGATAGAATCATGTAACTGTGGTGTAATCTGGATGAATAAGTTACTCACTCTTTCCACACTTTGCATGTCCATAACATAATCTACAAAACAATAATATCAGCTCACGTAGTCCTACTTAGATGTCTGCTTAGTTTAATTTTTCTAAAACAGACTTTTTTTTCTTAAATACGAACTTTAAAAAAAATTTTAAAACATACCCCAATTGCCACTGGTTGAAGCGATTTCAAATCTACCAAACATTTAGAACAAATATTTTATGACCTTTTGACTTATATTTAAAAAGTATTTTACAAAATGTATGCGTATTTCAGATAGTTAGGATGTAACATCTCTAACCTCTTAGTCCACTGCTTCCCTGAAAAACACAAAGTTTGTTATACACATTTTGTGTGACTGTATATACTGTGTATGTATAGTTGTTGAGACTATGTTGACAACTTTGTGACATTTTGCAGAAAGTTACTTTCCATAGAGGGGAGTTACCAATGCTTCCCCATGAGCTCTGGCTACACAATAACTGTAACGTTGGTAAACCCGAGGGTAGAGAAGGATCCATTAGCAGGTGTATAAGACTTTGATTTTAATATAGAAAAACGATGAACAGTCGTCCCAAAAGGGACAAGCCCGTAGGGAAGGCAGGTAGCAGCACAAGAGGGCGAGGCAAAAAGGGAGAGTCAAAAACCAGGCAGCAAATGTCAAAAACCAGAAAAGACTTTAGAAGGGCAGGCAGAGGTATAAAAAGGGCTAGGCAAAACAGGAAGATATCAAAAGGCCAGAGCAAGGATCAAAAACCAGAATCACAGTCAGAGAGTATATAAGAATAAGGCTTGGTAGAGACACTCAGAGAGGCAATACTTCGCACTGGCGACTTGTTAACAGAGTCCTTAAGGAGGGCGTGGTGAATAGTAAATTAGAGTCAGGTGTGCTGGTCAATATACCGGTGATGGCGCTCTCTGGTAGTCATGGGCATGATTGACATTCCTGACAATAACTTGCTAAAACTCAATACTGATAAAACAGCAGTTCTACTTTCCTGTGTGTTGATTTTCGCTGTAGATATTGAATGTGTTTTTTTTTTTTGGCCCAAGCCCAATAACCTTGGCTGACTCTGACTCACATCCCACACTCAGTGAGTGACTCTATAAGGTTGATTAATGGCTTCCTTATTGTTCTTTTCATTTTCCCATCTTGATAACTGTAACTGCTTCCTCTGGCCGCCCTCTGAAACTGTTCAACCACGACCAGTACAGCCAATCTTGCCAATCCCCTATTAGACACTCAACCTTTGGTGGATGATACTTCAGTACCTCTGCCCCCAAACTCTGTCTGCCTCAGTGTCATGGTACTGTCCCTTTGGGCATGTGTTTGTGTTGTCTACGTCTAGTTATGTTTGTATGCATTTCCGTGGTTGTATGTAAATGTGTTCATCGGTTTCACCTGTGTCTCAACTTATCACTCGGGTCTCATGTACTTTGTCTATTTAATGTGCATTTATGCAGTGTCCCATACTCGTCTTTGTTTAGAGTCAATGTGCGTCAACTCATGCATTTTACATGTCTGCTGCCTTTGTAGTGATTATTGTGATCAAACTCTTTTGAACTGGAATGTCAACTCAGTGTCCTGCCCCATTCCTTGCCCATGACACTCAGTCTCTCCATTACTTCCTTCTAATCTTGCCTTAAAGACCTTTCTCTTCAGATATTGCCCAACAACTTTAAAGAGTATATTCAGTGATGTGTCCTGCTCCTTCCAAAAGACTATAGGCTATAGGCAACAATGAACAAGGTATGACTGGTATAAATCCCACTGGTGTACTGATATAGTGGTGCAATACAGCTGATGGACTTACTGATAAAGCAGCAGATACAGATGATCAGTCCAGTCAGTAAAACACTGCCACCAGTGACTATGAAAAACCACTTTTCTGAATAACAGGAGAAAATGGGTAAAGTAGTTTATCAGTTTGAAGTGGTTTTTGTCATTTGCTTTCACATATTCCAAATATTTTTATATTTGCTTCATGATTTACAGCTTTTAATAAAAAGCCAGAACACTACTAAAACTGAAATCACAACACAAACTCTCATAGAACATTAATAATGCCAGGGTATGAATACATTTTCAAGTGAAAAATGGGGACGTTTATCAAAGTTGCTTCAGAAGACAACCACACACATCACAGAAATAGTGAATCAACAGATGTAGGTGACCAATAGACCTACTTTATCAGCTGTAGATCATACTGTCATTTCTATATTTTTGTTAAAATGGGAACTGTAGTCCATCTCCACTTTACATTGTAAGTAATGGATGCTTGACAGCAACAAAATGCAGAATCGCTGTAGGCCAAATATCATGCTTAATCTTTTTACTAATCATTCAGACCTTACTTACTATCTGAGTTTGCTGTGTCAAGTCCTGCTGCTGTGCTGACTGTAGAAGCGTGGAGCAATGCTGAAATGATAAAGATTCTCTTAGAATGAGAGCCTATGAGAATTTACTCACTGTGTGAATCAGCAGCTAATGAACAATTTACCTGTTGTACTCGAATGCAATGCTACAAATAACTTCCTACTTCGTTTATTTGGTATTTGACAGAACTATTTTCATATTCACATATAAGAGCTCCTGTAGGAGACTTTTCTTTTTTCAGTTGCTATTTTGGTGAAGTAAAATCTGACCAAAAATTACCAGGACACACCTATATAAACAAGAACATATGTGTTCAATGCATCTGGGCTGGAGTCAGTTGTGCCAGAGCCATTAGACTGGTCTCATTTCTCAGAATCAGATTCTCCAGTGTGGTGTTATCAGGTAAAATGACTCACTGTCTGAAGGAGCTGCTGAAGTGTGATGAAGATGATTATGATGATGGTTATCTTGGGTGCTTATAGCTACTGGAGAAAGAAAAACATCCTGGTCATACACTTGGAATTTACTGATAACACGATATAGACCCTTTTCTTTGGGCATGTGTTTATGTCGTCTCTGTCCATATGTGTACTTCCGTGGGTGTGGGTTTGTGTGAGTATGTTCATCAGCCTCACCTGTAGCTCATCTCGTCACTTGGGGCTAGTGTTGTTAGTGTATTTAATGTATGCTTACACAGTGTCTCGTGCTTGTCTTTGTCTGAGTCCGACGCCGTGTGTGTGTGTGTGTGTGTGTGTGTGTGTGTGTGTGTGTGTGTGTGTGTGTGTGTGTGCTCACTCATGTGCGCTGCCTGCACTATATACTCCTTTAATATAGTTGTAAGTTTCTACGCAACCGTCTCGTCACTCAGCCTGTGCCGTGCGGTTACAACTGAGAACAGAACCAGAAACTTGCAAGATTTTTCTGTTGCATAATTCTTTCAATATGACAAGATCCAAATCCAGAACTCACAGGATACAGGTTGTGTTTCAGGTAAAAAAAGTGATCTGGAATGTGCTGGCAAACCTGGGGTCAAAAACAAACCAGAACAAGTGAGAATACATGATGATCAATACTATACAGATACAGCACATTGCAATTACTTATTCACCTTTCCTACTCCAGTCTGCACATCTCCCCTCTAACTCCACCCATTCAGCTGGTGTCCAGCCCTGTCCCCATTTGTATGTGCACCCATCCCTTCAGTCCCCCTGTTCAACCACTGTTCAGTATTCAGTTCTGAGCCGTCTTCATGGGTTTCTATGGATTCCAAAATCATGAAATTACTAGTTCCATGTTTAACAGTTTTCCCTGATTTACCAAACTGGAAATACAGAAGCTTCATATTTATCTCCCTCTGGTTATGAACATTGTATGAACACTGAACACTGCTTCCATGATTCTGGTGTTTAGTTGTGGATTCATGTCTGTTGTTCATATTCAAACCCCACACTGTTGTCATGACTACACTGCTGAACCCCAGTTAGACCAATTCACACTTGTGTCCTCTGCTCAAACTTTACAGTGGGGTTCAAAATATTCCAAGAGGGAATAAAATACAGGTTATTTTACAATAAAATACAGTTTTACACTTTTAAACATATTTGTACCTTTGAGACACCAACAAACATAGAAAAGTATTTTTTTCTCACTGGTTGTGGGGTGTGTTATGATAATGGTGCTGGTAGAATGTGGAGAAGCTACAGGGGGAGTTTCACAGTTTACTAAAGTAGAACAACAAGGATATTTGAACTGGACAGAACTAAGGTGTGATAGTTCAGGGATACCTGTAGTAGATGTTTCTGTTATGGAGAGCTGAGTCAGTGCAGGAAACCAGTCTGACAAAAGAGGGACAGTTATTACATATATACTAAACTAAGTGAATGCATGATATCTGCACAAAGTTGGTACAATGTAAAAATAAGAAGTTAAATGTATATTAAAGCTTAGTGATACAAATCTCTATAACGTACATGTTATGTTGACTTTGTCACTCATTGGAGAGGAGTTGAATGGGTCAGATTTTAGTAAATAATCACAGCACATTTCAAGACTCTTTGTTGACTGTAGATGACTGACCATGTCATTTTTAGCTATTTTAAACATGCAAGCCAATTTCCCAGAGTTCCTCTTTTGAGATGATATCTGTAGGAACAGCAGGTGTCCAGTGTAGAGATTACAGCTAAAATCATCATGTACTGACTCTCCTCCTGGTATTTCACATACAATGATGAATTCATCATGTTGAACATTCACACTCAGTTTTGGTTTCTCATCTGCAAGGGGAAAAATAACATCATAAATGACTTTCGATGACCAGTCAACAGCTAGTGAAGACATTCATGTTGAATGATTCAAAAGAAGCACAATGGAATTTGTATTGTTCGTCCATACAGTGATACACTTTGCCAATCTGAGCCCTAATCTTACCCAGGACTGTCACTGAAGATGGGAGAGACTGAGAGGAAGGTCTCTGAACTCCTGATACATCCACAGTATAGAAGCAAATAACATGGACTGGATGTGAAGACCTATAATAGTGTCCTGCCCATGTGATCAGTTCAGAGCCAGTGAGGGTGAGATGACATGATGGACTGATTTTTACATTACTTCTTTTGTCTCCTTCTATGTAGAAATAACACAGTAACATTTTTTGATATGGAGCATCACATGTGATCTGTACTGAGTCTCTTTCTGTGATAACTGCAGAAGACACCACCACCCAGGGATGAGGAATATCTACAACATACAGACACATCAAACCATTACATAATACACACTGAGTCTATACTGACCAGACCAAAACCTGATTTATACATGTAGTATACTGGATCTCTTAGATTTTTTCTTGTTGTATGTTATTTATTATCTGTTTTATCATATGTGTAAGTATGCTAGCTAAAACATTATATTAGTTAAAATCTCAGATGTTTGTATTTAACATAGTTGTACCTGTGAGAATTAATCTCTAAAGTTGAAGTGAAACTTGAACTCAACAGAATATTGTAGTGAATCAAAAAACAGTAAAAACACTCACGTTGTGCATAAACATCCAAGATGACACAGAGGAGAAGGATGATCAGAGCCATTTCAGTCCTCAGATGAAGTGAAAGCACTGGGGTGTCTGTCTTAGAAAAGACACTGAATGAGGAGTCATTAATGATGTCATTAACTCACAGGAAAACCACTCTTGTTCAGAGCTTCACCAGAATCTAATGCACTTTGGGTCCATCTAGGTTTGCTACATCAGTGTTTGTTGCTTTGCAGAGACATATAACCCCTTTGTAAAGTAGACAGTGAAATCTTGTGAAAAAATCCTGTCTTCCCAACTACAAAATACTGAACAGTGAAACTGTGGATCTATGTGCCTGACAGACATGTCTGCAGTAAACTTGTCAAGTCTGGCTCGGATGCGCTTCCCCTGGCCACCACATCCGATCCGGTTCTAGGCGAAGTCTCCCCAATCAGCAGTGATCTGTTGTCAGGAGATACATTGTTATTGTTAAAAATGCACTTCCTAAAAAGGGAGTACTGGAAAAACAAATTTTGCTGCTGAATGTAACTACTAAAGTAACTTGTAATCTAATGTAGTTACTTTTAAAATCAAGTAAGACAAAGTTACTTTTAAAAGGAGTAATCAGTAATCAGATTACTTTTTCAAGGTAACAAAGCCATCACTGGACGTACAGTAGTATGTCCGAGGTTGTATGCATACTGCTCAGTCACCTACTGGAAGAAAGTACTGCTTTAATGGTTGAGCAGAATGTACTGCATTGAAGTCTAGTGCGTACTGCTTAAGTATGTCATTTCGGATTGAGTCTTAGTCTGTCAGTTGGTTGTGTGTCACTTTCTGCTAACCTATTTTTAATATATCCTCGGTCTCTTCACACTTGTGTCTACCTCCTTGCACGAGCCAGTATCATTACAAATATGACTAAGTGTAGTATTTCATATGCTGTATGTCTATGGTAAATACAGCAGCACTTCTTTAGGTGCTCTGTCATCCAGTATATAGTGTGTGAGACACATTCTCAGTATCATTTTCTTAAAGAGCTCTTTGATTAGACTACTCAATGAAGCTTGCATCCTCACACGGTTTCCCAGTCCAGTTCAGTTAAGGTGTGTTGAGATCTGGAATAGAACAAATGTGTGAACCATAAGGAGGCACCTCAAAATGGCTTTGGGACATTGGGACATGTTATCAGCTGGACGCCTTCGCAAAAGTTCTTTATTTGGAATCTTTGACAATGAGCACTGTTTTATTTCAAAATTCGGTGATTAATACATTTTCTTCTCTTTAATTGTAGGAAGTGTGAAGCCTATTAATCATGTGAATAAGTTTGACTGATTCACAGGATGAACATACAAATACATCACATACTGTATCCTACTCAGAGAGTATAAATAAATGTATTTATAAAGAATACCTCCTTATAAAGAGGTTCCTCACCATGTTTGTTTACTCAGCTCTGTTGTAATAAGGCAGGGGTCGGCAACCTATGGCACGCGTGCCACCATTGGCACGCCGAGGCATAGGCCTAATCACTGGCACGCAACACGCTGGACCAGCATCAGCAAAAATATATATTTTAATTCGTGGTGGAACGGCGGAGGTGTTTATACTTGGCGATCGATCATGATATAATACTTAATTTGTGTCCATTTACACCCCCCCCCCCCCCTCCTCGGTCAACAATTTAAACTCGCCGCCATAGTGGCACACTCATTGACTGGACATGTTAAAGTTGGCACTCCATGTCTCAAAGGTTGCCGACCCCTGTAATAAGGTTTCCACCTCAATACATTTCTGAGCTTTAATAAAGGTTTATTTAAATGTGTACGTCTCACTAATATGTTGAAGGGGGGAAGTTACATCCTTATTCTCTCTCACAGTAACAAAGTTCACATGTCGAAGACTGACTGTACACTACTTTATGTACAGAAAGTATTAATGTTTCACTATTTTTTCAGGGCCAAAACAGATCTTGGAAGATAATGGAATGGCAAAAGAAGTCTGTAAAAATGTTTGACACTGTGAACTGTCACTACCAGCACAGATTACCTTTATGTTCAAAAGACAACAGGACAGACAGAGTGTCAAATGTTTCATCTGCACACGATCCTGCTGTAGTCCATATGCCTCCCCAGTTCTTTTACATATAGCCAAGTGAGGCATAGGCCTAATCACTGGCACGCAACACGCTGGACCAGCATCAGCAAAAATATATATTTTAATTCGTGGTGGGCCGTTAACGGCGTAAACGGCGTTCGTTAATTTGATACTCTTATCGGGCGATATAAAAATTATCGCCGTTAATCTATTCTTAAAGTGGGGTCAAAATGGGTAAGCAAATTATGATGACTTTCAACTTGATAGTTTAGCTCGACTGTATTCCTAACCAAATTGCACAGTAGGGGCGAGAACGAGTTTTTAAACCAGTGAATTACAAATCGTACGTGTTTTTACATGGATGCAGCCACGAAGTCGCCAGGTTTGCTTCATGGAAAATTCATTTTTAGGAACGTAAAGTGTTACCGCGGCGGAGCTCGGAGCGGTCGTTTTCTCCATGGTCCTAGCGCTAGATTCGTCGCTATTTAAATATTTCTTTTTAACCGTTAAAAAAACTGACTTTTGAAAATTACGTCCATGAGGTTAAATGTACTAAATGTTGGCTTACATTTCAAATATCATGTTTAGCTGAATAAACATGTTATTTAATGTACAGTATGTAGGCTTACAAATTCATGTTTAACTGAATAAACCGTTGAACACGAGTAGCCTACATTTTATTGAGCATATTTTTTTTCTTCAAGTATCAAAGTAGAACAGCTTTCTCAAGCAGTCATTGATGCATTTTGGAAACAGGAGATGAGCCCCTGGTCTAATGCACCTGTCACGGTGAGGGGGCCGGGTCGCCACCAGAGGGCGCGCAACCCGGCCAGCAGCCGATCCCAGCACACACCCCCGCGCACGCAGCCACTCCCACAGTCGCAATCACCATCATACTGAGCACCTGTTTCTTGTTTACTTTGCACTTCTTAAGCCCGCAGGTCGTCTGGTCCAGTGCTGCACATTGCCACTACACGAGCGTCTCTGGGTGTCTGCACGTCCCTACCGTGTGTGTCTGTACGAGCGTCACCTTGCATCAACTGTGTATGCGCTACGAGCTTTACCTTGCATCTGCTGTGTTTGCGCTACGAGCTTTACCTTGCATCTACAGTGTATGCGCTACGAGCTTTACCTTGCATCTGCAGTATATGCGCTACGAGCTTTACCGTGCATTGCGTGCTACGAGTATTACTGGTTGCCATGGATAATAAACCACCTTCTGTTCAACCCACGTCTCCGGCTGCCTCTGTCCCGACGCCCCCGGCGTCACAGAATGTGCAGCCTGGAGCAGCCGGAGGCGAGGGCGCCTCTGCCATAGAGGTGTTGGCCCATCAAGGCATCATCCTGGGCAGACAACAGCAGGAGCTCCAGGAGCTCCGCTCAGTGGTGAATACCCTGACGACCTGCATCCAGGCTCTGACGGTACAGGTACCTGCGCGCCCTCCGACGCCCAGAACGCCGATACCTCCACCCGAGCCCTATAACGGGGACCCGGAGCGTTGTGAGGGCTTCCTGGTCCAGTGCCAGCTCTATTTTTCCAGCATGCCTCACCTGGAGGAGAAGGAGAAAGTCGGCTTCATGGTAAACCGGTTACAGGGCAAGGCACTGGACTGGGGAGCAGCCCAGATCAGCGCGGAGAAGCCCTGTACCCGCAGTTATGAGCAGTTTGTTCGCGAGCTGCGGGCGGTCTTCAATCACCCCAGCCATGGGAGGGTCTGCGGCCAGAGCCTATTAAAACTACGGCAGGGAAGCCGAAGTGCCGCAGACTACGCTCTGGAGTTCCGGACCCTGGCCGCCAGGACTGGTTGGGGAGAAGAGGCTCTGACAGACGTCTTCCTGGCGGGGTTGAAGCCCGACCTGAGGGCAGAGCTGAGCTGTAGGCCCGAGGGACAGGACCTGAATCAGATGGTGCACCTGGCCATAACCATGGACAGGTTGCTGCAGGAGCGAGGCAGAGGAGCGGCGCTTCCTCCTACCCCGCAGGCTCCCGTGCACACACCGCCCCGTGAGACCACGCCCGCCGAGCCCATGGAGATGGGTGCTGCCGCCCCCCCCCCCCTCACTCGTACCGCTAGTCCAAGGAGGGGGCGGGCTAGGGTGAGTATCGCTATAATGAAGAATCTCTTAACGTGGGAAGCGTCGGTGTCTTACGGGGCGATGTCCTTATCTGTGTTTGCCCTAGTGGATACGGGAGCCTCGGGGAACCTGATGCGGAGGAGCGTCGCCGAGCAGCTGAGGGTGCCCCTGATCAGACTCGAGGAGCCGAGACGCGTGCAGGCACTGGACGGGCGACCTGTGGGCGGGGGTTTTATCACTCACCGCACAGCACCAGTCACCATACACGTTCAGGGCCGAAGGGAACAGATCAGTTTTTTTGTACTCCCTTCCACACGCTATTCCATCACATTAGGTCTCCCTTGGTTTAGACTCCACAACCCCGTTATCGACTGGTCCACGGGTAAGCTGCTGAAGTGGGTAGCGCCCCTACAGGGCACCCGGTCTCCCTCTCGTGTGTTCGCGCAATCCACCAGCGTTGAGAGCCCAAACATCAGCTCCACTCCAGTCATTCCCGCTCCGTACCGTGATCTAGCGGAGGTGTTCAGCGCTGCCAAGGCGACCCAGTTACCACCTCACCGACCCTGGGACTGTCACATCACGCTCAAGGCAGGTACTACGCCACCGCGCGGTCGAGTCTATCCACTTTCTCAGGAAGAGGAGCGGGTCATGGCTCAGTATGTTAAGGAGGCTCTCGCTCAGGGCTATATTACTCCCTCTACCTCTCCCGCCTCAGCCAGCGTCTTCTTCGTAAAGAAGAAAGACGGTGGGCTGAGGCCATGCGTAGATTATCGAGGGCTCAATTCCCTCTTAGTGAACTTTGCCTACCCGCTGCCTCTAGTGCCGTCGGCGCTGGAGCAGTTAAGGAAGGCTAAAGTTTTCACTAAATTAGATCTGCGCAGCGCCTACAACCTCATTCGCGTACGCGAGGGTGATGAATGGAAGACGGCGTTTAGTACCTCTACGGGTCACTACGAGTATCGCGTCTTGCCTTATGGCTTGGCGTCTGCTCCGTCGTTCTTCCAGGCGTTCATTAATGAGGTCTTAAGGGAGTATCTGAATAGATGCGTTGTCGCTTACATCGATGACATCCTGATCTATTCTCCCTCCTACGACCAACATGTGCGTGATGTACGGGCAGTTCTGGGCACACTCTTGCGCAATCGGTTGTATTGCAAGCTCGAGAAGTGCGAGTTCCATCTCAGCGAGATGAACTTCCTAGGTTACACCATTAGGCCAGGCTCCGTGCACATGCAGCACAGGAAGGTAGAGGCGGTCGTGAAATGGACGCAGCCTCACACACGGCGCGAGCTGCAGAGATTTCTGGGCTTCGCGAATTTCTACAGGCGGTTCATTCGCGCATATAGCCAGATCGCAGAGCCCCTTACTGACATGCTGAGAGGGGGAGGAGTTAAGCTTCGCTGGACAGAGAGATCTACGAGAGCGTTCAACCAGCTGAAGCAAGCGTTTGTCGACGCGCCGGTTCTGCACCAACCGGATCCTAACCGTCCCTTTATAGTGGAGGTAGACGCGTCGAACGTGGGAGTAGGCGCGGTGCTATCACAGCGACCGAAGAAGCATAGCTCCCTCTGTCCCATAGCCTTCTACTCGAGGAAGCTCACCGCCGCCGAGCGTAACTACGGGGTGGGAGACCGTGAGTTGTTGGCCATGCGCAAGGCGTTCGGTGAGTGGAGACACTGGCTGGAGGGAGCTAAGCATCCTTTCACCGTGCTTACTGACCACAAAAACCTGGAATATATCAGGACCACGAAACGGATGAACGCCCGTCAAGCCAGGTGGTCTCTGTATTTCTCTCGTTTCAAGTTCCAGGTGACATACCGGCCAGGAGAGAAGAACCAGCGTGCGGATGCGCTATCTAGGTCCTTTCCTGGCAGTACGGAGTCGACAAGCGAGGAGCCGGTGCTTAAGCCAGAGTGCGTCGTGGGAGCTTTGGAGTGGCAGATCGATCGGGAGATCGAGGCAGCGAACCCGCATCCCGGTTGCCCGCCGCACCGTAAGTACGTTCCCCCCGCGCACCGTAGTGCCCTCATCAGCTGGGCTCATACGTCAGTGGGGACGGGGCACCCAGGGGTGTCAAAGACGGCTCAGTTGTTGGGGGCTCGCTACTGGTGGCCGGGGCTGCACCGGGACGTACTGCAGCAGGTGGCGTCCTGCGCGGTGTGTGCGCGGTGCAAGGTGCCACACACTCCTCCTGCGGGTAAGCTCCTCCCTCTCCCTGCACCTAAGCAACCATGGACGCACATCGCATTGGACTTCGTCACGGACCTCCCCCCGTCCGAGGAGAACACGGTCATCATGGTGGTAATAGACCGGTTCTCGAAGATGGTTCGCTTCCTTCCCCTGCGGGGCCTGCCCACTGCTTGGGAGACTGCGGATCTCTTGTTTCGGCACATATTCCGGCAGTTCGGTCTGCCTGAGGATATTGTGTCGGACAGGGGACCGCAGTTCACCTCGCGTGTGTGGCGGGAGTTCCTCTCCAAGCTTAACATCACGGTTAGCCTAACCTCTGGTTACCATCCGCAGGCTAACGGACAGGTGGAGCGAGCGAACCAGGAAGTAGGAAAGTTCCTGCGCGCGTACTGCAGCGAGCACGCGGACACATGGTGCGCCCTTCTGCCCTGGGCCGAGTACGCACAGAACTCCCTCACACATTCCAGCACGGGGATGACACCGTTCGAGTGCGTGCTCGGTCGCCAGCCGCCGCTCTATCCTTGGAACGCCGCGTCCTCAGACCAGCCCATCGTCGAGGAGTGGTGCAAGAGGAGTGAGCGGGTGTGGGAGGACACCCATCAGCGGCTGAGAGAGGCGATTCGGCGATTCAAGCGGAAAGCCGACCGTCGGAGGGGAGAGACCCCATCTTATCAGGTAGGGGATAAGGTGTGGGTCTCCACCGAAGATGGACGCCTGGGCAGGAGAGGTAAACTGGGGGAGAGATATGCCGGCCCGTACGTCATCTTGAGGCGGCTTAACCCAGTTACATACCGCATCAGTCTGCCCGAAGACAGACGTGTGTCGCGTGCATTTCATGTGTCCGCTCTCAAGCCATACAGAGCAGGTGCACTGGAGGAGGCCTCGACGTCACGGCCGCCCTCGCCGCTGCAGTTGTCGGACGGACCCGCGTACCTCGTGGAGAGGTTACTGGACTCGAGGCGCAGAAGAGGTGGCTTACAGTACCTGGTGGACTGGGTCGGATACGGACCGGAGGAGCGCTCCTGGATACCGGCCTCTCAAGTGGTAGGCCCCTCCCTTATCGCCGACTTCCACAGGGAACATCCAGACCGGCCAGCTCCGCGGCGACGGGGAAGACCGCGTGGGAGTCGACGGGAGGGGTCCTTGGGGGAGGGCTCTGTCACGGTGAGGGGGCCGGGTCGCCACCAGAGGGCGCGCAACCCGGCCAGCAGCCGATCCCAGCACACACCCCCGCGCACGCAGCCACTCCCACAGTTGCAATCACCATCATACTGAGCACCTGTTTCTTGTTTACTTTGCACTTCTTAAGCCCGCAGGTCGTCTGGTCCAGTGCTGCACATTGCCACTACACGAGCGTCTCTGGGTGTCTGCACGTCCCTACCGTGTGTGTCTGTACGAGCGTCACCTTGCATCAACTGTGTATGCGCTACGAGCTTTACCTTGCATCTGCTGTGTTTGCGCTACGAGCTTTACCTTGCATCTACAGTGTATGCGCTACGAGCTTTACCTTGCATCTGCAGTATATGCGCTACGAGCTTTACCGTGCATTGCGTGCTACGAGTATTACTGGTTGCCATGGATAATAAACCACCTTCTGTTCAACCCACGTCTCCGGCTGCCTCTGTCCCGACGCCCCCGGCGTCACAGCACCCTCTGTATTAAGAAACCCTGTCTCAGAAACTGACTTTTAGTCATTACTTGGGTAGCACGCATATGAGCCATTTTAATATAGATTAATCTAGATTAATTTCAAGATTTCAGTGAGATTAATTTAGATTAAAAAAATTAATCTATGCCCACCCCTAATTTTAATATAAATTATTATATTAATGGATTATACTTTCGCGAGTGACCATAGCGCGTGACTCCGCACGCACACCTCGTGCGAACGGCGGAGGTGTTTATACTTGGCGATCGATCATGATATAATACTTAATTTGTGTCCATTTACACCCCTCCCCCCTCCTCGGTCAACAATTTAAACTCGCCGCCATAGTGGCACACTCATTGACTGGACATGTTAAAGTTGGCACTCCATGTCTCAAAGGTTGCCGACCCCTGTAATAAGGTTTCCACCTCAATACATTTCTGAGCTTTAATAAAGGTTTATTTAAATGTGTATGTCTCACTAATATGTTGAAGGGGGGAAGTTACATCCTTATTCTCTCTCACAGTAACAAAGTTCACATGTCGAAGACTGACTGTACACTACTTTATGTACAGAAAGTATTAATGTTTCACTATTTTTTCAGGGCCAAAACAGATCTTGGAAGATAATGGAATGGCAAAAGAAGTCTGTAAAAATGTTTGACACTGTGAACTGTCACTACCAGCACAGATTATCTTTATGTTCAAAAGACAACAGCACAGACAGAGTGTCAAATGTTTCATCTGCACACGATCCTGCTGTAGTCCATATGCCTCCCCAGTTCTTTTACATATAGCAAGTGAAAAACCAACCACTTTTCCATTTAGTTACATCAATACATTCAGCTTTGCTGCACATTTAAACGACAGTTCTGTGCTAACAGTGTAATGTAGACTTATCAGACTTGATATGTGCAGAACATCAGACATGTCTTTCACTGATGATTTTTATCTATTCATACTTTCAGGATAGTGTACATCATGTGTACTGCTCAATACCGGAGAAACGTGTGGTTTCCAAAGAGAATGATATTGTATACAGCCTTCTGCAGAAAGAATAATCCTCTGTTGCAATTGTCTCATGTATCTAACTGTCATAATCCCAGAATTAGCCATTAAGTATTTACATTTAGCAGATGCTCTTATCCAAAGACTTTCATCATTTGTTTCATCAAAACAAGTCTTGGTGAATTTCACTCATATCTTTCAGCCATATATTCAAATATGTGACTGTGCAGTGCAGTAACTCCAGGTCCACAGCTGGATGTAGTTGAATTATTTAAGCTTGTTTTAAATGAAAACTAATTCAAATAAAATACTATAATACTTCTAAGTGATGTGGTGTTTTTCGATGTGAATGAGAAAATGTGAATTAAGGATGAGAAGTTGTTCTTTACAACGTTGAGACATTCAGAGAAATAAATTATACATAAATGTGAATTCAGAGGCAAGACAAAAGAGAGACACACAGGTGATGGACACAGAAGAGTTTAATAAATTAAACCAGACCGATGACAACAGAGAGAAAGACAACAAAGAGCAACTACAATACAACCATTTATACAATAAGCTATGCTTAATTATAACCACACCCAAAGCCTTGTGTATTGAACACAGAGCTACAGCCTTGGACACAATGCTTCACTTGATCATTCAAACTCTGTGATCTTTGGTCCTGACATGTAAAGAACACATGCACTCACGTCCACACACATTGAATATAGCTGTGGTTTTTAGACTGCGAGAACTCTGGTCTCCATACCGTGAGGAGTCAGACCACATCTGCACACATCGTCTGCTGCAGCCGCAAAGCTGATCCTGGATGACGTCGGTTCAAAACCCCCTGCAAGAACCAATCACTGATCGGGTTTCATGTTCAATAACATTTCCTGTGAAATGTCAAGATAAAATTCAGAAAATGTTGAAATACCTTCACATTTAACTTAATAATGTTGCAATCATAATTTTTGTGAAATTACACAGCGTATTTACATAGTTAATAAATAATCCATAAAAAAAATATTTCATATCTACCTTTAAGTATGTGACATGCACTGGTATGTATAATTTTCCCTTCTTTCTTTTGTTATTCATATGTTTTCTCTGATTTATTTTGGTTACTGCATACATTCTAACCGAATCACATTCAGGCGGACGACCACCGGGCAAGCCTCTTAGCGCAGTTTGTGAGGTGGTGCAGCGTATCATGGGGGAAGACACTGTGGTGATCTGTGGAGTGGAGGGGGTTCAGTATCCTGCATTAATGAAATTCTAAAACATATCTCAAATACAAGGTTTTTATCATTTATTTAGAGTTGCACACAAACACTGATATGCTAATTGTCACTTCAAAATTATTGCATCAGTCAGTAATAAAGAAGCTGCTCGTGCTCCTGACCCTGTTGGCTTGAGCGCAGATTCTCCATCTCCCCCTCCCTCTCTGACAGCGCTTCCAAACACCTCCAGTCATGAATGGCCGGAGGAAGAGTGGGCGTCTGAAGGCAGAGGACTCACTCACAAGTGACATACAAGAACTGACAAGGCAGACGTCAAAGCTTAAAATTACAAGTATTAAAATCGCAGCATGAATATTACACTCTTGCACGAAAAAAAAATGAAAGGAAGAACAAAAAAATTTAATCCCATGCTTATCTTAATGCCTAATTATTGTGCATTGTGCATATTTATGTGCATATTTATATATCTATAAAATTGAAATGTGTGAAGGTTCGCACGCGTCTCTGTCTTCTCAGTGCCATCTCAGCCCCCTAGTGGCAACTCTTAACAACTTATGAGTCCTCTGGAGCAGTCTTAACTTTTCGGGAGAGTAAGAGTGATTCTTATACTTGAGAGTTTTGATAACTGGCACTTACACTTAACTCTGTGAGTAGGAGCAAATCTAAGAATTTTCCAGCATTTAAGTCCAAAATTCCACTCTAAGAAGTTTGATAAATACGGGCCCTGATCCTGGATGTCGTCTCAAAACCCCCTGCAATAACCAATCACTGGATCGGATTTCATGTTCAATAATATTTCCTGAGAAATGTCGAGATAAAATTCAGAAAATGTTGAAATACCTTCACATTTAACTTAATAATGTTGCAGTCATAATTTTTGTGAAAATACACAGCATATTTACATAGATAATAATCCATTAAAAAAATATTTCATATCTACCTTTAAGTATGTGGCATGCACTGGTGTTACGGGCATCTGCGTTACCAAGTTAGACTTGTTAAGTCGGATTGCTTATTGCTGCGTCTCGTTTGGCACCGGCCAATGGTTGTGTGTCTAGGCTCTCTAACGGGGCGTGGTATGGGTCTTAAAATCGGGACAGCACGCACTGGTAAGATAGACTTTTAGACTTGCAGATAGGCTTTGAGATTTGCAGACAGACTCGCAGAGCCTCGTAGAGAGCTTGTGACCATGTGCGTTATGGGTCGTAAGAACATTTTATTGTAAAACGCGCTAAGAGCGTTTACTTGCCAGGTTTCCATCTAGCGCGTTATGAGTTGTGAGAAATCGTAGCGCGCGTTAAGAGTTTTCTTGAGTGATCTTGACTAAGTGCGTTGTGAGTTGTGAAATCCTTTTGATTGTAGCACGACGCGTAGACTATGATCAACTGTCGTTTTATGGACGCACCAAGAGACGTGATTCTAGTAGCGCGTGACGAGTGTAGAGATGGGCATGTTGATGGCAAATAGATTGAGATACGTTATTGTTTTGTTTGGTTGGTGTTTGTATGTGATGTTTTTGGTTTGTATGTTCTTATAAGTGGACAGTTTAGTAGGGGCCCTTACATTACATCCACGTAGGGGAACCCTCTGTTAGAACACTAGTTTAGGGGCACGTGCCATGTATGTACGTTATTGAGGTTAGGTTTTGGTCAGGTAGGTTAGTGGTTTTATATTTGTTTCTTTCCTTTGGCACGGTCCTCAGTCCACTTATAAGAAGTTTATCTGTTTGTCTATTGTTCAACTTTAAGTAAAACGTGGCAATTGAAACCTTTGTGTCCGTGTCCTAGTTCTAGCAGTTCACCTCCACCCCTCCGTGTCTTTCTTTGTTCGTTCGCCCCTACCTAGACAGGGGCGGGTCGTAACATGTGGGGGCTCGTCCGGGATTTGCATAAATTTGCATGTTCCCGCCCATGGTGTGGTAAGGTGACTTGCCTGTTCTAGGCCATGGTTTGCGTCTGGTGACCATATAGTGACGTGTTGCTGTTCGTGAGTGTTTCATAACCCATAGTTGGTAAGTTACCCTGTGGTTTTTGGGGAGAAAGCTGCAATGTCTCAATTTCAGGTCAGTACGTTCCTCGAGGCTCCTAGTTTTCAGGCATTGGATGCCCGCAGAAAGGACGATTTAATTGCGTTAGCTGGGCATTACAACATTTCGGTCGTTCACTCCATGTTAAAGAAAGAGATACGTGATTTAGTAGTTACCCACCTAGTCGAAGGAGGGGTTCTGAGTACACAGGCTGTGGTAGATACGACGTGCGGGGCACTCCCTTCCGTTTCGTGTAGGGGTGGTGAAGCGGAGGATGACCCGTTTGTAACTCAGGACGCGGACATGGAAACAGCTGAGGGTCCGGCAGTGGGCGGGTTGCCCCCGTTTACACCTGGCTCACCGGTGATGAGTGACTCTCTGTGTGGTCAAGAACCGCTGGATTTGCGCTTGGCGCGGGTTCAGTTGGAGGCTAAAGAACGCGCTGAGGTGAGGAAGCAGAAATTCGAGTTCGACCTGGCGGTACGTCGGCTGGAACTTGAGCGAGAGGTGCGTTTACGTGAGCTTGAGCTAGGTGCCGCTCAACCGGTGTTTCAATCTGCCGCTGTAGCGCTGCCCTCTTCTCCTCCCGCCGTCACCGTTGGTTCAAACACGTCTCCTCTCCACCTGCCTACGCCGACTGTGTCTGCTGTGAATACGTCTCGATTGCCTGCATTTGATGTGAGTAAATGGATATCCCTGGTGCCTCCGTTTAGAGAAGCTGAAGTTGACACCTATTTTAGCGTGTTTGTGCGAATTGCGGTAACTCTTGGTTGGCCTAGTGAAGTTTGGTCCTTGTTGTTGCAATGTAGACTTGTGGGAAAAGCCCAAGAAGTTTACTCTAGTCTGTCATTACAAGATAGCCTGCAATATGAGGTGGTTAAAGCGGCTATTTTACGAGCATATGAACTAGTCCCTGAGGCTTATCGACGTTTTAGACAGTTAAAAAAACAGCCAACGCAAACGTATGTCGAGTTCGGTCGCGATAAGAGTGTACTCTTCGATAAATGGTGTAGTGCAAATAAGGTGGTCGATTTTGAGTCTTTGCGCGAGTTAGTTTTGTTAGAAGAATTTAAGAATTGCCTCCCTGAACGGGTGGTGGTTTATTTAAATGAGCGCTCCGTGACGACTGTTTCGCAAGCTTTTGTGCTCGCTGATGAGTTCGTGCTCACGCACAAACCTGTGTCCAAAGTTGTTGGTGCTTGCCCTAAGGAAGAGAATACGTTGCCTACGTCGGGACATATGCGTCGTTCGCCGGTACGTTCGTCTCTGTCCCGCAAATGTTATTACTGTCACAAAAAGGGTCATATCGCTCGAGAGTGTTTAATATTGAAGCGAAAATTAGAGAGACAAAGGAAACCGCCGGGTGGCGGCTCTACTGGCATTGCGTTTGTGAACAAGGCCCCTTGTAACATGTCCGTTAAGAAGTCCCCCTTTCAACCTTTTATGTCTAAGGGTGGCGTGAGTTTACATAAAGATGAGACGATTACGATTACTGTTCGAATTTTAAGGGATACTGGTGCGGCCCAATCACTGCTTTTAACTAGCGTTTTACCTTTTTCTGCGCAGTCTTTTAGTGGTGTACATGTTGTGTGTAGAAGTTTGGGGACACGTTACATTAAAGTGCCCCTTCATACTGTACACTTGAGCTCGGAATTCGTGGTAGGTGAGTGTACGCTGGCGATATGTGACACACTGCCTATCGATGATGTGGACTTGATTTTAGGCAATGACCTTGCAGGAGGTCAGGTGTTTCCCAGCCTTGAAGTCATAGACGCACCTGTTCCGAGTAGTATTGTAGATCCTGTTGTGTTTCCTGCATGTGCTGTTACTCGCGCTCAGGCACGTAAAAACGCAGATGTTGATTTGTCAGATACTTTTCTAGCTGATGATCAGGTGGGGACTTGTTTTTCCAACCCTAGTGTCAGTACAAGTCACGACACAAAAGGGCAGGATCTATTGCCGACGATAGAGTGTAGTGCTGGTAGAAAACAACTTGTTAATGAACAACAGTCGGATCCTTCTCTTTCCCAGTGCTTGGATAACGTAGGAAAAACAGTAGCTGGTGATAGTGGGTGTGGTTCTGTGTCTTATCACCTTGATCGTGGTTTATTATTGCGTCGCTGGATTGACATCAAGAATGCGGGTTTGCGTAGTGTGGATCAGATAGTGCTGCCTGTTTCTTATAGACAACACGTGTTGCGTTTAGCACATGACAGTCCGTGGTCTGGCCATTTAGGTATAACGAAAACATATGACCGCGTTTTGAGGTGTTTCTTTTGGCCTGGTCTCAAAAGAGATGTTGTTGCTTATTGTCGTTCCTGCCATGTTTGTCAGTGTACTGGTAAACCAAACCAGGGTGTTGCTCCTGCTCCTCTTTGTCCAGTGCCCGTTATGAGTGAGCCGTTCGAGCGAGTAATTATTGATTGCGTCGGTCCTCTGCCTAAAACAGACTGGAAATCAGTATTTGTTAACCATTATGTGTTCGGCTACACGGTTCCCTGAGGCAGTTCCTTTGAGGAAGATTACAGCCCCCGTCATAGTGCGGGCCCTAATGAAGTTCTTCTCTCTGTTTGGGTTACCCAAAGAGATACAAAGTGACCAGAGTACAAATTTTACTGCTAAGTTGTTCCAGCAGGTGATGAGTATACTAAATGTGAAGCATGTTGTTTCCTCCCCTTATCATCCTGAGTCTCAGGGTGCTCTGGAGAGGTTCCACCAGTCATTGAAAGCTGCAATCAAGCGTTTTTGTTTTATGTCACAGAAAGACTGGGATGAAGGGCTTCCGTTTATAATGTTTGCATTCCGAGGAGCTGTTCAAGAGTCTCTTGGTTTTAGTCCTGCAGATTTGGTGTTCGGTCATTCGTACTGTGGTCCTCTTCGTTTCAAGAGTTTTTACTGTCAGAACCCCCTCATGAACAGAGACGGTCTGTATTGGAATATGTGTCTACTTTCAGAGACCGACTGTATCATGCGTGGAAAGTGGCAAGAGAAGCACTACAAGCCACTCAAACAGATGAAGTGTGCATTTGACAAGAAAGCCGTTCGCCGTGATTTTAAGCCTGGTGATAAAGTTTTGGTTTTACTGCCTGTGCCTGGTTCTTGCTTTTCAGCAAAGTTTGCGGGACCCTATCTGGTGAAAGAAAAGTTGAGTGACACCAATTATGTGATAAACGTCCCTGAAAGAAGAACTGGCACACAGTTTTGTCATGTTAACATGCTGAAGTCTTATGTTTCTAGGGATCAGTCGGATGACGTCTCCAATGGAGTACCAGTGTCTTCTGTGGGTTTGGTGGATAATGCTGGTTTTACTGAGGTGGATGTTGCGTCATTGCGTGCTCGTGCTGTAATACCTGCTCAGCTGTCCAATTCCCAAGCATTGTCTGCATTGCCATTAACTCTGGTGTATTTGGATGAAGCACAAAGAGACGACATTATAGAATTGGTTCACGACTACTCACATTTGTTTAATGATGTGCCCACACAAACCACGGTAACCACACATCATGTTGAGGTCCTTTGTGACAAGCCAGTCAAACAGCACCCATATAGAGCTAATGCAGAAAAGAGAGCTGCCATGAGGACTGAGGTGGAGTATTTGATGAAGCATGGCCTGGCTAAGCCAAGCATTAGTCCTTGGAGCTCTCCTTGTATCTTGGTCCCTAAACCAGACGGAAGTTCACGTTTGTGTACAGATTACAGGAAGGTTAACGCACTTACTGTTGCTGATTCGTATCCACTGCCCAGAGTGGATGATTGTATAGACAAGGTTGGTTCTGCTGCTTACGTGACCAAATTAGATCTATTAAAAGGCTACTGGCAGGTGCCCCTAACGGAGGAAGCGTCCAACATATCTGCATTTGTAACTCCTGACAACTTTTTGCAGTATACTGTGATGCCCTTTGGTTTTAAAAACGCACCCGCTACGTTTCAAAGGCTTATTAATTTGGTTTTAGGTGATCTGTCTGACTGTGCGGCTTATTTGGATGATGTGCTTTTGTTTAGTGCCGATTGGAGTAGTCATGTTCAGCTTTTACGGGAAGTATTTGAGCGTCTTTCGCGGGCGTCTTTAACTCTTAACCTGTCGAAATGTGTGTTTGCACAAGCTACTGTGTCTTATTTGGGTGTGTTGGTTGGCAATGGCAAAGTTTGCCCCCTAACCGCAAAAGTTCAGGCTATCCAGGATTATCCAGTTCCGCAATCTCTGCGTAGTCTCCGCCGGTTTTTGGGTATGGCTGGGTATTATAGGCATTTTTGTAGGAACTTTGCGGATGTTATTTGTCCACTAACTAAGTTGGTAAGCCCTTCTTGTCCATTTATTTGGAATGATGCTTGTGATCACGCTTTTAACAGTGTCAAGGTTTTGTTGTCTTCTGCACCGGTTTTGTCTGCCCCTGATTTTACTAGGCCATTCCAGTTGGAGGTGGACGCAAGTTATCTCGGTGCTGGAGCAGTACTACTCCAGACTGACGACACCGGTCTACAACATCCTGTCTGTTTTTATTCCCACAAGTTTACGGACTATCAACGACGGTATTCCACCATCGAGAAGGAGACTCTGGCGTTGCTTTTAGCCATACAGCACTGTGATGTATATGTGGGATCTACTCCTTCTCCTGTTATTGTCTATACGGACCATAACCCCCTTGTCTTTCTCTCGAGGATGTATAATAAGAACCATCGTTTAATGCGCTGGGCTCTTCTCATTCAGGATTACAACCTCGTCATTCAGCACAAGAAGGGGATGGACAATGTTGTTGCAGACGCCCTGTCGCGGGCTGTCGGTTGAGTGTCTGTTTTGATTATGTGAACACAATGTATTACTGATGTGTTATCTTTTTGGGTGGGGGTGTTACGGGCATCTGCGTTACCAAGTTAGACTTGTTAAGTCGGATTGCTTATTGCTGCGTCTCGTTTGGCACCGGCCAATGGTTGTGTGTCTAGGCTCTCTAACGGGGCATGGTATGGGTCTTAAAATTGGGACAGCGCGCACTGGTAAGATAGACTTTCAGACTTGCAGATAGGCTTTGAGATTTGCAGACAGACTCACAGAGCCTCGTAGAGAGCTTGTGACCATGTGCGTTATGGGTCGTAAGAACATTTTATTGTAAAACGCGTTTACTTGCCAGGTTTCCATCTAGCGCGTTATGAGTTGTGAGAAATCGTAGCGCGTTAAGAGTTTTCTTGAGTGATCTTGACTAAGTGTGTTGTGAGTTGTGAAATCCTTTTGATTGTAGCACGACGCGTAGACTATGATCAACTGTCGTTTTATGGACGCACCAAGAGACGTGATTCTAGTAGCGCGTGACGAGTGTAGAGATGGGCATGTTGATGGCAAATAGATTGAGATACGTTATTGTTTTGTTTGGTTGGTGTTTGTATGTGATGTTTTTGGTTTGTATGTTCTTATAAGTGGACAGTTTAGTAGGGGCCCTTACATTACATCCACGTAGGGGAACCCTCTGTTAGAACACTAGTTTAGGGGCACGTGCCATGTATGTACGTTATTGAGGTTAGGTTTTGGTCAGGTAGGTTAGTGGTTTTATATTTGTTTCTTTCCTTTGGCACGGTTCTCAGTCCACTTATAAGAAGTTTATCTGTTTGTCTATTGTTCAACTTTAAGTAAAACGTGGCAATTGAAACCTTTGTGTCCGTGTCCTAGTTCTAGCAGTTCACCTCCACCCCTCCGTGTCTTTCTTTGTTCGTTCGCCCCTACCTAGACAGGGGCGGGTCGTAACAACTGGTATGTATAATTTTCCCTTCTTTCTTTTGTTATTCATATATTTTCTCAGATTTATTTTGGATACTGCATACATTCTAACCGAATCACATTCAGGCAGAGGACCACTGGACAAGCCTCTTAGCACATTTTGTGTGTCACGTTGAGGACCCCGGCCCCTCCCTTTTGGGCGTGTGTTTACGTTGTCTACGTCTACTCGCCTGCATCTGTGGATCTCCGTGGGTCTGGTTATGTCTTGTGATAATCCGTCTCACCTCTGGCTAGTCTAGTAATCACGTGGGGCTTATGTGGTTTGTCTACTTAATGTGCGTTCGCACAGTGTCCTGTGCTCGTCGATGTCTGAGTCCACACGTTTCCGTGAGTGTTGTATGTTTCTTCATGCGCTTCGAGCGCAGTATATGTGTGAAATAAAACGTGACGTCAAGTCGGACTTCTGTCTCGTCCTTCACGCCGCACCGAACGTCACAGAACGACGAGCCGCCCGTAGAGACAGAATAGGTGCCACCGCGTCAACCCCAGAGAGCGAGTTTGGGGAGGAGGATACCGAGAAGGAGGATGAGGACTACCCTCCTTCCATGTGATCCGCTCCCACCGTGGACTACGGTGGGGAGGAGGAGGAAGATGAGAACTACCCTCCGTCCGTGTGTTCCGCTCCCACCGTGGACTACGATGGGGAGGAGGAGGAAGAGGATTACCCTCCGTCCGTATGCTCAGCCACCACCGTAGACTACGGTGAGGAGGGAGAGGAGGAAGAGGAAGATGACTACCCCCCCCCCCCCCCCCCGTATGCTCCGCTCCCACCGAATGCTACGGTGGGAGCGAAGAAGAAGAATATCCGCCGTCTGTGTGCTCGGGTATTTCCGAGTGCACGGACAGCGAGCTATGCACAGAGGATGAGGGGAGTTCGCCCCCTTCTGAGTGCTCCGTTGGCACCATCAAGGGGAGGAACAGGCCGGAGGTGAGCGCTCCCCCTTACCACTCAGAGGGGAGCGCTATGGACTGCTCCCGGGGTGAGAGTCCGGTGGAGTCCATGGGCTGGAGCCTGGGCAGTGAGGAGGAAGAGGAGATGGAAATCGCCGACAGCTCTCCCACTGCCAGGCTAGGAAGGCTCACACCCAGAGGGAGGGAGGAGCCCCAGCGGGCTCCGCCGAGAGGAGCGAGAGAACATGGGCGGAATCGCACTTGACGTGTCTGCCGGTCGTGCTGCACCCAGTGGAGGGTTTGCGGCAAGGGCAGGGAGAGGACCGTCCACCGCAGCTCCTGCAGCTCCCGGGTTCTCCCCACTAGCCGCTCTCCTCCTGGCGCGAAGCCTGGCACCCGTTACATGTGTGTCTGTTCCGGTGTTCGTATGTATTCCCGTCTGTTTGCCGAATCCCCTTTTCCCTTTCGTGCCTCTATGTGTCAATGTACCTGTTTGTATGTTTGTGAACGTCCTGTTATGTGTGTCTAATGTGTTTTCCCCAGTCTTCCCAGGGAGGGTGTTCTAGGCGGTTCGTGGCGGACTCTTCGCCGAGGGCAGTCACCTCCCAGGCACAGGACTGAGCGCGTCGGATCCGCCCATCGACGTGGGTTTGGGGCACTCGGTCCTGTTGGCACCCCGGGATGGGTAGTGCCCTTGTTGGGGGAGTTGTCACGTTGAGGACCCCGGCCCCTCCCTTTTGGGCATGTGTTTACGTCGTCTACGTCTACTCGTCTGCGTCTGTGGATCTCCGTTTAACTGTCATAAATATTGTCATTTGTTTTGATACTTTTTGTTAAATATTTATTTTCTTAAATATATATTTAAGTAATTTTGACTGTTCTAATTTGGGTTGCATTATATGAGAACGAACATATTACGATTTGTGTTCTACACGGACCCTTTTTACTGGTGCTTCTTGTTTTTATGGAGAAGGTGCACAAGTCAGATGTTCAGACATCTTGCTAAGCTAAAGGATAGCTAAAGTTGTTTAAACGGATAGTACGTCATCTGTTTAATTCGAGTTGCAAGTTAACTCATTCCTTCTCGGTTATGTGCAGCCAGCGAGGTATGTTAATAGCGCTGTTTATGTATGCACATTTTACGTTCATTTTTTGTTGTATGTTTGAATACAAACATGTGATTGTTATGTTCACTATATATTGGAACAGTTCGACGGTGGATTGAAGTGTGAAGTGCCATCCCAAAGGGGAAAATTAATCCATCAGTAACGAAGAATCAAAGTGTTGTGTATTCCTGGAGGGAATGAAAGTCGAACTCGAACCTGCGTGAAGCTTCATTAACCAGTGCATGCCGGACCTTCGTGAAGCCTCTCTATCCAGCACGTGCCGAACAGCTACAACACGATAAGTCACTGTTTAACGTTAAAGACACTCAAGTTCATTCGTTTCTCCGTGAAGACGTTCATAAGTCAGACACTAAAGTTGTGCGCTGAAACGTGACACACGAGGGGAAAACTACAAGGAGCTGTGTGTAACCTAATTTACAAAACAGTGTTCAAATATAAAAAAAGACGCTCATGTAGCTATTTTGGTATGTAATCTAAGAAAGTGAATTGGTTGTTTTAACAAGAGATGCTGTATTCGGTCTATGTTAAGTTCGCTGATATTTGAATGTTTTGAAGTTATCGTTTTCATGGTCTGTATTATTTATATACAAGTTCATTAGGTAAGTGTTGAGTTATTTAACTTTAAGTGTTATTTAAATGTGTAACGAATGGAACACGCAAAGAGAGATCCTGATGCGGAAGTGATCGCTTTTTATTAATACAACTCTGTACAGCGGGCCACATAGAAAACACAGCGATGTTATGCTGGTGTAGGGCTGTAGCGGAGTAGTGGTGGTCAGGACAGTCCAAGGTCGAGAGGCGAGGGCAGAGTCCGAGAAGTATCCAGGGGTCAGGCGGGAGACGTGGTCTAGGGAACAAGCAGAGTTCGGTGCACAGGAAGACAGTCAGGAATAAACGCTCGGTATGCAACGACATGGAGGCAATACTTCACAACCAGGAAGGTTCTGGTGTTTAAGTATGCGTGGAATGTGGGCGTGGTGGCATAACAGGTGAACCTGATTATGTTAGTGGCCATTCCTGACATTACCCCCCGCAACGGAGCGTCTCTAGACGCTCCACGCCTCGAAGGCGGCCGGCCACGACCCCGGGGAGCAGGGAAATGTGGGTGTGCAGCATGAAAGTCGGCTATGAGCGACAGGCAGAGGACATCGCGCGCGGTCACCCAGGCCCGTTCCTCGGGACCATAGCCCTCCCAGTCGACAAGATACTGGAGACCCCCATGCCGATGTCGCGACTCCAGTAATTCCCGCACAATGTAAGCAGGTCGTTCATCTATGTCCAGGGGCTCGGGGGGGGGGGGGGGGGGGGTTCTGCACCGGAGTTATTGACATGGGGCTGTAATGAACAGGCTTTAGGAGGGAAACGTGGAAGACAGCATGGATGCGGTATTGCGGGGGTAGTAGTAACTTATAGGAGACTGCGTTTACTCTGTGAAGGATCTTGAACGACCCGATGTATCGAGGTTTGAGTTTGTGGCAAGGCTGGAGGAGGTTCAGGTTGCGAGTGGAGAGCCACACTCGCTGACCAGGGTGATAGATGAGAGCGGGGAGACGACAGCGGTCAGCGTGACTGTGCACATACAGCACAGGCGAGTACATAGTCGTGAATATCTTCCTCCCATGATGGCCACCAGTATTTCTGAGCGGTCAGGTGTTTGGTTCGGGTTATACCAGGATGACCAGTGCTAGGAGTGTCTTGTCTTGCGAGTTGGAGGAGACGTCCCCGGAGTGGGACCGGGATGTACTGTTTATCATCGGGGCCATCTGCAGGGCCCGGGTCGGCGCGAAGAGCATCTTCCAGATCGTCCTGGATGTCCTACTGGATGAGGTCGATGAAGCAGGATTCCCCGAGAATGCGGTCAGGCGTTTTGCTACTCGGCGTCTATAATGCGTCTGCCTTGGTATTCTTGGACCCTGGTCCGTAGTGCACCGTAAACCTGAAGCGGGAGAAGAACAGTGCCCATCTAGCTTGTCAGGGATTGAGCCGCCGAGCGGATTTGATGTACTCTAGGTTCTTGTGATCTTTCTCTTTAGCTATTTTGACCAATAATCATGTCACCTTTTGCAGTGAGAAAAGAGAAACAAAATGGGGTCACTAAAGTGGGAATAGCCACAGTACTGTAGCTTTCTCCCCAAATGAGGGACTGGCAGACTGGGTAGATAGTTGTATGTGAATGCTCTGATGAGAACACTCATGAACAATTGTGCAAATGTGAGATGTGTCGACTGCTACAGATACACGTGTGGCAAATGTACCAGGGAGATACCCAGGCATGTTCTGACAGACTGCTGAAGTGACTGCTGAAGTGCTAGTCACACAAGAAGGACATGCCACTCACACACACACACACACACACACACACACACAAACACACACACACAGCCCTGCACTGCAGCCTATTGTAAATATGTGTGGATTGTTTTATTCCTTGTATTTTTTGTATAATTTTATGGCAATAATAAAAAGCATGGAACATAAAAAAGCATGGAAACATAACAGTTGTTCTTTTGTATGTTTCTCATGCTGAAATTTCAGTCCTCCTGACTTAGACACAAATGCTTCTGGTCATTACTCACATATACCTGGCTATAAAATTTCTAATTTTCTATTTAAAATATAAAAAAATAATGTATTGTTTGTGTTGCTCAGATAAAACTAAACTAAATACAATATATATAACCTTTATATTATAAAATACAATAAACTGAATAGAACTAACTAGAAACTAAATGGCTAAACTCAATGAAAAACAACAATTAGTTGTGAGCTGAAGCATGCCCCCTCCTGTGGTGCGCCAGTAATGGCCTTATTTACAGAACAAAAGTGCCTGCTTACAGCTGATAATAGGATGTTAGCTAAAATCCTTCAGTTCTCTCGACCCTTCTCTGGGTTCTGATGGTAGAAGTGTTGAAAGACCCTTCTCTGGGACTTCTAGTGTTAACCGCTCTTGTGAGGCAGAAATAAAAGGCAGGGGGTAAGCAAACTTGGATGTGACAGCATTCAGGGCTGTCACAGGGATGTGACAGCATTCAATGCGAGTACGTAAACCCCCATCCTTCTTCTCTACGAAGAAAAACCCCGCCGCAACGGGAGACGTCGACGGGCGAATAAATCCCTTCTGGAGAGCCTCACTGACGTACGCTTCCATGGCAGCATCTTCTGGACGGGATAGTGGGTAAGGTTTTGTTCTCTTGGGTAAAGTCACCCCGGGAAGGAGGTCGATGGCACAGTCGCAGGCTCTGTGAGGAGGAAGCAAACTAGTGTGCTCCTTATTAAACACGTCTGTGAACTCTCTATACTGCTCAGGGACCGCATCAGAGAGGGGCATATCAGGGCTCTCGACTGTCGAGGAGCGAAGGGGTAAGTGCACATAATTCTGTAGGCAGTGCGGTCTCCATGCTACTAATTCCCGTTTCTGCCAGGAAATGACCGGGTCGTGTTCTCTCAGCCAGGGAAAACCGAGGATCACTGAATCACGAGGGGCGGAGACCAGATAGAATTGTCTCATCTCAGAGTGAAGCAGCCCGACACGGAGGACTAAAGGCTTGGTATGTAAATTAACCACTCCAGTACCTATGGGTTGTCCACTCACAGAAATCACTCTTAACACTAGAGCTCCTGAGAATTCAGGATTCTCAGGACATCACCCCTCATTCTTCTCCTTCTTGCCAGCAATTAGCAAAGCCAAACATCCCCCTTTATTATGTTAATTCACAGCAAGGCAGCAGCCTCACCCAGAAAGTCTCTGCACCCAGAAAGTCAAACAAGCAGATCACAAACAAGCAGAGACACAAATGCTTCTTTCAAATGCTTCTAACACAAAGATGGATAGATAGATAGATAGATAGATAGATAGATAGATAGATAGTATAAGAAATGTACAAAGAGCAAGATTCAAGCCTGCTGTTTAGATCACAAACAAGCAGAGACACAAATGCTTCTATCAAATGCTTCTAACACAAATATAGATAGATAGATAGATAGAGAGCACATGAATTTGTTTTCCTGTCTTTTCCTCTCCTTTTCCAGCCTGCTGTTTAGATCACAACATTTATCAGTGATGCAGTGATGCAACGCGACCATGCTAATTTTCGCTAGCAATGATATGGGATTTCCTATATAACATTAGCATTAAGCTAATTGCGCCATATAATTTCTTAGCTTTTCAAACGCGAATTCAAACGCGGAAACAGAAAGTGTTTGATTACAACAAATATTATATAGTATAGTATATGAAATATTCAAAGAGCAAGATTCAAACAATTTTATTTATTTTTATTGTTTGACGGGACTCATTAGAGAACCTCCACCAGTGGGGAACCGTCAGGGCCCTCTACGCCCTCTCAGAGGGCCTAAAATATTCTTAAGCATTATATATATAATTATCCAATTTTATTTTATCTACTTACAGTTTGACATTCGACATCTAAACAATTACAAAAATATAAGCAAATAAAATATTCACCCGTGTCTATTCAATCTGTGTTGGAAGGTGAGGGGTTAAGTGGAAGCCTGTGAGCCTGTGTCTCCCCCTATCAGGACTGTGATGCCCTCTGTTCGTTTACAGAGGGCCTGGCAGTTATAATTCAGCGCAATACCAGTTTCAAATGACAGCAAAATTGACCAATCATATCTTCTCTCTTAGTGGGCGGGCTTAACTGTATGATAATTTCCGCCCGCTGTGGCGACGCTAGCTGTCGTTAGCACCACCGCTAGCTAGTTTCGATTCATCCCTTTGACGTCCTCTGTTTACATATTCCGCTTCCGAGAACCACGGAGCTGTGAACCTTATTTTGTTTGGAAACTTATTTTGCTTAAGACGTTATCTAGTACAGATATTATTGTTTATTACGTTTTTAAAGCTGTACTGTCGTCTCAGTTTTTCTTTATTGCAGTTTATTAAGAAAGGAAAAAAAAAAATTCGGGGGGGGGGGGGGGGGGGGGGGGCGGTAGCGGGCCCAGGTTTAAAGGTCACGGTTCGCTACTGACCTCCACTATAGAGGTGTTCAGGTTTCCTGTGACGACACTCCTGTTTCCTGTTTCACCGGCAGCACGCTCGCACGCAAACGCGGATTCACGTATCACATTAGCATAGCTTAGCTATAGCCTAATACACTTACATTAAACACTACAATCAGTATAATACACTTACCGACATCTGATTATTTTATCTCGTTTCTGTTTTCTCCCCGTCTCTTTCTTTCTCCCTCTGTTTTCTCCCCCTGTTTCTTCCTTTCTCCCTCTGTTTTGTCTCCCCTGTTTTTCATGGCTACCGCGGAGGAACGGGCTCTCGTCAAGCTCGGCTCGGAGCTGGAGAAGTTGGGTCGGCAGATCCAGCGTCTTCTGGAGAAGCAAGCGGAGCTCACCCAGGAGAAGACCAGGCTCGAGGCCGCCCGCGACGCTGCCTACTCGGCCGTCTCCACTCCCTCGTCACGGCGGCTCAGCGCGACCGCCATTGTGACCCGGGCACCAGGCTGGGAGCGCCAGCGAGGACGCGGAAGGCAGCCGGCGTCGTCACCCCTACCTCAGCCGGACTTCTCCTCTGCAAATCCGTTCGAGGTGCTCAGCTCCAGGTCCTCCGCCTCACCCTCACCCCTGCGTCCGACACCACCCTCACCAGCGCCAGCACCGAAGAAGAATAAGGGCGGTATCCTTGTTATCGGCGACTCGATAACACGGCACGTAAAGATTAGCCTGCCAGGCGCTAAAAGAACCCCCACTGTGTCATGTTTTCCAGGCGCTCGTGTCCTGGACGTGGCCAGGCGGCTTCCCTCGGCGCTGAAGCAGCGAGACGACTTCGGCACCGTCGTCCTTCACGTGGGGGCTGTCGACACCTTCGCCCGGCGCAGCGAGATCCTGAAGGAGCACTACCGATCGCTTCTGGACACCGCGCGGAAGAAGACGTCGGCCAGGCTTGTTGTCTCCGGTCCGCTTCCAACGTTCCGGCGAGGGTGCGAGTTATTTAGCCGTCTTTTCTGTCTCCACAGCTGGCTCCGGGACACCTGTAGCAGCGCCGGCGTGGACTACGTCGACAACTGGGAGAGTTTCCGAGAGCGTCCATCACTCTACCGCCGAGATGGACTTCACCCCAGTCGCCTAGGCTCGGCAGTCCTCTCCAGGAACATCGAGGACGTGCTACGCCAGGCCTGACCAGCCACAACAAACCACGCAAATCAGCTAAGTAGAACTTACTTCCCTAACTACCAAACCATTGAGACTGTGTCTGTTAGCCGTGGCAGGTATAAGAATAACAGGGCGATATGTTTTAAAAATCTAATTAAAATTAAATTAAATAATCAACATGAAGTGAGCAGCAATATTAAACTAAGGCTAGGACTCTTAAACATTAGATCGCTTGCATCAAAAGCTGTGATAGTAAACGAAATAATCTCAGATAACTGACTAAATGCACTCTGTTTAACAGAAACATGGGCTAGAGTAGACGAATATGTAAGTTTTAATGAAGCAGCTCCTCTTGGATACAGTTATGTTCATCAGCCCCGTATCACAGGGCGTGGAGGTGGAGTAGCCACAATATATAACACAGATATAGGTTTTACTGTAAAACCAACAACCTCTACTAACTCATTCGAGGCTTTGATAGGTGAAATAGGCAATAATCTTATAGGCAATAAAACAAAGCTTAAATTAGTGACCATCTATCGACAGCCGGGTCCCTACTCAGAATTTCTTCAGGAATTTGCTGAGTTTCTTTCGGAACTAGTCTTAACCATCGAGAGATTTGTAATTGTGGGTGATTTCAACATTCATTATGAAAATGAATCAGACCCGCTGAAAATTGCGTTCGACTCCATACTAGATTCAGTAGGTATAGCCCAAAATGTGACAGGGCCTACCCATCGCTGTAAACACACCTTAGACTTAATACTTACTTACGGATTAAACATAGAACATTTGGCAGTCATCCCCCAAAATGATGCCATTTCAGATCATTCCTTACTAATATATGAAATGACTTTATACAATGTACATCAGATGCGCCATACAAAAACCACGCGCACTATCACATCCGACACTGCAGCAACATTTATAAACTTACTGCCGGAGCTACCGAACACTATGCCATTGCAGCCCAATGAATTGGAACAGGCAACACAACAGTTTTATTCCACACTCAGCAATACCTTAGACAGTGTAGCGCCAATTAAAACAAAATTAATTAGGGAGAAAAAGCTTACACCATGGTATGACGAACACACTCGTCTTCTAAAACAGGCAGCTCGAGCAGCGGAGCGAAAATGGAAATCCACCTCACTAGAAGTGTTTAGAATCCCATGGAAAGACGCCATAGTCAAATATAAACATGCCCTAATAAAAGCTAGAGCCGCATACTATTCAACACTAATAGAAAACAACAAGAATAACCCTAGATTCCTCTTCGCGACGGTATCTAAACTAACAAGAAATATCAACGACACTAGTTCTAACACAGCACTTACACACACTAGCGATGAATTTTTAAACTTTTTCAATAATAAAATAGATAATATCCGACTACAGAGTCATAACACATCGCAGCCTAACCTCCAATCCAACCCCAGTAGTTTAGTTATTAGTAACTATGCATCCAAAAATATTACTGAGCTAAATATCTTCGATCCTATATCGCAAAAAGAGCTCACAACACTGATTAATTCGTCTAAGCCTACATCATGTATATTTGACCCAATTCCAACCCGTCTATTTAAAGACCTACTCCCAGCCATTGCAGGGCCCTTACTTAATATGATTAACTCCTCCCTTAACCTAGGTTACATGCCCAAACAATTAAAATGCGCCATAATTAGACCCTTGATTAAAAAACAGAATCTCGATCCGCAGATTCTAGCTAACTATAGACCTATTTCTAATCTCCCATTTATCTCTAAAATTTTAGAAAAAGCAGTTTCCAATCAGTTAAACCACTATCTCCAATCAAATAGTATCCATGAAAAGTTCCAATCAGGATTTAGACCAAACCACAGCACTGAAACAGCTTTACTCAGGGTAGTGAATGATCTACTAATATCGGCCGATAATGGGCTTGTCTCGTTCCTTATACTGTTAGATCTTAGTGCAGCTTTTGATACTGTAGACCACAACATTTTGCTGGATAGACTAGAAAACACGGTAGGTATTAAAGGAGTCGCACTCTCCTGGTTTAGATCATATTTAACTGACCGCTTCCAATGTGTAAGTGTTAATAATAAAACCTCTAAATCTATGCAGGTTAAATATGGTGTCCCACAAGGGACAGTCCTAGGACCACTTCTATTCACACTGTACATGTTACCCTTAGGCGAGATTATGCATAAGCATGACATCAGTTTCCATTCCTACGCAGACGACACTCAGCTATATTTATCGGCAAAACCCGATGATTTAGGCGCAAACAGTAAGATTGAGAAATGTGTAGAAGAGATAAAACATTGGATGGCGTGTAACTTTCTAGCACTAAATCCCGATAAAACAGAATTAATAATAGTTGGGTCTAGGGCTGCGAGAGACAAGATACATAATGTAGCATTGAATCTACATTCTTTTACTATAACCCCCAGCGCAGAGGTAAAGAACTTGGGCATCACAATAGACCAAAATCTCTCGTTCAATACACATATTAATAATATAACTAGGGTAGCGTTCTTTCACTTGCGCAACATTGCCAAAATTAGAAACATATTAAATATTAGTGATTCAGAAAAACTAATCTATGCATTCATATCCTCTCGTTTAGATTATTGCAACAGTCTCCTAGCTGGATGTTCTGGTAAATCGATAAACAAACTCCAGCTGGTTCAGAACGCAGCAGCACGAGTTTTAACAAAAACTAAAAAGTTTGATCACATTAGTCCCGTACTATCGTCATTACACTGGCTGCCAATTAGATTCCGTATTGACTATAAAATACTTTTATTAACATACGTACTACGTAGACGTAGTAGCAGCGTGTTCATCCAGCAGTACCAAAGAAGAGGAAATCTCGTCCGAAAGTGTTCAAAAAAAGAAATCTTCGAAACGTAAGATTTGTTACATGCATATATCGTCTTTTAAGCATGAGGAAATACAGAATTTCACCAACACAAGGTGGAATACTTATCGAAATGAGGGGCAAGTGCAGAGATGTAGCAGAAAGTTTCAAACACTCTTCAACTGGATTTGAAGAACTTCCCGATGATGCGGCTTTACATCCCACATCCTACCGGAAGATTATTGACCAGCGAGAGATCGAAAGAACTAAACGGCATCTCATGCGAGAAACAGAGAGGGGAGATGACCAACAGGACCCCCAAACTAGCCAGGCTATCCCTGCTTCAACTACTGGGACTACCCATCTCCTGCCCATCTCGAGCTCTGGCCCCGTTCTTTCTGACATCTGCATATTTGCAAGAAAGGCTAAAAATTTGTCGTTGTGGGTGGCAGATGCCATAAAGAAGCTTTGACAAAAACACAGACTTTAACTGCAGGTAAGACTGTGTATCACCCTCTCCCCCCACAACACAGTAGGTAGTCTATACAAATGCATCCCATCCCCCAACACACACACACACACACACACAGATGTTGGGAGAAATTGAATGACAATGTAGCCTACACTGCTACCCAATCCTTGGATTTGTCTAATTCTAATATCAATGTATGTCTGAATTGCCATAATGTGATGTGTGTGGGTGTGAAATTACTTTCCAATACATAACATCCCCATGCCTATAATATGCCCCCCCTCCAATGTTTTAGATCTTTGATATAGAATGAAGCACACTTTGACTTTAATGGGGTACTGGGTATGTTTGTATAAATGTCATAGCATGCCTGATGTTAATATGCCACTGAATATCTGTTTAGAATTGTGGCTCCTCAGCCTGATGCCCTGTCTGGTCAACACACTGCAGCAAGCCCATCCCCCATCCCCCATCACACTGCAGCAAGCCCATCCCCCGGTCCATTCCCCCACCCCCCCTCTCTCACACTTGTACACTTGGGACTGTCCCTGTGTGTTGCTGGGCGGCCCCAGCAACCAGACTTGTCTCTAGAGGTGTGTCCTGGCTGTGCTGTACATCTGTGTGCACAAGAAATCCTTTTTTTGGGTGCAACACCTAGCACCATTTTACAACACCACACCACCAGGAAAAATGAAGTCTTCATTTTTTTGCCTGCCTATTTATTCATCCTTTGTTCTTTTCTTTTGTACAAGGCAAGTTGCAGCAAGCTGCTGATGTGAAGGATGACCAGAGCATCCTCATTCACATCAAGGACAGAGACTGGAAGATGGAAACCTTCAAGTGACATGATGACAAGAAATCCAGCCCCTGATTCTGTTCTACATGTCATACTGTGTGTGTGTGTGTAGGAGAGAGAGAGAGAGATTTTACCTCTATTCTATTTGTGTCATTGTCATTCCTTTTATTATGGTTATGTACATACATATATAAGTTTATGCCAGTTGATGTATATGCCCTCATTGTTTTGATGCTAACGGGCATGTAGTTCGGAGAGCGCGGAGCGGATCAGAACGAAAACGGGGTTCACCTTACGGCCTATGGGGAGTGAGCGGAGACCGGCCCAGCTGCATAGCCTCTCCTGAGAAACGAGATGACTGGTTGGATGGAGTGGTCGAGCGTGCACCTGCTGATACGGGGCGGTGAGTAGTGAGCAGTTTATCCACGTTCACCACTGCTTGTATGAATTCAGAAAGAGACTGCTCCTCGCCTCGACAGGCCAGCTCAACCTGCAGATCCGTTCTCAGACCGCGACGAAATACAGTCTTTAGGGTAGTTTCACTCCAGCCACTACCAGCAGCCAGCGTACAGGACTCTCGGGCGTAATCCGCAGCCCTGCGTCTCCCCTGCTTGATCTTGCACAACTGGGTACCTGTCTTGCCTTTGATGTGACTTTAATTCTTCCAAGGACCAGGCTGGAAAAGGGTCCAGGCCACCAGGTATCAACTCCTTCACGTAGTCCACAATGGAAGCAGCCCTCTGGCTAGGCACAGCATCCCAAGACTCATGAGTTGTGAGGACGCATGAGACCTCGTCCTCGGACATGGATGCTGACTCTGGATTGCCTGCAGGAAGATTGGCCACTAGTTGCTGCTGACACGACAGACGGAAGATATCCTGAACACATTCACCCTCCAGCTCGCATGCCTGTTCAACTAGCCTATTGTAAGGTTCCGCCAAAATAATGGGTCTCGGCTCTGAGCATCTGCTACTGTGTTTTGCGTTCTGGGAACATGTCTTATTTCAAAATTGTATGGGCAAGTTTCGAAATCCAACACTGTTCACACGCGTCTAGTTTCGGCTTGGTCATAATGTACGTGAGGGGATTATTGTCTGTCCAAACCGTGAATTTGTGACCTTTGAGCCAGTGGCTGAACTTATCACACACAGACCACTTAAGTGCCAAGAACTCAAGCCTGTGTGCTGGGTAATTGGCTTGACTCTGACTCAGCGATTTGCTGGCAAACGCTATAGGTCTAGCCCTGTCTTCTCCATCTGGGACTTGCGACAAAACAGCGCCAAGGCCATCAAGAGATGCATCTGTGGAGAGGATAAAAGGCTTTGCAAAATTGGGGTGGGCCAGTGTTACGCTGTCTATGAGCATCCTCTTCAGAGTCTCAAATGCAGCGACACAGTTCGGTGTCCAGTCGTCAGGACTGAGCTCCCGGAAGGTGCCCAACCTCTTACTTCCCCTGTGACCTACACCCTTGCGCTTTTGACCAGCCGTCAGGGCAAACAAGGGCTTTGCTATTGAAAAACAGCCAGGAATGAAATTCTGATAATACAGTACCATTCCCAAAAAAGATCTGATTCGTTTCTGGGATGGGGTACAGCCATCATCCATCATGAGGCTTTTAACTGTGAAATCAGTGATGTCACTCACTTTCTCAGGGTCAACAGATACCCCTTGTCTGTCAATGACATGGCCAAGGAATCACACAGACTGGTGTAAAAAATAGCACTTTTTCTGGGAAAGCTTTAGATTGTTTGCTCTAAGACAACTGAAGACAACTTCAAGACGTTTCAGGGCCTCCTCCTCTGATGGTGCCATCAAAAGCAAGTCATCCAAGTAGCACAACAGAGTAGAAAAAATCAGGTCTTCAAATATGGATAGCATCATCCTCATGAAGGAACCCGGACTGTTGGAGAGTCCTTGCGGTAGCCAATTGTACTCGTACAAGCCTAAGGGCGTGGTAAACGCAGTGTATTTCCTATCAGCCTCATAAAGGGGGATGTTGTAAAATCCTGATGTTAAGTCCATGGTGCTGAAATAAGCGTTTCCTCCCAACGCGGCGAGACAGTCTCCCTGATGTGGCAAGGGGTGAGCATCCTTAATGGTTTTGGCGTTGAGCCAACGGAAATCTGTATAGATTCTCAGGTCCCCATTCTTTTTCCAGACCATGACAAGAGGAGAGGCATATTCACTCACAGAATTGCTAATGATATCTTTCTCCTCCATCTCATTCAATACTTCCCTCAACTTGTGATAGTGAGCAGGTGGAACCCTTCGGTATGGGAGCCTGAAAGGGCGATCATCCGTCAAGTGAATCCGATGCACAAAATCCTTTGCCTCCCCACAGTCCAATTTGCTTTTAGAGAAGATATCTTGGAATCTCACCAGCAATTCAGCCAACCTAGCTTTCCACTCTTCCGAAACCTCACATGCATCTATATCTATATCACTCAACCCACAGGTCTTAAGCAGCTGCTTGGCATCAAATGATGACAGTACTTTTGTGGATATGTCTGGAGAGTCAGAACAACTTCGAGACAGACCTTGTGTGATTGGTAGATCTTCAACAGCAAGACAGTGAGACACATCGGCTAGCTTGGTGTTGTGTTGCAGTGTGACAGGGCACAAGGAGGCATTCATAACTCTCAGACCCAGCGATCTCCCCACATCGGAGTTGTTATGACCCTGTCTTGTTATGTGTTCGCGTGAAGCATTTTGTTACAGGGTTGTCCAGTCCATGTTCCACTCCAGGAATCCCTGATGTCCCTGGGAACATGAAGTCTCCGCCCTCGGCTTCCTGGTATATAAGGAGGAAATGAGAGGATCCCCGTTGCGATTCAGCCTTGCCGACCTTGTAGAGATTGTGAACTTTGAGATATTGCTATACTGTGTATGACCTTGTGATTTGGATTTGCGTGCTCCTTTAATATAACTGTATAGAGTTGTGTATAGATATATGTATATTGGTGGTTTGTGTGTGCACACGGTGAGTAGGAAGTGGCTGCCATTTTGTTTGGGTTGTGGGTTTGTATCTGTTTTGGACATAGGGAGTCAGAGTAGTGTTGTCTTTTGTTTCACCCTGTTAATGTAGTTATGTCTGTTTCTTTCTAGTATGGTTTTTGTTAGTTGTTTTGGCCTGGGTCACTTCTGACGTTTGTACCTGTGTGCACTTTGTCCTGTAAATATATTCTGTTTGTGAATATTTGTAAATACACCAATACTTTACATTTTCTTGAATCACTGTCATCCATATTCCACCCCTTCACACCCCTGTTACGGCCTAGAGCCTAGATAGGTCGTAACAGAATTGGGGGCTCGTCCTTCCCTGTTTCTTTCTGTCTCTTCCCCTCTTTTTTGCTTTGTGTATTTTTTTTTTCTGCTGGCATTGCCTTTGGTTCTGGCTTAGGCATTTTTGTGGGTGGGCGTGTTGTGCTGTGTGCACATTGTTGCATTGTTGAGGGTTCCATAATGGCTTCATTTGACCTGTCTGTGTTTGTTCTTAGCCCATCATATGAGCTGTTAGATCGTTGCCGTAAGGTTGATCTGTTGTCTATAGCTGATTTTTTTGATGTGGTTATACCTCGCTCTGCTACCAAGAGGGACATTAGGAAGCTGCTAGAGTCATCTCTAGTAGAACGACTGCGGGCTTTGCAAATAGATGCGGAAAAGGAGGTGACACTTAAAAGGCTGAGTATGGGTCTGGAGAGACCCCTACCACAACCTCGAAAGGCCGCCTCCCCAATGCCGACTAGCCCTGCTCCTCTGGCTACACCTGTACCTAAGCCCCGTTCCATTCATCTTTCCGGTAACCCAACTGTTCCTGTGTCTGTTACTGAACGTTTTGACATCAGTAGACAGATTAGCATGGTCCCTACCTTGAGAGAAAATGAGGTTGATGCATATTTTGCAATATTTTAGTGCATTGCTACCACACTAAGTTGGCCAAGAGCAGTATGGCCTCTACTCCTGCAATGTAAGCTAGTGGGAAAAGCCCAAGATGTGTGTTCATCTCTTTCACTTGAGCAGAGTGTAGACTATGACACTGTGAAAGCTGCTGTACTAAGAGCATATGAACTTGTGCCAGAAGCCTACCGTCAGAACTTTAGACAATTGAAGAAAAAACCCACACAGACACATGTAGAATTTGCCAGAGAAAAGACTGTATTATTTGACAAATGGTGTTCTGCTAGTGATGTGACTTCCCTGCAACAGCTCAAGGAGCTAGTTCTGATTGAAGAATTTAAAAATTGTTTGCCAGATAGTGTTGTGATGTATTTGAATGAGCATAAAGTTAGTACGTTGTCGAATGCTGCCATCTGTGCTGATGAGTTTGTGTTAACTCATAGAACTGTCTTTACGACACCTGTTCTCCGCAGTGAGTCTACTTCTCACTCCCTCCGCTCAAGGACTTCGGTGAGTCCTGTAGCTACCGAAGCACCTGCCCCTCCGGACTCGCGTGAATGTTTCTATTGCCATGTGCAAGGACACATTATAGCGAACTGTCCAGCTCTTAAGAAGAAAAATGCACATTCAGCTAAAAAGGTACATTGCACAAATATTAAAGTGCCTTCTTCCAGTGCTGACTCTGTATTTGAGCCCTTTTTATTTGATGGTACAGTTTCCCTATGTGAGTCTGATCCAGCACGCAAAACCATCACAGGTCTGCGTGATACCGGCGCTGCAGTGTCCCTTCTGTTGGATACAGTATTGCCCTTGTCAGAGGACACATACAGTGGCCAAGATGTCTTAGTTCAAGGCATTGAATTAGGAGTTCGTAGGCTTCCTTTACACAACATTTACCTCCACATGGATGGTATCGCTGGCATGATACGTGTAGCTGTTAGTCCTGCCTTACCGGTGAGTGGTGTTTCGTTCATTCTCGGGAATGATATTGCAGGTAGCAGTATATTTCCTTTGCCCATAGTGGTTGATCGCCCTTCAGAGAGCATATCTAGTTCCATGGCAAGTGATTCTCCTGCAGTTTATCCTGCTTGTGTTTTGACTCGTGCCCAGGCACGTAGGGCCGGGTCCACAGTGTCATTGGTTGATACCTTTATGTGTGATCCCCCGGTCTCCCAACCTGTTGACTCGGACACTCTTGTTTTGTCTCCTCCGTCCCCTATAACAGATGTGAATAGGGATGCTTTAGTGGCTGCACAGAAGTTGGACAAAACCCTCTTGCAATACTTCAACCTTGCAGAGAAAAAGTCCGGTACCCCAAAACAGCAGCAACGTTACTCCATACGAGATGGGGTATTGATAAGAACTTGGTCTCCGTCTAATGCTACTGATGGGTGGGATGCTATACATCAAATTGTTGTTCCCACATCTTTTCGGTCACACGTGTTGCAGTTGGCCCATGAACATCCACTGTCTGGTCACTTGGGTATTCGTAAAACTGTTAAGCGTATTCTTTCGCATTTCTTTTGGCCTTCTCTGAGTAGCGATGTGGCTCGTTTCTGTCACTCTTGTCACACTTGTCAATTGGTAGGAAAACCCAACCAAGTGATCCCTCCTGCCCCGCTGTGCCCAATACCGGTTGTTGGAGAACCATTCGAGAGACTGTTAGTAGACTGTGTAGGACCCCTACCTAAAACTCGTTCAGGTAATTCGTACCTTCTTACCTTAATGTGTGCTACGACTAGATTTCCTGAGGCAATACCCTTGCGTTCCTTGAAATCCAAAGTGATTGTCAAGGCCTTGATAAAATTTTGCACTACTTTTGGCATTCCGAAATGCATACAGTCAGACCAAGGCTCTAACTTCATGTCTAAGCTCTTTGAACAAGTGGTTAAGGAATTGGACATAGAACATAAAGTATCAAGCGCTTATCATCCAGAATCTCAAGGAGCATTGGAAAGGTTTCATCAGACTTTTAAGACAATGCTGAGGACCTTTTGTCATGACTGTGACAAAGACTGGGATGAGGGTGTTCCGTTATTGCTATTTGCTATCCGTGACACTGTGCAGGACTCAACAGGTTATAGTCCTAACACCTTGCTTTTTGGTAGAACAGTCCGTGGTCCCCTTAGACTTCTGTACGAACGATGGCTGGGTGCTCCTCAGTCTACATCAACTCAGCCTGTTTGTGATTTTGTTGAAACCCTTCGTAAACGGTTAAGCACTGTTCGTGAGATTGCCAGCAGGAACTTGAAATCTGTACAAGCCGACATGAAAATTCGTTATGACCAGAAAGCAGTTGAACGTTCATTTAAGGTTGGTGATCGTGTGCTTGTACTTTTGCCCATTCCAGGATCTCCCCTTTGTACCAGATTTTCAGGTCCATATACGGTTGAGGCAAAAACCTCTCCTACCAATTACATTTTGGCTACGCCTGATCGTCGACGAAAGTCACGTCTTTGTCATATAAACCTGTTGAAACCCTACATTGATCGCCACCAGCCAGATAGTTTGACCCAATCTGAGGCCTCTGTGATTTCTACGGTACCTGTCGCTGTGACTGCCAAGGTACCTCCTAGTGAGTATGTACCTGAGCAAGATGACTTGCGGATAGGTCGTAATTGTGTGCCCTGTGCTCGCCTCCCAAACTCCTTAGCCTTACAAACCCTGCCACAGAAAGTAGCGCACCTTCCTACAGAAGCTCAGACTGATGTGATCTCGCTGATCCACACATACCCTAGTTTGTTCTCTGATGTTCCTACTCGCACGTCTGTGCTACAACATGACATACTCATAGATTCTCCTGCCCCTATTAGGCAGCACCCATACAGAGTAAATCCACACAAACGCTCCCTGTTGAGAAAAGAGACTGACTATCTTTTAGAACATGGTTTGGCTGTCCCTAGTATTAGTCCGTGGTGTTCCCCATGTCTGTTGGTGCCCAAGCCCGATGGTACTTTTCGATTGTGCACAGACTACCGTAAGGTTAATGCTGTCACCGTCCCGGACTCTTATCCAATGCCCAGGATGGAGGACTGTATAGACCGCATAGGTTCTGCTCGTTTTGTCTCTAAGCTTGATTTATTGAAGGGGTATTGGCAAGTCCCGTTGACAACTCGTGCTTCAGACATCTCTGCCTTTGCTACGCCTGACCAATTTTTACAGTATACAGTCATGCCTTTTGGTCTTAGAAACGCCCCATCCACGTTTCAACGCTTAATGAATATGGTTTTGGGTGACGTGCAAAACTGTGAAGTATACTTGGATGATGTTGTGATTTACACTTCTTCATCCAAGTTTTGGATAATGTCTTTAGGAAATTGCAGGATGCTTCCCTAGTGTTGAATATGGAGAAATGTGACTTTGGTAAAGGGGAAATCATATACTTGGGTAAGGTAGTTGGTAATGGTATCGTGCGTCCTCTGAATGCCAAGGTGGATGCTATATGTGCATTCCCTGCACCAGAAACGAGGCGCCACCTACGGCGGTTTCTAGGAATGGCTGGCTATTACCGCTGTTTCTGTCCAAACTTTTCCGATGTTGTGGCACCCATGTCAAACTTGTTGTGTAAAAATGTTCCTTTTGTCTGGTCCCCTGCCTGTCAGAGATCCTTTGAGGCTGTGAAGTCCTTACTGATGTAGGTGCTGGCCAAATTTATTTAGTAATCAGTCTCATAAAATTACCTATGAAATGGTGGGAGTTCAGACAGTGTTAAATTTACCCAAATTTTATATAAACTCATTTAACTAAGGTCGCCACTAATTGTGGTCAACTCCCGTAGCCCAAATTGTTTGATTAACAAACTATAAATCTGAAGGTTACAGTTCAAATAATAGTTCTGGCTTCAGGTTGTAACAGAGAAGCAACGACTCAAACGACAGTATTTAAACATAAAAACATTTATTGATCACAAAGCATAGTAATAAAAGCATAGCAAACAAAGGGGACAGGAGGGTTGGCTAGTGTGTGTGTGTGTGTTTGTGTGTGTGTGTGTGTGTGTGTGTGTGTGTGTGTGTGTGTAGGTATGCGCGCGGATGCGCGTGCGTGTCTTCGAGTGCGCGCGGATGCGCGTGCGTGTCTTCGAGTGCGCGCGGATGCGCGTGCGTGTGTACGTGCGTATGGGGGAGGAGATCTTTGAGACAAAGGGAAACTCGATGGCGCGAAACTTAAACAGAGTTCTCACTACAGCCACAAACAACGCAAATTTCCTCCAACTAAGACACGGTATCGTCGGTCACTATACAGCCCCAACGAGCGTATAGTGGGACACACGTTTAATAGTTATACGAAATAAAAGAATCAGTGGGAATAATCGAACAAGTTTAAACAGAATACCTATTTAAGCTTTGAACAGAATATCTCTTTAAGCCTTAAACAGAGTACGGTTTAACATGAACGTGATTATAAACACCACTGCAAACAAGCGTTCACAAAGCATCGATCTAAGCACACAGAAAGCAGTAAAACAAGATATTGTTCTAAGTCTGCCCAGATGCACAGTCTTACTTTGAGTTGTTCAGTCCGCGGCCCGCGCAGTAGGCCAGGTAGCCTCTTGAGGAGGACTCCTTCGTGCGCTTTCGTGAAGAAGGTTCCGCTGGATCGCGTTGCTCCGTCCAGGGGAAGCTGTGGTGGCCGTTCAATCGGCGGTCCCTCGATGGTCCGTTGCGTGGTGTCCCGGGGAAGTGGTCGCTGTCGACGTTAAGATGAGCTCGCGGAGGTCCGGCCGTCGCGCGAATGTTCAAACAGTTCTTAATCGTCAGCTAGCTGAAGCGATTGGTTTTAGCGAACTCCGCAAAAGAAATAAAAGTAGCGAACTAGTTACTTCTTGCGTCGCGTGCTGCACAGGGTTCGAGTGCAGAACCAATACCGCTTTGTTCCCGAAGGTGCGCGCGCTCTTCGTCTCTAGGTAGCTACTTTGATGCAGCCAGGTAGAGAGAACGAACAAAGGGGGATCCTCCCTTTTAAAGGGGATTCGTCTGATGACGTAGTTCCACATCCGTCCTGACGTGGGCCATGCACCTAGGGGGAGCACCCCCCCTTCCTTTGTCTGTGGAGGCATGGTACCTACATTCCCCCCTTGGTCTGATGGTGAAGTTGTAGAGCCCTCAGAGCACGCTGTTCACCTGTCATCCACAGCAGGCGCCGATTAGTGAGTGTCCACCTTGGTCCCCAGCGCCTTGTCAATGTCCATGCAGTGTCCTTTTCACTCCTGGGTCGGCTGACCTACATAATTCAAACTGACAGCATCTGGACAGATCATGAAACATGACACTGGGCAGGAAGTGATGACTGACATCTGGGCAGAACATTTAGACTGTATCATCTGGGCAGAACATCTACTCTAACATCTGTGCAGATCACATGCAATATTGGGGAAAAACACAAAGAGGGAAAAAGAAAGTAAAAGGCAATCAAAATCTACAACAAACTATAAGCAACTAACTACACCTGCACTAGGTAGTGTCGGTGTGGCATCTTTCTAACATTAAAATGAAGGTATGGGATGTATGGGTTTTATGTCTAAACAACTGTGGAGAAGAACGGTCAGGGTCTACTGCCTTGTCAAGGTAGTTACCCTTAGAGGGGAAGGAAGAGGTGCCTCGAGTGGTTGAAGGCGAAGGTGTTGAGGGATGTTTGTGAGTGAGTCAATTCGAGTGTGTAGAGCTCGGGTGTACCTCAGGAGCATCAGACAGACACCTGCAGTTATGACCCAACCGGTGAAGACAAGGCCAAAGACAGCTGTGTTAACCAGGTTCCACTGACCCACAGGTCTCCTTGCTATGGGGCTCAGCCAGGTTGTCTGGATCCCTGATTCATCCAGGCTGACCTGCACTGTTTTAGTCCCTTCCAGCAGAAGTTGCTGTTGAAGGGCACCTCCTAGATGCAAACTATGGCCTCTAAAGACATCAACTAACTCAATTTCTGTTTCATATCTTTTAGAACTGAGGTGGTACAGGACAGCGTCATCTAAGTGTATAGTGGCCCCTGGTGGGACCCTAATGAGTACAGTCTGGTTTGGGAGCCTCATCCTCACAGCCGTGTCATGGCGTTCATATGTCATTACAACCTCATGCTGGGGTGTGTTGACAAGCCACCTGTCGCCTGCCCTTTCTACTCTAGTTTCAGCAACCTCATCTTTACTTGACATACGCACTTTGCACTTTTCATCTGTGGCTCCAGTACGCAAGCCGCACAGACGATCTGCAGTTTCCCTGATGAAGGGTTTGCTTGGGCAAACCCAGTGGATGTCTTTGGTGGCGGTACACATGGCCAAATTAGGGATAAGGTACAAGGTCGGGTTGTCTTCATGATAGGCCAGCATGGGGGGGTTTCAACATGAACGTGTATATCACCCTGCCAGAATCCTACATTAAGTACCGACTTGAGTCTATAGATGTTGTTGGTCTCAATGATGGGAAGGTTAAGAATAAATCCTACTTCCATCCCTTGTGGGTTAACTGAAATGGGGACGGCGCTACCCAGGCTATAGGCTAAATGCACTTGCAGGGTTTGAACTGTGGCGGAGGTTGCTGATTTTATGACGTCACCAACCATCTCGATGGGGACCAAGTAAGGAGGTATCCTACCCTCGCTCAAGCTAGTTATTGAGGAGCTAACCTCATTCAATAAATCTTGTAGGAACTGTTTTACCATATTGAGCTCTACCAGTTCTGACTCGACTACATGGGATAACTGATTAAGGGCTTGGACCGTAGTGTTGAGGATGGCTGAGTGGGTGTTGAGTAAGACAATCGTGCCCTGCAGTGTTTTTCCCAGTCCTCGAAGCTGTTGTTGCTGGAGCCCGAGTTCCCTTCGGATCTCAGGCATTTCGTCATCCAAGTCCTGAACTTGCTGCCTAAGGGTGCCCAAACTTATGGAGTTTGCAGCAGAAAGGCCAAGCGAGAAAAGGGAGCCAATGGCAGATGCTGCAGTCAGCAGTCCACCCAAGAACCGCTTTTGCCTCTTGGTTCCACCGAGTTCTTCCCTGGTGACCAAGAATTTCTTTAGCTGGTCAAGAGCGTGTGTGGTGACCCGCTGGGCATGTTCGACCGCTTCTGCAATGAGTGGTTGGGTGAACTGGTCACCCCTACTATTAGGTGTGGGGTTAAGGCGATGTTTCTGGAAGGCAATCCAGGGGTCTAGGCGGACATAAATCCTTTGTGTATGAATGCGACAGTTGGTCAGAAGTAACCCTGGGTGGTCTTGGAGAACAATCCCTGTAGGTGGTCCTGGCTCTAGTACCTCTTCCATTTGAATAGCTTGAAGAGTGGCGGCAACTAGGATCCAGTTGAAGATCATCCTGCAAGGGAGTGCGACATGTTATGGGAGTTTCCTGTGATGCTATTCTCTGGCATGCAGAAGGCAGGGAGGAATGGAGACACATGCGGATTAGTGCATAAGTTTTGCGGTGCATGCATCCCTATTTGGGGGTGTGTGGCTAGACTAGTCTGTGCTCCCCCCTTTCCCCTGTGGGCGGCGTGTACCCCCTTATTTGGTTGGAGTGGACCCACTTGTAGGCCGGACTTTGGTTGGGCCTTGATACCCTAATGCGGTATGCAACAGGTGAGAGCTTGCCTACGATTTCATGAGGGCCAGACCAGTTTGGCAGAAACTTCTTCGGTGTGTTGGTAGGTTTTGAAAAGTTGAAGTACAGGACTTTGTCCCCAATTTGATATTGACGATCAGTGGCCTTTTTGTCATGGTAGGCCTTCTGGCCTTTGGCGCTGGCTTCCAAGTTCTCCTGTGCCCATGAGAAGGTGTCCTGGAGGTGGGTGCGTAGGTCTGCCACATACTGGTGGGCAGTGTACGCCCCGACAATGTTCAGGTCTTCTGGCCGGTAGAGCAGATGTAAAGGAAGGGTCATCTCCCTTCCGGTTATCATCTCAAAGGGTGAGACACCTGTGGACCGATGTGGGGTTGACCGGATGGCCATGAGCACCAGGGGGAGTTTGATGTCCCAGTCCCTGCCATTAGCCTTGACATACTTGTGCAACATGCCTACAATGGTGCGGTTGGCACGTTCCACTTGTCCCGACGACTGGGGGTGATAAGCAATATGAAACTTTGCTTCCACACCCAGCATCTGCCACAAGGACGTCATTACACTGGCAGTGAAGTGGGTGCCCCGATCAGAGTCGATGGTCAAGGGCAAGCCCCAACGGCTAAACACATGGTTTATCAGGAGGACGGCTGTGGTTTCTGCTGTGTCATTTGGTGCCGGAAGGCACTCCACCCATTTGGTGAATGCACATGTTACAGTGAGGAGGTACTTGTTACCTCTGGAGGACTTTGGGACTGGGCCAACCCAGTCCACTTGAAGGTTGGACCAAGGGAAAGTGATCCCTCTTTTTTGCAATGGAGCCCTATGTAAGGGGCGAGTAGGCTGGAATTGGCAGCAGATCAGGCAGCTCTTAACATACTCATCGACATCCCTGGCCATGAAGGGCCAGTAGACTACTTCGCGGAGGGTTCTACACGTGGCTTTGGCGCTCCGGTGGCCTCCGCATGGGGCGTCATGGGCATGCTGTATCATAACCCCCCTATGGTCGGTTGGAACGACCCAACGGGGAGGTTCCTGGTCATTTGGGGCATACACCAGCAGGCCCTTGATGATCTTTAGGTGGCTTCTCGCGGCCTGCAGGTCGCTGAGGTCACTTGACGGTTGTAGCAACTCAGGAGAGATGGGGCTGTCGTCGGGCTTGGACATTAGCTGGAAGATGGCTCTGATGGCGGGGTCTTGCTGTTGCATAGTCACCAGGTCCTCGTCACCTGGCTTCCTACCCAGGTGAACAACCACGTCTTTGCTGGCAGACCGCTCAGTCTCCTCCCGGGCTTGGCGCCGAGTGACTACGTTTACAGCGCCGGCCTCTACCTGTGGGAGCCATTCTTCTGAGAACTGCCAGGGGTTACCGCTCATTGCTCCAGTCTTGGCCAGTCGATCAGCTTCGTCGTTCCCATCTTTGTCTGGCCCTGGGACCTGGGAGTGTCCCTTCACTTTCTTCCAGTAGATCCTCATTCCATGGTCACTCACAAGTTTGTCACAGGCCAGGAACAGTTCGGCATGCTTGACATCCTTCCCTCTGGCAGTCTTCATTCCGTTTTGTTTCCACACGGGGAAATGGGAAATAAAGCTGAGTCGGGCGTAGTTAGAGTCCGAGCAGATCACAAATTCAGTAAGGGCGGCTAGGTTGGCTTGTTGCAACGCAATAAGCACAGCAGCAATCTCTGCAAACTGGCTCGTCTGGGACCCTAGCATATAGTGTTGAGGTTTGAGGATGGGGTGGTTTTGCCAGACCACTCCCACACCCGCCTGCATCTCACCGTCCTGCCTAAAGGAACACCCATCTATGAAGGCCCTGGGGAGGTCTTGACAGACATTTTCATCATAGAAGTGATGGTTTGAAGGCAGCAAGGGGGTTGTGACAGCCTTGGGGTCCCCTGGTTCATGTTCACACTCGCAGTGTTCGCAACCTGCCAATCCTTGGCTTATGGCCATCTTCTGGTTTTGTGCATACTTCACCTCTACCTCATAGCCTTGCAAGGCCATCATCCAGGTCGCGATGCGGCTGTTTGAAACTCTTCCCTCCCGAAGTCGTTGGCTGTTCAGGAATGTGACAGGCTGGTGAGAGGTTTCAATTATGACCTTTTGTCCCCCGATGTAGCTGCGGAAGTGCTCCACTGCCCATACTGTTGCTAGCAAGGCCTTTTCACAGTCAGAGAATTTCAGCTCGACACCACTAAGAGCTTTACTGGCATATGCGACCACACGTCGGTCTTGGTCATGCTTCTGGGAGAGGGCAGCACTGAGACTGTGTTGGGAGAAGCTTGCCTCCAGGTAGAACTCTTTGTCCGAGTCAGGATAAGCAAGGCAGGGAGCAGTACAGAGGCATTGCTTCAGTCCGATGAAGGCGGCTTCTTGGGCTGTTCCCCACTCGAAGGTCTTGTCTTTGCGGAGCAACTCTGTCAGGGGTCTAGAGATCTCTGCATAATCTTCAATGAACTGCCGTGAGTAGTTGCAAATGCCCAGGAAGCTGCATAATTCTGAAATGTTTCTCGGGGCAGTAATGTCCTTGATCGCTTGGATCCGACTAGACTGAGGCTGGATGCCACCAGTTCCAATCAGGAGTCCGACATATTCCACCTTTTTGCGGCACCATTGTCCTTTAGTGAGGGAGAGTTTCGCACCAGCTCTCGAAAGTTGGGTGAGCACGTAGCGAATTTCTGTAATGTGGCTTTCAAATGTCTGGCTCCGCATAAGGACATCGTCCACATAGATTAGGTTTCCCCGAGTGGATGCATCACTCATTGCCTTGTGGAGGAAAATGTTAAACTCTGCTGGGGAGTTGGAGTACCCAAAGGGGCACCGGTTCCATGTAAACTGCCGATTACCGAATGAGAAAGCCAGCTTGTACTGGTCAGACGGGTCCACCTTCATAGTCCAGAACCCATTTGACACATCCACCGTGGAAAAGAAGTGAGCATTTCTGACCTTGGCAAGTTCCTGATCCAAATGGATCATAGGCCAACGGGAAAGGGGGACTTGCTTATTCAGCTGCCGGTAATCAATGGTCAGGCGCCATTTTCCTGACGGCTTTAGTACTGGCCACAACGGAGAGTTGTAGGTTGAGTTACACTCCCGAATGATCCCTTTTTCCAGCAGAGAGTTTAGGATTTCTTGAATGGACTCGTACGCGGAGAGTGGAATTCTGTATTGTCGGATGAATGTTGGGGGTGCTGTCGGGTCGGTGGGTATGCGCACAGTGTGGAGGTCGGTAACTCCACAGTCATAGGCATCTCTGGAAAAGATTTGTTCGAAGTCGTGGAACAAGTCTCGGAGCTGTTCTCGCTGGGAGTCTGACGTCAGGGCGTCTGCTTTAGAGAGTTGCTGCTGGATCTCCTCTTCAAACCCTGGGTAGGGTTCCTTGGGAAGGTCAGTGGTCAGCTCATTCACAGAAGGTTGGGTCTGACTACTATGCATGACTGCATACACAAGCATCTCATTCCTCTTACTGAGATCAACTCGACAAATCGAGCCTGGCATCCTGTCTGGAACGATGGCTATCATTCTCGAAGGCAGGGTAAAGAACACGTCGTCGTGAATCTGGGGACCTTCAAGTAGGCTTGGCAACTCGCCAATCACGGGGATGGACAGCTCAAAGTCATGGAATGTGCTGTCGATCAAATAGCCCAACGTTGTACGAGCAGGCACCTGGATAGTACAGTTAGTGGGATTCTGTACCAGAAGGTAAGCTGAACGACTGGTCAGTTCAAGGAGAGGAGTGCCACATGTGGTGAGGTTCAGCTCAAGGAAACATGGTGCAGGCTGGAAGAAAGCCTGTGGGCAGTTGAACTTCTGCCCTCTCAGAACCATGAGTCGAATCGGGATGCCGGCCGACCTGGCAGGGACAATCAAGTCAAACTCGTTCGCCACCTGACATGCTTGGGGAATCGTTTGCCCTGACCGCATTTGTTCCAGTTCAGGGCTCACCAACTGGTTTCCAATGTGTGCTTGGGACCAGAGTATGTTGTTAATAGTGTCTATTCGCGCTCCGAGGCGAACCAAAGCATCTGCCCCCACCAGGACAGGAGGGGTCAGGTTAGGAACTACACTCATGTAATGCACGAATTGTTTCTTCCCAATGGTGAGAGAGAGAGCACAGATTCCTATAGCCTTGACATGGTGTTTTGGCGACTGGAGAGTTGGGAACTTGTGGCTGTTAGCCACAAACGCAGGAGGAGTGTTACAGCTGCTCAGAGTTTCAAATAGGTCTTGGCTGACAGCAGATTTCTCTGACCACCATGCTAACAGCACGTCTGGGATGGCTGTGCCGTTTACCACGATGCCCCCTGTGATCTGGGGGTGAGCAATGCTCTCTTCAAATGTGCAGAGGAAGGTTTCGTGGTGGTGAGAGAGTCCGGTTGGCCAGGTCCGACACTGGGGCGACGTTGGGCGTGCGCTTGCTGAGTGTGTGCGGTTCCCCTCACTAGAAGCGTCATCCCCTGGATCTCTTGAACCTTGGCTGGGTGTAGTCTGTGGGTTCCCTTGTGCTTGGAGAGTGGTTATCATGTCACAGTTGTATCCTTTAGCTCGGTCGCCGACAGGCTTGGGGACTGTGACTTGGGCCCATAACTGTCCACGGCGGCAGTCAATCAGAGGAGCCAGTCTATCCAGCAGGTCTTGACCGATGAGTAGCTGTTCTGTGTCGAATTTAGAGATGTATACCGGGTGCACGAGTTTCATCTCTTGGAGTGTGAACTCCAACCAAGCTCTCTGGTTGATTGGGGCGTGGTCCTGCGTATAGCTGGTGATGCTAAGCTGACAGGACTCAATGTTGAGGCATCTTCCCATGGCGAGTGAGGCCTGTCTCACAGTGGCGAATGTGTCTGTGCATATGAGGCTGATTTCTGACCCGGTATCCAACAGCGCATTGACACTTAGGTGATCTTCTATGAGGACCTTGGTGTAGATGCGTTGGGCGCTGCCTTTCCGGACCAGGTCTCCAAGGAACTGCAGGAGTGGGGAGGAGGAGACAGAAAGGACGGAGGGAGTTTGTTCCGCAGCCGGTGGCAGGGTGTTCTTGCTTGACGGTTCCTTTCGCCAGCCAACGAGATAGACTCGAGATGGTGGTGGGGAGGGTTCTTGACCTAGTCACGCGACTGAGGGGCCTCCACCGTCCTCACGAGGGCGTTTCTCGCTGTCCTTGGAGGACTGGTTTGTGCTCAAATCCTTCTCCTGGGACATCTTTGCGATTGTGTCCTTGAGAAGCTGAAGCTCTGTCCTTAATTCGGCGGTGGCTTGTGACTCATGCTCTAGACCTCTGCCTCGGTCTCTGTGTTCTTGGGGTCGAGAGGTCCGATTCCGGCTGTCCCATCTGTTCTCTCGGGGTGATCGCTTAGGCTCACGGGAGGAGTACTGGTTGTCACGGCCCTTCTGGTGAGCCCTTGATTGGTGTCGGTCACCCACCTTTGACTGTTGGTGTCCATCTTTCCAATCCCTTGGCTTTCTCTCGAAGTGGGAGCTGTGAGACATGGTAGCCCCATGGGGGACCCGGCTGCTATTCGGTACCTCTGATCCTTCTAATCCTAGGGATTCGCCAGCGGAGTCCTGCGTGGCAAGTACTCGGGGATTCTCTTCTCTCTTATCCCCAGGTCGGACGATTGTCTCCCAGGCCATCTGTGCCATCTTCCGAATGTCACGCATGGATGGGTCACCTTGCCGGGTGAGGAGAGTCACGTGGGTGCGCACGCATGGATGCAGGTTGTGCAGGAAGAGTGACTTGAAGGCTCTGTCTTCTTCCAGTCCTGGGCCATTTCTTCCTTGGAAGTAGGCGTGTCTCAGGCGAGTGTAGAAGTCGCGGGGATGTTCGTGGCGGCCATGCTTAATTTGGATGGCTGAAATGGTCGCAGAGGTTTCATCTGCAAAAGGGGAGTATTCCTCTGCTAGGGCTTCACAGAGCAGGTCAAAGTCGTCACGGGTGTCCGCTGGCTGGGCCTCTATGAATGCGTGGACTGATCTGGAAGTCGTCTTCCAGATTAACTTGACTCTCTCTCTGTGGGTGGAGTGAGGTAGGTCGAGAAGACAGTGCCTTATCTCTCTGAGGTAGTCTTCAATGTTGTGGTCACGCTTCTCTGGATCAAAGCGCTCAATGTCTTTGGCGAGGGCGTCCAGCTGCTTCAGGCGTGGGGCATCACTAGGTCTTGGTTCTCGGGCGAAGCTATAGTGATGTGGCTCGTGCCTGCCACGCTGAGGAGACTGGAGGATGCGTCCGTCATATCTGCCGTGGTGCAGGGGCTCTTCTCTTTCCGGGGAGTAGTCATCAGGACCGTAGTCTCTGAAGTCCTGGTAGGGAGGTCTGGAGTGTGCAGTTCTCCGCGCATCTAGGAGGCCCTTCCGCTGTTGGTCAGCAAAGCGAACTTGTTCCTGGTGCTGAGCGTCAGAGCGGTAGGAGCAGCGAGTTGACTCTCGTCGTGGGGGTGAGAAGAAAAAGGGGGACATGGAGGAGGAGTAGTGCTGATGCGTAGTTCGGGGTCTCTCAGGCGCGTGGCGGGACGTGAGAACCCTGGAGGGGGTTCGGGGAGCCCGTATTGGGCGGAGCTCTTCAGGGTGTTCCTCCTCTGAGTCATAACCTGAAGTGTGGTGGCGTGGAGCAGTCCTTGATACTGCTGGCCGTGGCGGACTGAGGCGTAGGCTGGGTTGTCTGGTACCTCGTGAGTCCCAGCGAGATGGTATTGGCTCCAGGGGAGGCACGACATGGCCATCTCTGGGGTTCTGGGAGCGAAGGGACATCCTGCTGACTGCCTCCACTATGGACCTCACCTCCAGGTCGCTCTCATCTCCCGAGCCGGCATCCTCCTGCCTCTGTCGCGCACTGGTCAGGTCATCCACCTCCTCCTGCAGGGCATCTAGCTCCATCCTGGTTTTCTTGTGGAAGAGCAGGAATATTCGACCAATGGCCTCCTGAATGTTGACCTCAGAAGCTTGCTGGATAAAAGCCACCATTTCACCTATCTTCCTCTCACAGTCCTCCCTGGAATATTGCTGGATGCTGTTCTCCTCTTCTTCAGGCAGCCGGATGAGTTGGCTGATCAGGTTGGGAAGGGAGATGTGAGGGGGTTGCTGGGGTTGCTCCCCAGAGTTGCGTCGGGATGCTGATGCTGTGCTCATTCTCAGGCCTATGACTAGGGCTCAGTTCTCCTAGGGGCAAGCAGGCTATGCACTGTACTCAACGTGTATAGGACCAGCACTAAGCCTTGACTAGGTCAAACGACAACAAGCATGTACTCAAAAGGAATCTGAAGCTAGCAGCAAACCTTGAATCTATCAGATGGGGACCAGCAATGTACTCAAACGGTGTAGGACGTTAGCACCAAGCCTTGAATGTCTCAAATAGGAACCATAAGCAGTTTGTTAAAAGGGAATATGAAGCTAGCACCAAGCCTTGACTATATCAAATAGGGCAACAAGCGAGGAGCAGCAACTTCTGCAAACCCAATGTACTGGAGCGGCTAAGGGATCTATTCTAGTTGCGGCAAGGGTGGACTACAGTTAGCACACACGCTAGCTACCTCCAGTGATGTGTACCAGCATTAAATTCTATTCAACAGGAGCAAGCAACCGAACTTTCAGTTAGGTGAAAAGGCTACTCTGAATTCAATCAACATCAGTATATCAAAACATCAATGCTTATCAATATAACTTAGTTAATTCATTACCAGTCAATGGTTACTGAATAACAACACCCCAGATGTGATCAACAAAAGTCCTAATTAATAAGATTCGACAGTAAAAGGTGGTTGCTCATTAATTAGCACTGATCAAATTAGAGAAGTATGGTTAGTTGTTATTCTTAGAGAAAATGTGATGTATTTATGTGTTGAAATTACATCTAGTGTTATCCGGTATGGATGAGTGTATATGAAACAAAACCTTTGTTTTTAGATTTTGGCGCCACCTAGTGGCGGGATGGGTGTATATACCTTTAACTATGCGGTTGTTACTGCGCAGTCGTTGTCGCGGTTACAACTGAAGCCAAGCAACTATGCCTCACACGGGGCACCAATTATGTAGGTGCTGGCCAAATTTATTTAGTAATCAGTCTCATAAAATTACCTACGAAATGGTGGGAGTTCAGACAGTGTTAAATTTACCCAAATTTTATATAAACTCATTTAACTAAGGTCGCCACTAATTGTGGTCAACTCCCGTAGCCCAAATTGTTTGATTAACAAACTATAAATCTGAAGGTTACAGTTCAAATAATAGTTCTGGCTTCAGGTTGTAACAGAGAAGCAACGACTCAAACGACAGTATTTAAACATAAAAACATTTATTGATCACAAAGCATAGTAATAAAAGCATAGCAAACAAAGGGGACAGGAGGGTTGGCTAGTGTGTGTGTGTGTGTGTGTGTGTGTGTGTGTGTGTGTGTGTGTGTGTGTGTGTGTGTGTGTAGGTATGCGCGCGGATGCGCGTGCGTGTCTTCGAGTGCGCGCGGATGCGCGTGCGTGTCTTCGAGTGCGCGCGGATGCGCGTGCGTGTGTACGTGCGTATGGGGGAGGAGATCTTTGAGACAAAGGGAAACTCGATGGCGCGAAACTTAAACAGAGTTCTCACTACAGCCACAAACAACGCAAATTTCCTCCAACTAAGACACGGTATCGTCGGTCACTATACAGCCCCAACGAGCGTATAGTGGGACACACGTTTAACAGTTATACGAAATAAAAGAATCAGTGGGAATAATCGAACAAGTTTAAACAGAATACCTATTTAAGCTTTGAACAGAATATCTCTTTAAGCCTTAAACAGAGTACGGTTTAACATGAACGTGATTATAAACACCACTGCAAACAAGCGTTCACAAAGCATCGATCTAAGCACACAGAAAGCAGTAAAACAAGATATTGTTCTAAGTCTGCCCAGATGCACAGTCTTACTTTGAGTTGTTCAGTCCGCGGCCCGCGCAGTAGGCCAGGTAGCCTCTTGAGGAGGACTCCTTCGTGCGCTTTCGTGAAGAAGGTTCCGCTGGATCGCGTTGCTCCGTCCAGGGGAAGCTGTGGTGGCCGTTCAATCGGCGGTCCCTCGATGGTCCGTTGCGTGGTGTCCCGGGGAAGTGGTCGCTGTCGACGTTAAGATGAGCTCGCGGAGGTCCGGCCGTCGCGCGAATGTTCAAACAGTTCTTAATCGTCGGCTAGCTGAAGCGATTGGTTTTAGCGAACTCCGCAAAAGAAATAAAAGTAGCGAACTAGTTACTTCTTGCGTCGCGTGCTGCACAGGGTTCGAGTGCAGAACCAATACCGCTTTGTTCCCGAAGGTGCGCGCGCTCTTCGTCTCTAGGTAGCTACTTTGATGCAGCCAGGTAGAGAGAACGAACAAAGGGGGATCCTCCCTTTTAAAGGGGATTCGTCTGATGACGTAGTTCCACATCCGTCCTGACGTGGGCCATGCACCTAGGGGGAGCACCCCCCCTTCCTTTGTCTGTGGAGGCATGGTACCTACACTGATAAGTGCACCTGTGCTTGCTGCACCAGATTATGACCGACCATTTAAACTGGAGGTTGATGCTAGTGGTACTGGCATTGGTGCTGTGTTGGTGCAAGAGGACATGTTTGGAGTGGATCATCCTACATGTTACTTTTCTCGTAAGTTCAACAAACACCAACTAGCCTATAGTACCATCGAGAAAGAAACCCTAGCCCTTCTCTTAGCCCTTCAGCATTTTGAAGTTTATCTCGGTTGCAGTGCTCACCCCATCACTGTGTTTACCGACCATAATCCGTTGGTTTTTCTGCAGCGCATGGCCAATGCAAATCAAAGGCTAATGCGTTGGTCTCTTATTGTCCAAGGTTTTAACATCCACATTGTGCACAAAAGAGGCCTCGACAATGTGGTGGCTGATGCCCTGTCCAGGTGCTGCTGAGTGTGTTATTTGTGAACATTATTTGTTGAAGTTCACACTTATGGGGGGGGGGGGGGGGGGGGGGGGGGGGGTGTTATGACCCTGTCTTGTTATGTGTTCACGTGAAGCATTTTGTTACAGGGTTGTCCAGTCCATGTTCCACTCCAGGAATCCCTGATGTCCCTGGGAACATGAAGTCTCCGCCCTCGGCTTCCTGGTATATAAGGAGGAAATGAGAGGATCCCCGTTGCGATTCAGCCTTGCCGACCTTGTAGAGATTGTGAACTTTGAGATATTGCTATACTGTGTATGACCTTGTGATTTGGATTTGGGTGCTCCTTTAATATAACTGTATAGAGTTGTGTATAGATATATGTATATTGGTGGTTTGTGTGTGCACACGGTGAGTAGGAAGTGGCTGCCATTTTGTTTGGGTTGTGGGTTTGTATCTGTTTTGGACATAGGGAGTCAGAGTAGTGTTGTCTTTTGTTTCACCCTGTTAGTGTAGTTATGTCTGTTTCTTTCTAGTATGGTTTTTGTTAGTTGTTTTGGCCTGGGTCACTTCTGACGTTTGTACCTGTGTGCACTTTGTCCTGTAAATATATTCTGTTTGTGAATATTTGTAAATACACCAATACTTTACATTTTCTTGAATCACTGTCATCCATATTCCACCCCTTCACACCCCTGTTACGGCCTAGAGCCTAGATAGGTCGTAACAGAGTTATGACCCTAACCACTAAAATGTTCCTAGGGCCTGCCCTAGAAGATGTAGGTTTAACTATGACAGTGGCTCCAGGTGAAACAGTGGCATCGTTTGGAAGTTTCCCCCAGATCAGATATTCCTTCTGAGGGAGAAGGGAAACTGTGTGTTGCAGCTTCACTGTGCCGACTTTACTGGCCATCTCCAAGCCTGCTCCTTTCAAGACACAACTCAGTAGCTCGAGCAGCTGCTCACATTCGGGATCATTGGTCCTGGACGAGACAAGTTTCCAGTACTTCTCATCTGTTTTCATCATTTGTATGTAGCGGATACATATGTTAGTTTATGGATTATGAACGGGGCACCATCCTGATTGCTCAGGAACCAGTATTGTGATAACGGAGTTAGGTGGAATATGGTTTGATCAGTCTCATTACTAAAGGGTTAAGTTCTGGTTCCGCGCAGGGACCTAATACCATCGACCAAAATATGCATTTATCACCGTGACCAGATGAATAAATGTCCACATTTATTAAATGGTTAATATTACAATTGATACAAAGCATATGAATGATTTGGCTCAAATTGAAACTAAACCTATATGTGAATCTACTAATTTAAACCAGGGATATAATAGTGAACAACAAAGAATATAAAATTAAACAACAACAGCGAATGATACAGTTATCGACGGTCATGAGATTTAAATGTATTATATGACTATCCTAAGGCTTGCCTAACTAGCGTAGGACCCAGGGACGGACACGAGGTCTTTAGAGAGAGAATACAAAAGAAGAAAGAGGAAGTTTGGGCAGGTTAATGGCAACAGTATTTACTATTTTGGACTTCGGGAGAGATAGAAGCTGGCAATCCCAAAACAGCATGAACTGAGCGTCTTACTTCGACGAAGAGGCGTGGTTACGCGGACCAACCGGTGCGCGTTCACGGTTCGTTTCTTGAGGCAGCTAAGGTCTGCGGAGCAGGTCACGTGAGACGGCTCGGGTCGCGGAGACTTAGCGGTGACGTCACAGTCGCAGCTGGAGTGCGCAGACAAACTTGTGAAGATACTTGACTGAGAAAGATGAGCTTGACTTGAACGACTAGACGAAATAAAAGTACTTTTGACGACGAAACGTAGAATAAAGAAAATAAAAGAAAATAAGGAAGAATCTTCTGTTGGACTCGGTGAGAGCGTTAGTTGCGGTTTCTTGGCATCGCTCTTGTGGACATTGCGGTGTTCGGCATGAGTCCAGCGAACAGTCGCGATGGTTTGGCGTATTCGAGTCTTTGAGTCTCGGCGACTCTGGCGAAGTTCTCCAAGTCTTCCCAAATTACCAGGCTGCCAAGCTCATTGTTTCGCTTCGAGCTAGGGCTTTTAAAACAAGTTTTAGGGGCGTAATTGTAAGGCGCTTTCATGTTCATCAGGCCATTGACCATTGGCCTTTATTAATGAATATTCATGACCTCTGCCCAGACAGGGGAGAGAAAGAGAGAGAGAGAGAGAGGGGGAGAGCGAGGAGTGCCCGTCTTTCCAGGTCTAGTTAATGACTTAACCAAAGAAGACAGATTAACACAATTCGAAGACAAAGTAAACTAATCCTAAATAAATTGTCTTACATACTCTGCCTAAACAAGAATTATTTAATTCTATTAGTCTACACATTGAGCCATTCTTAATTTCCACTTTTGGACAATAAATGACACATAATGCACAGACAGGAATAAATGTGAGGTCACATACGCACACATGAGAGTGATCACATTCAATGAGTAACATACAAACTAATACATAGATATGGGTATGTGGTGTGTTTATACAGTAACACGTATTCTAATAAGATCACTTAATACTGAATACATGAAAGATCATAAGTTGTGTCTTCATATCAACCACATGGCACAGTGTTCACATTTGGGCACATGGTCCTGTGGTCCTTTGTCCTTAAAGGCTGGAAAGCTGAATACTGGTTTCAAGAATAATTAATCTTTCCTTGTATGGAAGATAGTCAAGTTTGGTGTCTCTAGACTGCATTCGCCGAGCTGGTTCCTGTGGGCTGAATCCCAATTCCGTGTACAGTTCAGATTTGGAGTTACAGAGATCTCTGAAATATTTGTATCTTCAGCTCTGGATTTTAACACAGGACTTAAAATCCACTTAAACTGTGCAATCAGATAAGGTTGGAATTTAGAGTTTTATTGCTCTTCCTGACTGTGGTCCCAATGTCCTCCAAAGAAGGTTGAGGTTAAACAGCCTCTCTCCGAGCCCAGGAGGTCAGATAAAGTCAGAGTTCTAAGCTAGGGGAGAGAAGCACCATTGTGAATGGGGGTCCTTGGGAACCTGTTGCTGGGTAAAGAATCAGCGTTTATCTTTACATGCAATCAGAGAGATGTGAGTCAGTTTCTCAGTTCAGTGGGAAAGGATTCCATTTTAGGTGTCACAGTGAAATGGCATTTAGCGGTCTCCATTACATGTAAAATGGTTTTGATTACATTAGTGCCGATGATGAACTCATCACGCTGGCCAGGAACAACAAGAACTGGAACAGTGAACCTGGACTGACATACTTCAATAGTCAATTCATGTATGCACTTAGGATGAGTAGTCAACCCACCACAGCCAATGAGCACAATGTTACTGGGCGCCGGTTGTGGGCAGGAAAGAACTCCAGCATCTTTCATCTTCAGTTCACCCTCTTCACTAAGTGTGCATGACATAGAACCCGAGTCCAATAATCCTTTCAATGTAACTAGGTCATTAACTACTACTGGGGTATAAAACAGCTCATTGGCTCCTTCAACCTTCTGTGAGCCTAGAAAGATCACTCTTTTCTCTGCAGGTAACAGTGCACAGCTGTTAACATATATTTTTTAATTGTCTGAACCAGTGAGGGTATCAGTAACATCGCCCACGTTTCCCCTCTCACCACATGGGCTAGCTAGTTTAACGGACTTCCAGGCAACTGTGCAATGCCCACCTCTGGCTTGGCTGTGTCAGGACAATCTTTCTTGAAATGGCCAGGTTTCAGGCAGCTACAACACAGTCGATGAAGTTTACAGTGGTCATATGAAGAGTGATCACAACCCCCACATACTCTGCAGGGCTGGCGGGCTGGTCCCTGAGGATTGCTGGGTTGCTTGTGATGGTCTTGACGTGGAGGGAGAGAAGTAGTGCAGAGTGAAAGAACTTTGTCAAGCATACTGATCACCTCTTTCAAGCTGGGCTCAAGTGCTGTGGGGCTAGAGGTTGTGTTTAACTGCATTGGTAGAGTGTTGCTGGGTTGGAAATGTCCACGGGTCTGCACAGGTTGTTGAGGACAATCTTGTTTAATAACTGTGAGCGATTTCTGCAAAGCCCGTCCTTCATGTAGAAACATGCACTGCTCTTCTTTTCATATCTCTCTGGTGGGCATCCAGTTTCTCTTGGACCTCAGCTGCAGTCCACTTGTCAGCCGACTTGAAAGAAAAAGACAGAGCGAGACTAGGATCTGGGCAGTGAGAGACGAACATCACGACAGCTTCAGCACTCGGGTCTTCCACACTTTTCCTCGTCTCCTCAAACACTCATCCGCTACATCGATGGCTTTATTTAGATGAACCCAATATTCCATGACACCCTCACCAGCCATAGGAATAGTGTTATAGAAATCTCTCATTGGCATATTGGAGTATGTCAGTTCACTGAAATGCCTCCTCAAGATATCAAATATAGCAACGGGGGTGCTAGAACTTAACTGTGAGTTACTGCTTAGGGAAACTTTCACCATATCTCTCGCTTTGCCTGTTAGTCTGCTGATAATGAATTTACCCTTCTCTTCCTCCGCATGGTTTACACGTTCAAGGTAGTCCATCATCGCGTCTTCCCATTCATGGACTGTAATAGTGTCTGTACCATCACCTCGAAAAAAGGGTGGAGGTTTAATGTCCGACTGGACGGTTATATTCAGTTTTGAAGCATCAATGGCTGACTGTGACTGTTGGCTGTGACACTGGGTTGAGAACTGTTTTGTTGGTGTATGGTGTGGATACTGGTAGTAATGCTCTCACAAATCTGTTTAGCTAGATCAGCCATGACACCAGACAGGACATCTGTGCTTATTACTTGAGAAGGGGTTTGAGGAACTTCATGGGGAATAGGGGTGGAAACAGCCGTTGGGCCTCTATTACCATCCAATGAGAATTGATTAACTGTATCATCACGATTCACTGTGAAAACAGATGAAACTGCCCTGCCCCTCCCATATCCCACAATAGACTGACCCCTCCCAAAGTTTAAGCCTGCATTAGGAGTGAACGCATCATTGTCAGCACCATCAAAATCAGACATTTTGAACCCGCGCCCAATGAATTTGCAGTAGAAATAGAAAAAAAATGAGAATAAAATAATAATAATAATAATAATTTTAAAAAACTATTACTGTCAGCAGCCTTTTTACACAGTTAATCTATACACCTCAATATGCTCAATAATATACTCTACTATATTCATTGAATAACCAATAAACACTTTAAGAAAACACTGTAACCGTTATAGAATAAACATGAATAAGAGCATTACGTATATAAGTACAAAATTTCTGGGAATCGCTGCCGTTAAATCAATAAACGAACATGGTAGAGAATGTCTGTCAGGCATAAACTCACGTGCCCGCGCGCATACACACACACTGTGCGCAAGGGTGGGAGGGGAACTCGTCATGGTAACAGTCAGCTGAGATCAGCGCGAGGCTAACGGAATAGCCTAGCATATAGGGCTTTGAAGCAAGTGGTAGCAGCAGCCCACGGCGATCAAACAAGCGATGATCTGATGAATCCAGGACGGTCATGGCACCACATGTAACCGGTGGATGTCTGTTGTGCTACCACAATCACCAATCAGTCTGCGTTGTGTTTCGTTATTCTTTAATTCTGGCAAAAGAACAATCCAACCTTTAATGCTGGATAGGTGCTCCTGCCTCTTCTCTGCTCTCCTCCTCATACAATGCAGAATTACAATGCAGCCCACAGAGGTGATAAGCAGGACTAAACTACATGCAACTATAACAATAAATGGTTATTTTTTTAACACGGACCTCAACTCTCCATTAACGAACTGGACAGATACATACAACAGCAATATGACCACTATACTCTGCTACCTTAGCATAGCCTGCACATTACAGAATTATACATGTCTACATATAAAATCATGCATACCTGGCAAAAGAACAATCCAACCTTTAATGCTGGATAGGTGCTCCTGCCTCTTCTCTGCTGTCCTCATATAAAAAAGAATTAAAGTAATAACTCACTCCGCTGGTTTAGCGGACAGACACGCTGTGTAATGCTAGCTATCTGTATAGAACCATAACTAAACTTAAATTAGTCACTGAGAAAATGATAAGTAACAAAACAGCTAATAAAAAATTCAAGAATTTATTCAAGGGCCCAGTGATGTGTCTGTGTTAACTAAACTGAAGGATTATAATGGATTTGGTATGGAGTAATTTACAATACCTACCTCCTCATACAATGCAGAATTACAATGGAGGAGGTAAAGTGAGGGGAGGAGACTTTAAAGCAGAGCGAAAGGGCGGGGCTTCCCAAGATAACTGGCCAGCACATATAAAGGTTGAATTAAAAGGAGAATTTTGTGTGATTATAACTTTATTACAATGTTACACCAACCCATCTACTTAAAGAATTACTGCATAGCAATGTAGAACCGTTGCTTACTATAATTAACTATTCTCTGAGCCTGGGCTACGTTCCCAGTTCATTTAAACTTGCAGTCATCAAGCCGCTATTTAAAAAACCTGGTCTTAACCCCCAGGAACTGTCCAACTATAGGCCAATTTCTAATCTGTCATTCATATCCAAAATTTTGGAGAAAGTAGTTTCTTCAAAACTCTTCCTTCTTACAGACAGAACATGTCTTAGAGTTATTTCAGTCTGGATTTAGAGCTCATAACAGCACTGAAACGGCACTGACTAAAGTACTGAACGATCTCTTAATATCCTCTGATAAAGGACACATTTCTTTTCTCATACTGCTAGACCTCAGTGCTGGTTTTGACACCATTGATCATAATATTCTACTTAATAGGCTGGAGACACTCATTGGCATAAGAGGTCAAGCACTCTCCTGGTTCAGGTCCTACTTGACAGATCGTTACCAATTTGTACTAGTAAATAACGAATGCTCAGAGCATTGTAAAGTAAAGTATGGTGTCCCACAAGGATCTGTACTGGGCCCCATATTATTCTCATTATATATGCTACCACTGGGCACCATCATTCGTAGGCATGGTATTAGCTTCCATTGCTACGCAGATGATACTTTTGTATATATCCTCTCATCCAGATGATATCACTACAACCCTCAAGATTGAGAACTAATTTTCTTCAACTAAATTCTGACAAGACTGAGATGCTGATTCTTGGGCCTAAAGCTGCTAGAAGCAATTGGGCCGATATTCCCCTTACCCTAGATGGTTTTTCAGTAACACCTAAATCTACTGCAAAAAGTTTAGGTGTCACTATTGATTCAGATATTTCATTTGACACACATATATGCAATGTCACTAAGGCTGCCTTTTTCCATTTATGTAATATCGCCAAGCTGAGACACTTTCATTAGCTGATGCAGAGAAGCTGGTCCATGCTTTTGTCTCGTCGAGATTGGACTACTGTAATAGTCTTCCAATTGGATGCTCTAAACAGTCCATAAAGAAGCTACAACTTGTACAAAAGGCTGCAGCTAGAGTCCTAACTAAGGCTAGGAAATTTGATCATATTAGTCCCACTCTCGCCGCATTACACTGGCTTCCGATTAAATATCGCATTGAATTTAAAGTTCTTCTGTTAACTGTTGTGGGCTGTAAACTTCTACCTACCACCTTAGCCCAGCGTGTTCGTTTGATGGGAAGGAGATAGCAGGAACCACCATACCAAAATTATAGCAATACCAAAAAGGCCTTTATTAAAACAGAGACATCTCTGGGAGAATCTCAGAGACACCAACACTACCTGTGCATCAGAGAATTCTCAAAGAGTATGTTTAGACGCAGTCGTTATATACTGTTTTCTCCACCCCTCCGTCCACTCTTCTATACCTTACATGGTAATGTCATCCACACATACCACACTTCTTCTTTCTGCCCCCCCAATGGACTTATGGTCCCTGCCGATGGACTGAGAGGCCGGAAAGAGGCCACCATACATGAAGATGCTGTAGATTCATATTTCCTCAGTGTCGGCACAAGCAGGCTTACGCCTTCTGCTTTTTAGGTCTCACTCTACAGTGTGGTTTGCTCAACATCCTCTCCCTAGGGTTCACCGCTCGGACACATCTTAGACAATGGTTACATTTTACTTCTACATTAAACAATGATTATACTTCACTTCTTTTAAACAGTGGTTACATTTCGCTTATGTATTATGTTAAAAGAATAAACAAAGCATGTTAATTGCTAAGCAAAAAACCCAAAATCACAACAGACCCTCTCTTGATCTCTGAGAAAACAGAGATCACAAAATATCTTTCAATGTTACCCTCTCATCTGACTCCCCATGATACAACAGTGACATCATAGCTGCTTGTCCATGAGTATTCCTCTGTTCAATCACCGTGCTGATAAACCATCACACTAAGTTTCTTACGCATGGAATACAACAACAATTTTACAGTTACTATTAAGACAATAAAGGCCTTGACCCACCATGGACCCACATACACAGGGGGCAGTCCCCTGAATGTCCTGGTGAGACAAACATTTTATGGCTTCACATTCAAATCAAAATCAAATCAAATATATTTGTATAGTGCTTTTCACAACACATGTTGTCACAAATTGCTTTACAGGATTTACAAGGTTAACAATCATACGGGTCCAGATCCCTAGTGAGCAAGCCAAAGGCGACAGTGGCAAGGAAAAACTCCCTATGATGGTGGGGAATAGGAAGAAACCTTGGGAGGTCCAAGACTCAAAAGGGAACCCATCCTCCATTGGGCGGCCCGTTAACATTCTGTTACATAGTAATCATCACATTAGTGCCAACTTTAATAATAATGCACAAACAAACAAAAAACAAATACCAATAAACAAAGTCAAATAAACAATGTTAAACTAGGCCTTTAACGTGCCCCAGCTCTAGTGTTATTTTAACTCGTTGTTTGAGAGCTCCGTATCTCTGCGCGCTCAATGTTTCTGATGGTCGGCACTGGTTGAAGTGATACCACATTTCTTCTTTGCCCTTCAATTGGATGGCGTGTGATGTCTTCTCAATGACTTGGTGACTGGTGGATCTGCTCATGGCGTTGATTCTGACTCCTCCTTACGCCTGGACAGAATAAGCTTCACAGACAGCTTTTTAATGCATTTTACCATTATTTGTACAACCTTGTGGTTTTCCTGTGGGATGTCGCAAGCGCGTTGGGGGGCCCCCGAAAACTTCTCACTGTCATATGAGCTCATACGGAGTGAATCCTGTAACAAAATTCACTGAAGATCTTCTGGCCAACAATACAAACACATACAATTGTGCACATATCTTTTCCTTTATCCTTTGTTACCATTTATCCTTTCCAATTTACCCTGAGATTGAGAATGATAAACCAACCCATATTTGTGTCTCAAACCTAAATTTTGTTCCACAAATTTTAGCTTCTAGCTAGTGAAGTGCATCCCATTATCTGAGCACACTTAATTTATTATACAATGGTGCAGTATCCAGTAATTTTATCAACATTTTGCAGACCAACTTGGAGTCCTCTGGCCTGGTAGGAAATGCTTCTACCCAACATAAGAATTTATCCACAGTCACTAACAAATACCTTAGTCCCCGTACTGGTATTAACATGTCAGTGTAGTCAGTCTGGATCTCCTCTCCTGGCTCCTATTGCCCAGGAAACTTGCGTAGACCTGGTCTTAAAACACAAGTTATGTGCATTACAGATATTCACATTTTCAGTCCAGTCTGCTATTAAGTCAGTTAAGTATGGGTGTGACCAGTAACACATTTTCCTTCATTTTTGCTACCCCTTGTGCTTCAGACAACACTGAATTAATCAATTGACTTAGTAAAACCGGTCTCACATTAGGTCCTTTCCAAACCTCCTTACCTCATTTACCACCTTTGTTTAACCACAACATTTTTCCTGTAGTTTACGTAGCTCTGAATCCTATGGCAGAGGAGACCACTGTCCTCTGCCCTGCAAACCATCTGATGGGCTCCTGAAACATATCCTGCCTTTTTTTTAGCGGCCACGTCCGCAGCTGCATTAACTCTGTATTAAATTGCCCCCTTTTGATAACTTGAACATTTAATGATAGCAACTCTTACCAACAGTAACACCTTTTACATCTTCTTATCATTTAATGAATTTACCTCCTGAAGTGGTGTAACCTGCTCTCTTTGTACAGAGTTCTACATGAACCACTCCTACCACGTACGCAGAGTGTGTACAGATGTTAACTTTCTTGCCTTCCACCCACCTTAGTGCTGCAATAACAGCCAAAATCTCAGCCCTCTGTGCTGATTGTACTACCCAGTTTTACCTGAATGTGCTACCCAGAATTCGTCTGCATCTCCCTGAGCTTCCATTACCACCACAAATCCTGATTCAACACCACCATCTCGACTCCTGAACCTGCACGCATGTTCTCTACCCCAGGAATTGGTTCCGTTTGGCTGCATATGCCACCTCAGTTACACACTCATGTGCCAGACCCTGTAACATACCATGCCATATTAATTCCTTCAAGTGAAAACATTAAGTTTTAAAACACAAAACCTTCTGTAGTGTGAACATTTGTAATTTTACAAAAGCCATGACGCTGTGACTGGTTAGAATATATAATGAATGTCTTGTGACTATGTGTGCTGTTTTATTTATTTAAACAAGTTGATGTAATAAATCAGCACCTTCCTGTCCCCCCCCCCTTTTTTTCTGAACCACAAGAGGGTGTTTCAGAAACATCTAGAGTAATCTGCCTGTGTCTCAAACGCAGCTGGTGGCTGTGAGATGAGGTCAACGTCATGAGGTCCCTCTGACCACAGAGAAGCTGTCATCTGATCTAAAATTAAGATATGGTCAAGATGATCGCAGCATTCTCTCTCCTGGAACCTGCTCAACATATCACATTAGAATAACTTTGACAAATGACATTGTTTTAATAAACCAAGTATTACAAGACTTAGCATAGCTCACACATGGAATACTAGTTATTACCCAATTCTTAGCTATAGTGGCTCTCCTAATCATACCAGCGTCGCTAAGCAGGTGTCAGCCCCACAGGGACCACCACACCATCAGGCTCCACCCATATGCCCCTGGTTGCAATCTCCCATACCTTATCCTGTAGCTCTTCCTCAAATTCCTCCCCATAATCTGGATCCCCTATTGGTCATAAAACAAAGTAACATGCAGTGGGTCGGGTGGCAGGACGCAAGGCTCAGAGTGATCCACAGCTCCCAGGCCATGAACACAGAGTGGACGCCTCTCGCAGTGCAGGAGTCTGACTCCAGAAGATGTGAACTGTGGGAGGCCATTCCGTGGAGATCACCAGTCCTAGAGGGCTACATAACACAGTAGCTCCTAGTTTAAAAAATGTCTCTTTTGCGGACGTTATCACGTGCAGTCTCTGATATGAGGAAGTTGTGGTTAATGGGCTGCTGGCCACATTGCACAGTCATTGGAATAGCTTTATGCACGCTTTGGTCCCAGAATCAGCATCAGGTAAAACACAGTTGATTGCTGAATGAGTTGCTCCTTTGTTTCAACCAGAAATGACAACCTTTTGAGTACGGGCAGTGAGGGGCAGCATGGGGTCTGCCGCAGCCTTGGTTTGGTGCTGGTACATACGGACTTCTGGACCTCCCTTGTCCAACGGCGTTCTGAGGACACTCCCTCGACCAGTAACACTCCTGCCCACAAGGAAACATCGACCCGACATGCCACAACCACAGTTGCCAGGACAACCCTGACCACCGTTGCCCCTTGCCCGACCCCTCCCTCTTAAACTTGAGTTAAATCGCATTGGTGGGTACTCCCACCCCTATTGCAGATAGAGAACATATTGAGGAGTCTGGGGCGGGCCCCTGTACGCGTACACTGCCTGCGTACACCCTTTTCTAAACCAGTTAAGGTGTGAGCATTGGGACACCTGGATGTATGCTGCTTGGCTCTGATAACTTGTGGAAGTTGACTTATCCAGCCATGTGACTTTAGAAATGGCGGATGCTGCATGTACTGGCCATTTAACAGAGGGCCTCACCTAATGCTCCATTATGTCTAGTGAGGGGTACTTCATGTAGCAGGTGAGTTGTGCTTGCTGCATACTGAAAGGCACTTAACTTAAACAGTAACTTCACACTGTATTCCCTGACAGTGTGGTGAACTCATTAAGATTATTCTATTTGTAAGCAAAACTGCAAAACAGTTCAAACAGCTTAAAACATTAAAGTTCATACAATGATATTCAAGTTTTAATCTCAATAAGCTCAGCATTTTCAAGTGAAGACAATCACTAAACTCATTGTTTTTCATTTAATATTTGCCGAGCGTCTGACACAATGCGCTCCTGCATGCCTATTGGTTAAAACCATCTAATTAGCATACTGTGATTTTGTGAACAAACATGGTGGACAGTGCGGCTGGTGCGGGAAAACTACACTGTAAATCCAGCATTAAGGTTTTGCACTGTCTTAACTTTTTGTTATGTTTTAAGTTTAGATTCCCAGACCTGAAGCCATGACTGAGGTGCCCCTGAGCAAGACCCCTAACCCTCAAGCATTGTAGTATGCAGTACTTAAATATATATATATCTTAAAAAATAATATTTTCCTAAACTTATATTTTATTTAAAGTTTTATTCTTTTTTAAGTTAACTGTACTTAAAAATTATATTACATGAACTTAACATTTCTTAGGTAATCGGTTACAGCAAAACTTTTGAGTTCAGTGAACTTGTTGGGTTTTACAGTGCACTTTAACACTAAGAATATGAAGGTCCACCTTGACTATGCAAGGAAGAGAAATTTGTATGTAAGGGAATGTTAACAGAACACAGGGCACAGGGAAAACACCATAAGAACTAAAGCAACTAGCGATACAGAGACAAAACAGAACCTTATTAACTAAACCAGACTGCTAAAAACATGTGTAGCAAGGGAGTATGTCAGTAACCTAAACCGAAGACAAAACTGCTAGACAGGCAGATTCAAACACTAATAATGCATGAACATCTATCATACTCTCAGTAATAACCAGACACCAAAACAAACTAAGGACAAGGAGGCTAGATGAACCAGTAAAAATCCAATACCAGCAAAGCTTTTAAACATTTACCTAAACAAACTTATGACCCGACTGACCAGAGTAACAGAGGGAAAAAACACAAGATCACAAACACAATAACCCACGATCAGAACATATAAAACCAGGAACTAAATCCCAGACAATAATGAGATATAAACTAGAAACAGCTGAGATGGCAAATGAAGGCAGAACTATACAATGAATGTATGACAGTGCATCAACGTGCTACCACACCTCTAACGTCTCCCAAAGCCAATATCTTATCAAAACTTATCTAGTTTAACTTGCCAAATACATCACCGTTTCACTCTGGCATGTCTACGTCACTTACTCACTTCGCTTATCCCGGTGTGTGCGCCATCTATAACCATCTTCACTCAGTCCCTATTAATTTGCAGTTAACCCTTACCACATGACCTGACTTACTTTTATTGTCTATTTCCCTTTTTCTTGGTCCCTTAACTCCCTTCTTGGTCTTTCCTAGTTTAATTCCTTTAGCAGGATTAGCACGTTTTTTATTTTATTTTATATTTATTTATTTATTTATTTTGCCTCTGCTCGCCTGCCTGTCTTCTGTGTGCAGTGTGTTCTAATGTTGTTCACCACTTCCTCTCTTTCAGTCTCTTCAGAGTGCTCAGATTCACTTCCTCATTGGTCACAGTTCTCCCCCCCCTGCTTGTTCTCATCTTGTCGAATGACTGAATTTGCATGGGGTTTTTTACACTCTTTGTTAGGGGTTTTAACTATTTGGAACATGGGTTTTTTACACTCTTTATTGGGGTTTTTAACTATTTGGACTGTTCTTGTTTCTACATTAACCACTGAATATATTCCTTTTACTTCTCCCTGAGTTTTAGTGGCATTCTCCTGTGAGGAAGCTGTGGGCATTACCGGGCCTTGATCATAAGGTAGCACATTTTTCTGACTGTCTGCTATCTTCCTGGCCTGTTCCCCGATAGCCCAAGCCAACAAACTTATATTTTGCATCGCAATGCTAGTTCTCTTTCACAATTGATTATTTTACGGTTTAACTGCGCTCGCTTCAGTCTTTCTACATTCTCATGTTGCTCTTTCAGTTATTCTAATTTGCAGAGAGACTGATGATTTATGGTCAATGATGTCACCTAAAGACACACAGTCGTCGCCTGCCTGTCTTGGTCACCTCATACTTTTAATGTCTCATAACATTAGTTGTATGAATTACTTTACAAGTCACAGTCATTTGTTCCTATATGTGGACACTTATGTTTTCCACTTACATAAACCAACACCATAAACCAACCATTTTACATCAAACTTTTACATACGTTTCGCATTTCCTCACCAGCCATTGTTGTTGATAAAAAAACTGATACTCGCCTGCAGTCGTCTTCAACCTTACTTTAATAGATTGAGGGCTCTGTTGACACCGTAAGGTTTACCACCCTCAATCAATTCAGGTTCTTGGTCCGAAACCAGGCAATTTTGGGGGTACCTCAAGTCCCCGGGACGCCTGTGACCCAGCTGACTCGAGAACGCCGCTCGGTCTTACCGTCGCCTCGTCAGGCAAACGGGAGGGTTTGCCACACCCCAGGAAACAAAGAAACACTTATTAGGCCATTAGGGACTCCAACCCTGTTTTCATAGGGACTCCAACCCTATATATTCCTTTTAGGGACTGAAACCCTTTTTCATTTTAAACCATATATTTTACCTTTTAAACCAAACCAAAAAAGATAATAAATTTATTTTTTTTTTTAATTGCTATTTAATTTAGCATCGACCAAACACCATTAGTTCATCACAATTTGGAATTATACAAATGTGCAGAAATTTTGTTGTAACAGGTATTCTGCTTTACCTTTAATTGAGCCGGCTCAGACGAACTAACAGTATTTTAGAAGACGTGTTCCAAAAATCTCTCTTCCCATCACGTCGGAAGGTCACCAACTGTTGTGGGCTGTAAACTTCTACCTACCACCTTAGCCCAGCGTGTTCGTTTGATGGGAAGGAGATAGCAGGAACCACCATACCAAAATTATAGCAATACCAAAAAGGCCTTTATTAAAACAGAGACATCTCTGGGAGAATCTCAGAGACACCAACACTACCTGTGCATCAGAGAATTCTCAAAGAGTATGTTTAGACGCAGTCGTTATATACTGTTTTCTCCACCCCTCCGTCCACTCTTCTATACCTTACATGGTAATGTCATCCACACATACCACACTTCTTCTTTCTGCCCCCCCAATGGACTTATGGTCCCTGCCGATGGACTGAGAGGCCGGAAAGAGGCCACCATACATGAAGATGCTGTAGATTCATATTTCCTCAGTGTCGGCACAAGCAGGCTTACGCCTTCTGCTTTTTAGGTCTCACTCTACAGTGTGGTTTGCTCAACATCCTCTCCCTAGGGTTCACCGCTCGGACACATCTTAGACAATGGTTACATTTTACTTCTACATTAAACAATGATTATACTTCACTTCTTTTAAACAGTGGTTACATTTCGCTTATGTATTATGTTAAAAGAATAAACAAAGCATGTTAATTGCTAAGCAAAAAACCCAAAATCACAACATAACCTATAAGGCGTTAAATGGTCTTGCCCCACAATATCTGAATGAACTCATTGCTTACTACAACCCATCTCGCCCTTTGCACTCCCAAAATGCTGGATTTCTCCTAGTTCCAAAAATTTGTAAGACTACAGCCGGAGGCAGAGCCTTCTCCTTTAAAGCCCCTCAATTATGGAATAGCCTTCCAGCTCCAATCCGAGATTCTGACACAGTTCCAATCTTTAAATCTAGACTTAAGACTCACCTATTTAACTCTATACTGCAGATTCGCACACCCGGTGGCCATTTTTAACATGTTTTACATACTTCACTTTAAAACTAGATATCTCAAGTTGTACATATAGGAAAATTACCATTCATGGCTCAAACTGAAGTAGACAGTTGGGGGAACATATTGATTCACTTCAATAGTGCTCCTAGTCAGTGTTACATTCCAGTTATTTTAAATAGCTGGTGGCATGGTTCTCAGAATCGAAATAAAAATGTAATCAGAAGAAAACACAAGGGCACAAAACATTGTAACAAACAAAATTTGATCCCAGTAAAATGCACAAGTGATTTCGAACTAAATGAAAGTTGTGCGTGTGCGAGTGTCAATTGCTAAGCGGGAAGACCGCTAGCAACCGCGGACAATCTATAATAGCAGCAAAAACATAAACAATGCAGCGCTTTGGTGCATGGCGCTATAGTGAGCTATTTTCAAAACAAGCCCACGGGCGATTCATGACGTGGGTGACCCCTGGTTTATTCAATATTGACGGCAGCCTAACTTTTTGATTGACAGCTAATTGAGCAATAGAACACGAGAGGGAGTGTGTTATCGTGAATATATGTATATGCCGCAGAGGTGGGGACTCGAGTCACATGACTTGGACTCGAGTCAGACTCGAGTCATTAATATTAAGACTTTTGACTTGACTTGAAAAAATATTCAGACTTAGACTTTACTTGGACTTTTACACCAATAACTTGGGACTTGAATTGGACTTGAACCTGTTTACTTGCAAAGACTTGATTTTTTTTACCCCAAATCTAAATTTTAAAACGCATATTAATATTTATAAAGTGCGCCCCATTAATTTCATTTCCGTCCTTCTGACGCAGACCGGCGTTACACCAGATTCTGTGACCGTCGAGTTTTGTGACCACAGGGGGAGCTATTTCACAGTTTCTGTTCAGAGGCACAAACGCTTTACGAATGCTACGTAAACTACGCTGATGCACTTTCTTTACTCGTTTTGTTGGTGTCCACGAGCCAAAATATGACAGATGTTTATATTTACATTTATCGTCTCTTAATTACATAAATGTACTTAAACAAGATTTACCATCCCCTCACCATTGCAGCCAACAAAGAAATCATGAATGGGATGTACAGGTGAGCCTTTTTAACTGGGGTCACCAATTCTGATGGCAGCCATCAGAATATGTGACCCCACTGAATCTCCAGGTAACAATAGTACACTGTAAAAAAAAAAAGTGTAAAAAAACGGTAATTTTCTGGAAATGGGGGCGCCAGAAAATTACTGTAAAAAAACAGATAAGTACTGTAAATTTAAAAACATACATAAACTGTAAAAAAACTGCAATTTTCTGGCGCCCCCGTTTCCAGAAAATTACCGTTTTTTTACAGTTTATGTAAAAAAAACAGATAAGTACTGTAAATTTAAAAACATACATAAACTGTAAAAAAACGGTGATTATAACACTTAACATGCAACACTGTCATTTTAAAGGAAATATTCCTAAAATTGAATGTGGTCTTTACTCTAGTTCACATTCAATTATAACAATATTGCAGTGTGGTGTAGGAAGGAGAGGTAGCAAACAGATCCACCGCAGCACAAGGCTTTTTAAATTCAAACTGCCTCAACAACATAATCACGCCAGACCCCACGATCACGCAGAAGAGACTTAATTTAGACACAAAACATGAGAGAACGGCAATAACACGACAACACTACACAAACATGGCATAGAATAATTCACACAGTACAACTACATAAATTGATGAAGGGGGACTTAAACCAAGTAATGCACATAATCAAGTACACAAATAATCAACACATGCATAGACATCACATTAACAGATAACGATACCGGAGTCGCAGAGACTCATGGGAAGTAGCGCCGTTGTCACGTAGGGCAACGCCCCCTCTCGTGGCTGCCACTCTGGGTTCCCTCGTGTCTGTGTTCCGTGCCTGTTTACCCTGCCCCGCTCGTTGTCTCTGAGATTCCCTGATTGTCCGCCACGCCCCTGTCATAATCGTCCCCACCTGTTCCTAGTTTAGTTCAGTGTTCATATAGTCCCTGTATTTCCCCAGTCTGGTTGTCGGTTGTTTTGGATGTCTGACCGTTTATGTGTTTCTCAGTTTCGTGTTGCCCTGCTGTCGTTTGTTGCTTTCCGTGTCGTTATGCCCCTGTACCTGTCCAACCTTGATGGCTCTCCTGTTATGACCCCTGCCTGCCACTACGATGACGATTGTGGAATGCCCTGCAATAAATCTCGCTCTTCTCAGCGATTGTGTCCGTCTCCTCGCTCCGTGGCGCGAGCCACGTTACAGCCGTCCCCCATTGGACCGACGCTTCAATATAAAAATATATATAACATTAATAGGTCGGACAGGAATGCCAGACACATGTTCTAGCACTATATGAACCGATAAGAATATATTACGCGTTAACTAAATAAGTTACATGCACTGAAAGCTGACGTTGCAAATACTCATTTGAAGAAACACTGATTTCAAAACTCATGCATTTGGGCTGCAGCGGGGTGATAACGAAAGGTTCTTCAAATAATATGCACAACCAGAACAACTCTTCATGCACACTGTGCAGTGGTCCGATTCAAACAGGCCCCACCCCTACCAATCATAAACTTAACATATTCAGTTATCTTTACTTAACATGATCATTGCAATGCCTATTTCAGCTCAATAATGATAACAACTAGTTTTATTTAGTAATGGCAATATTTTTTATGAAACATGAAATAATAATTAATGATTACTAAAATAATTTATTAAAACCTAATCCGGGTTTACAGTGTAGATACAGTGATACAGATACAGTGCATATTTAATAGTGGATTGAAAATGAGATGGATCTGGAACGCCTTAACTCTTTATGTATGTTATAAATATAAAAATAAATCACAGTCAAGAACATTTTACTTTTTACTCACTTTTATAACATGAAAATCACATATTTAACATGTCAAAACTTAAATTAAAACATGCATCAATGTTGTCTTGTAATATTTCCTTGAAATTAATTCCAGAAGATTCTATTACTTTGTCTCATTAAGATTAATCAATATTACTTTCTTTTTACAGTTTGTTTAGTTAAAATTATTATCTAAGAATTGTTAAAAAACAGATTTATAATGTATTTAATTTATACAGATTTTTCTTGTTAAATCACATGACATTTTAAAATAAACAGTTTGTTCTGGTAATTGTAATACACTTTCCCTGTCATTTTAAAATACAGGAAAAAACTGTAAAATTTATTGGGAAAAACCTGTAAAAAAACTGTTTTTTTTTACAGTGTAGCCTACACCGTCACCCCACAATAACAGAAAACAATGAAAAAATAACCCTAACCTTTTATTAGTCTATATTTAAACATTTTATCCAAATGTTTAGAATAACCATTCGTAATGACAGCATCTTGCTTACGATGAAGCTTGCTATTTTCGTGTAAAATGATGTAATGAAACATTCTTGTTTAAGTACATTTATGTAATTAAGAGAAGATAAAATGTAAATGATCTGTCATCTTTTGGCTGGCGGACACCAACAAAACGAGTAAAGAAACGCATCAGCGTAGCATTCGTAAAGCGTTAAAAAAAAAGACTCGAAAGGACTTGAAATTCCAAGTTTCAGACTTGGGACTTGACTTGATGGTTGCTTGTCTTGACTCGAGACTTGACTTGAGTTGACTGTCTTTACTTGAGACTTGACTCGGGACTTGAGGATAAAGACTTGGACTTACTTGAGACTTGCAAAACACTGACTTGGTCCCACCTCTGATATGCCGTTACTTGACAACACTTGAGACAGAGAATGAGAATACCGTGCTGTTATCACACATATCTGCAGGGTTAGAACACTTCTCAACCAGTCGGATTGTGAACTAACTGTTGTATAATTGGCAAATAATCATTTAGTGTTAGAAAGGGAGGAACAACTGTGAATTTTGATTGGACATAAATTTAAGTAGATTTCTCGATGGGACCAATTAGGTTTACAAATTTATATGTAATTCATTGGCCCTTTGGCGAGCTACTCGGAAAGGGGTGGCAAGCTACTGGTAGCTCGCGAGCGATGTGTTGGAGACCCCTGCTCTAGAGTAAATAAGAAAGGTGGTGGTGTTGCATGTTTTTACCATAAAGCTGTGACGGTGGGGTCGTGGCGAAGGATGAGACATGGAATCCAACTTTTCGACTGACGTAACTTATATATATACGTAGAAGCACGTATAGCGCACGAAGAACATTAAACAACAACAGAGACGTGTATGCTTTAGACAACCACGAGCACAGGACACTGCGCGAGCACACATTAAATAGACAAACCACATTAGCCCCACGTGATTACGAGACGAGTCACAGGTGAGACACATTATCACACGACATAGTCATAACCACGGAGATCCACAGACGCAGACAAAGCACGTGGACAACGTAAACACACGCCCAAAGGGGAGGGGCCGGGGTCCTCAACGTGACAGACGCCCCCTCCAAGGGCACTACCCGTCCCGGGGTGCCAACAGGACCAAGTGCCTCGAACCCACGACGATGGGCGGATCCGACGCGCTCAGTCCTGCGTCTGGGAGGTGACTGCCCTTGGCGAAGCATCCGTTACAAATTGCCTAGCACACCCTCCCTGGAAAGACCGGGGAAAAACGTTAAACACATTAAACGGAACGGACACGAATACACACACGGGTACATTAACACATAGAGGAACGAGAGGGAAAAAGGGGCTGCCACCCCAGGAGCAGTCCATCCTCTCTCTTCTGGAGCGATTGGAGGACGGGGTCCGCTTCCCTTTAACCGTCTTGGCCGACAGTTCCGAGGGGGGAGGGCTCTCCTCCTCCTCGGTATACGAGCCTTCGGACGGAGGTTAATCCCCATACTCCTCCTCCATGTCGTCGTCATCGGGGTATTCTTCCCCGCCCTCCCCTACGGTGGTAGAGGGACCTACGGGTGGAGGGAGGTAGTCCTCTTCCTCTGACTCCTCCTCCTCCTCCTCTTCACCGTAGTCGATGGCAGGTGCGGAGCACTCGAACGGAGGGTACTCGTCTTCGTCCTCCTCCTCACCGTAGCCCACGGCAGGGGCTGAGCCCTCGGACGAAGGGTAGTCGTCCTCGTTCCCCTCTCCCCCACCATAGTCCTCCGTGGGAGCGTAGCAGATGGACGGAGGGTAGTCCTCCTCCTTTCCTCCACCGTAGTCCACAGTGGAAGCGTCGCCTAGAGACGGAGGGTAGACTTCCTCCTCGTCCTCCTGCTCTTCCGCCTCGCTAGGAGAGTCCCCCTCCCCAAACTCGCTCTCCGGGGTTGAGTCCGTGACGCAGATCACACTGGGACCCTTCTCCAGAGGCGAGAGGGCGCGGGCTGGAGGGGGGCGTCGCTGGCGCTCACGCCAAATCCGCACCGCCCCCTCGCGGAGCTCCTCTGCCAACTCGGAGTTCTGCGTCCCCCGTGCCGCGGCCAGCTGGAACGCGCAGACGGGGTCCTGCTCCAACTGTTCCTGCATGGGCAAAGCCTCTTGGCGCGGGGAGGAGCCCTTCTCCTCTCTTCCCTCCTCTCAATGGGGGGGGTCCTCCTCCAACTCGTGGATGCCCACCCGCAGGGGCGAGAGCTCCCGAGAAGGAGAGGGATGCCTCGCTTCCCATACCCGCGCAGCTGTCTGGCGGTATTCCTCCGCCATCTCGGGTATGGAGGTCTCCCGTGCCGCGCACAGCAGGTACGCACACTCTGGGTCCTGCATAAGCTGCGCAAGAGTCGGTGGGTTTTTGTGGCGTGAAGGAGAGGAAGAAGAGCGGTGGTGCCGCTTGCTGGGGCGATGTGCCTTCTTAGGCCGGGTGGCGTAGCTTGGCATGTTGGTGTCTCAAAACGGCTCGTCGTTCTGTGACGGTGGGGTCGTGGCGAAGGATGAGACACAGAATCCAACTTTTTGACTGACGTCACTTTAATATATATATACGTAGAAGTGCGTATAGAGCAGTGGTTCCCAAAGTGGGGGGCGCGCCCCCTAGGTGGGGCGCGGAGCTATTGCAGGGGGGGCGCGGAGCTTGAAAGTAAAACGTGAACATGTGTCAATATTAGGGATGCACCGATTCCGATATTAATATCTGAAAAAATTCTAGATCGGGTATCGGTGACAATGTGACAGATCCATAAAAACAGATCTATTCAGTCTAATTCTATGCTTGTATTGCTTGCTTTTCGGAGTTAGTTCAACCTTAATACTCGCGCTGGTGGTATTCCACTTAGTCCGTTTATTTGCTGGTTGACCAAAATAAACCTGGGCTCCAGCAATACTTCACTGTTCATACATGAACTGGTGAGTTGTCCAAATCTCATTTAATGCGTTACTTACAGAAATGAAATAAAGAGCAGTGGTCTGACTCGGCAGAAAGCTAAAAAACAACAATATTCCATACGCGCACTCAACTCGCTCCCTTAAAGAGACAGTACACATATTTCTGGCCGTTACATGCTTTGCGCTCTGCGTGATGTCTGCGCTTGCAAACTAGCCGCATATGTTTTGCTGTTTCTTTTATTTCATCTCCTTATTTATTTTAAATTATATTTAGAATTCTTGAACCATTTAAAAGGTTTCTTGCAGTTTATTTTTTTCATGTTTGACCAAAGTTGTGAACCTATTGTTTTTGTAAGTTTTCAACACATCCCTAGTCAATATGGGGGGGGGGGGTGTAGGGGGGGCGCAAAAATATTCTCATCTACTAAAGGGGGGCACGGCAGAAAAAGTTTGGGAACCACTGGTATAGAGCACGAAGAACATTAAACAACAACGGAGACGTGTATACTTTAGACAACGACGAGCACAGGACACTGCGCGAGCGCACATTAAATAGACAAACCACATTAGCCCCACGTGATTACGAGACGAGTCACAGGTGAGACACATTATCACACGACATAGCCATAACCACGGAGATCCACAGACGCAGACAAAGCACGTGGACAACGTAAACACACGCCCAAAGGGGAGGGGCCGAGGTCCTCAATGTGACAAAAGCATTCTGCTATAAGCAGACCTCAACAATCAAATAATTAAACAAAACCCCGACAATGAGAGGACCAATAAGTAGACAAAAAGAAAAAGTTCCTCACAAACACACCAACACAACACCCTTCACAAACACAACACGAAAAACCAAACGCTTTGCAGCGCAGTTTGGCACCAACACTATTTAAAGAAACCACGAAAGAAATCACACCACCAAATCACTGCAAACCGAAAGGGGATAAAGAAATAAAAACCACACACTCAACCAAATCAAACATGTAAACTAAGAAAAAAGTCGCCACCAAACTAAGCCTAAAAACGTAGCAACAAAACAAATAGAAAACACGAAACACACGATCACGCGGACAACGTGAATCACAAACGCCCCCAAACAAAACACAGCACAAAACAAAACTGAATAAAACGAATCAAAGCAAAACAAAACAGCAGCACTGCCGGCTACTGGAACCACGCAGCAAACTATCCTTGGGCGAAAGTCTATAATGCTGTTGTCTTCTTTCCCCCTTATGACTGGAATCCGCTCATTGCTCCGACAGCCACTGTGAATTCCTCAACAGCGTGATGACTAACAAAGAAAAATGAATTAAAAACAAATACCTTCATTAAAAGTGCCGATAATCAGCAGGCCTACCTTACCTAACCAGGTTGTTCTCAAAGGGCATATAGCAATTGCCCACCCGTGGTAGATCAGCGCAGTAATTCTCATGACGCACCCACCGAACTGTGACGAAACAGCAGAGCATGTTAGTTCTCAGCGCACAGCACTCACCGATAATCAGACGCCAAAAGAAGCGCCATACCTTGACGGTATTAAGCTGGTCCACCAAAGGAAGCCAGGCCCAACAACAATAACTTGGCACCACTAAAGGTGCTGGAGAAGCGGGATGACAGAAGGGAGTCTGCCCCAGTAACCACACCCCCGCTATTTATAACGCCAGGATAAACCTGCCCCGCGACTCGCACGGCTCCACCGCAATTTATAATTAGGGAGGGAATTAGTGAGATTGCCCCAACAATCTCACTCTACCACACATGCGACACACCCTGTACACACCCTTAGCCAACTATGCTAACATTCTAACAAATTCCATACACGAAACCGAGGAGCTACGACAAACAACAACGTTGGACATATTACAGAAAGACCAGAAAATTACAACAAAGAAATTTCATGTCCAATTATGTCCAATATAGTCCGACAGGCTAAGGTAAGCTTACGTCGCTAACTCCGGTAGCATCCGACACGATACCGAGTACTCCAGCACTCAAAAGCTCCAATACTGTTTATAATCTAATGTTTAGTATTAGATTATATATTTTGTACAAAATCGCTTATGAAAAATTATCCATTTTTACTCACGAGTACGTTGAATCGCGTCGTAGCCGGTGTTCATTCCCACTTCCGGGTTGGCGAAAATTCAAAAAATTGCTCATATATTCCATATAAAGTAATCCTTTTATTTTCTGTGATGTTCAAAAGTATCCACAATCAGAATAAAAACGAACAAAATAATCCACGGCTGCTTCAGTTTCGCCGAACAGTGTGTTCTGGTGGAGCTTAGTTTAGGTTAGCAAAGGTTAGCTTATGTTGCTATGCTAGCGGACCCACATTGGAAATGAACCGGGATTTTGCGAAGCCTCGTTTAAAATAAATCATCCACCAATCATGGCAAAGGAGGGCTGGTTAGTTTCAGAAGGAAGTAAACTATTGGTTAGAACAGCTTTCAATCACTTCTAAGGCACCAGATTGTCTCAGTAGGCTGATTGGTGAGCCCACCCCCACCCCCCCTTCGCACCTTGCCGGTGAGAGGTTGTAAAACCTGTCATTCAAAGTCACTACCCCCCTTCATACCAATAAAAACCACTCAAATCAAAGCAGAACCCCTGCAGCTTTGTAATAAGGTCAAATCAGCTTTCAAAACGTTTTGGTGACACTGTGCGTTCACACCGAAAGCGATAAAATCGCTCTCCGTCACCAGCATCGCGTCGCGTGGGGGCGTGTCCAACATCACGCCGGCATGCAGCACGTGACAGATATGCAAATCACGTTTTTAAAGCAGGACGCAGTATTTATTTTAATCTATTGATTACAGGACACACGATTATAAAGGAGTGCGTGTATAAAACATAGTGTGTGTATAAAACACATATTGTATATAAACCTAAAATGTTTATGTATTTTTTTTACTTTTTACCCCAGACCCGAAGATCAAACAGGAATTTAAAAAATCATAACCAATAATAGGGTATACGCTAATTTATTGCAGATGTTTTTTAACAAATGAACAGTATTCCCTCCAAAAATAAACATCGTAAAGTGCGGGACATCTAGACACAGCCACTATTAATCTCTCCTCCATTTTGCAATCGGAACAAATAATCAGTAGGAACCAAAGTCAAAGGTGCGGTTTCGGAGGAGGGTGCAAACATACTTTCTGATTGGTAGTTGCCGCCGCGCGTCACTGCTCATTTGCATAAAGTTGAGCCAAGCTCAACTTGTTCGCGTCGCGTCGCTGGGTGTCGCTCACTCTCATTGAAAATGAATGACTTCCGGTCGCCGTGTCACTCTTGTCGCTTTTGGTGTGAACGCACAGTTAGGGGGCAGATTTGTCGGAGCGTCTCATCCAGGAAGTGGATTACGCAAAATTTTGCAGTGAGGTGAGCAAGCTTTTTAAGGTATTTATCCACAACGGATATACAATGTTAAGGTCTTAAATTAAAGCCTTATTAGTAAACCATATTTAGGTGACAAAACATGAAGACATCTCACATCATAAATATGGTTTTTAAACAGATATGTCGGGAGACCCCCCCGCGAGGTGCACTTTTGTCGCCAACTTCTATATTGTCTATCTTTTTGCATGCCTCTACCCAAGACGATTGGATGCAGGAACCTGGGGGATGGTCTGGCTTGCCGGTGGATGTGCTGATGCTGGGGTTGGATGAGCCGTTGCCACGAGGGGTCGTGCTGATGCTGGCCCGCCTGAGGACCACCACCTGCACCGAGGGGACTGTGGCTACTTGGCCGGGGAACAGTAGCCTTGACTGTTGTTGTGGAACATCATGGCCTGGGGACTACAGATGAAAACTAGCCTTTTGGCTAATTCTGGCTTTTTTAACCATGTATTATCATGTGTTTTATGAAAATGCATTGTCCCCTTTTAAATAAATAAATAAATAAATAAATAAATAAAAACTCTGGAACCACCCTGCAACCAAGGACTTGTGCTAACGGGCCACCCAATGGAGGATGGGTTCCCTTTTGAGTCTTGGTCCTCCCGAGGTTTCTTCCTAATCCCCACCCTATAGGGAGTTTTTCCTCGCCACTGTCGCCTTTGGCTTGCTCATTAGGGATATGGACCCATAGTATTGTTCAGTCCCACCAGGATTTCGCGGGCCTTTTTTGTGATTGTTGCGGGCTAAAATGTTTGATGTTGCAGGTGTTTTTCAAAAAAATTGCGATGGAAGTTGCGGTGTGTTTTTGCTTTTTTGTGAGTACATTACAATAGGGAGTAAATGTTGTATGGTTTCCTCTATTTAGTAGTCCATTTTAATTATCTATTTACCTATTTATTCAGGGTTGCCAACTTTTCAAGATCGCTTGAGTGAGATTTGAACCTGGAGGGGGTGGCGAACATTAATTGTTGACGGACGGGGGGAGGCGGGGTTAGCGAACGTAAGTTGTTACCAGGCGGCCTGTAAAATGGACACAAATTAAGTATTATATCGAGATCGATCGCCAATGGTTGGCGCCAGAGCGAACTAGTAACTCATATGGATATGGATATGGATCAGAGATAAATAAACTTTATCTCTGACTTTAAACTTTATCTCAGTTTAAAGTTTAAACTTATAAACTTTATCTCAGACCCTCGCCGCTTGCGTGATTGCGTGATTGGCTGAAGTTGCAACACCGCCCTGAATGCGCAGGGTTTGCTTGAAGTTGCATTGAAGTTGCAAATCGCGACTTTCTGGGGGGTCTGATTGTTAACCGTGTAAATCCTGTAAAGCTGCTTTGTGACAAAATGTGTTGTGAAAAGCGCTATATAAATAAATTTGACTTTGACTTTGTGACATTCTTATCGATGGAGGCAAGTATAGCTTGCAATCCTATAACATCTTACCTGCAAATAAGAGAGTTGTTTTCCTCTAGGACAGGGATGTCAAAGTCAAATGCACCGAGGGCCAAAAAACCAAATTTGCTACAAGCCGAGGGCCGGACTGGTTCAATGTTTATTAAAACATATTGAAATGATTGCACATAGCCTATTGAACCAAGACCTAACACAGTGTATATTATTTGTTTAAAGATCTTTTTATTATTTTCCGAATAAATTGTTACATCCAAAAAAAGTAGACAAAAAAACCACAAAAAAAAAAGAAAGAAAATACAGAACACACAGCAACGCCCCCCGCACCTATAAATTATTTCTTTCAGTACAAATAAACACCTGACAGGTCATCAGACAGCATAGAATCTTGAGCTGTTCCCTCTTATTGTGTAACAAATTTTTTCTAAATTTAAAAAATACATTAAATCCCTAATCCAGTGGTTAAAAGTAGGGGGAAATTCGTCTTTCCATTTAACACTGGAACTCCTGAGATTTCAAGGTTCTGAGGACATCACCCCTCCTTCTCCTGCCCAATTAGCAGGACCATACATATGTTAATTTCAGAGCAAGACAGGAGCAGAAAGACAGGCAGGAGCTCTGTGGCAGGAGCTCTGTGGTGCACCAGGTCTAGTCTGTGTGCAGTCTGTGTGCACCAGGTCTAGTTTGTAGTCTAAAATAAATAAATAAAGTTTAGCCCTGTTTCGGCGTTATGTGTGAAGCGCTACATATTGACATAAGTATTATTTAGAGCGGTGAACCATTATCATTAGCGTGGTATTGGCGTTATGTATGAAGCAAGCGTCTCAGATTTTCTTGTGCATGCACTTCAATAGCGCCACACATTTACATGGCTGAACCAACCATTATCACGGGTCCATATTGTTCCCGTGAAACACATTATCATTAGCGTGGTATTGGCGTTATGTATGAAGCAAACGTCCCAGATTTTCTTGTGTATGCACTTCAATAGCGCCACACATTTACATGGCTGAACCAACCATTATCACGGGTTCATATTGTTCCCGTGAAACACATTATCATTAGCGTGGTATTGGCGTTATGTATGAAGCAAGCGTCCCAGATTTTCTTGTGTATGCACTTCAATAGCAGCAACAAAGTAATAAAGGTATAGTAAAGTAATATTTATTTGTACATTTACTTATTTTTACTCATACAGCATAGTAACATAATATTTTTTTGCAGTGTTTATGCTTGTGTTTGACTGATATTTCGTTTGTGTAAATAAGATATTTCGTTCATGTAAATAACTTAGCGTCATTTATTTATTTTTACTCATACAGCATAGTAATATAATATTTTTTGCAGTGTTTATGCTTGTGTTTGACTGATATTTCGTTCGTGTAAATAAGATATTTCGTTTGTGTAAATAACTTAGCGTCATTTATTTATTTTTACTCATACAGCATAGTAATATAATATTTTTTGCAGTGTTTATGCTTGTGTTTGACTGATATTTCGTTTGTGTAAATAAGATATTTCGTTTGTGTAAATAACTTAGCGTCATTTATTTATTTTTACTCATACAGCATAGTAATATAATATTTTTTGCAGTGTTTATGCTTGTGTTTGACTGATATTCACGGATTGCCGTGAACCATTATCACGGGTCCAATCAACTTTTATTGTTCCCGTGTATGCAGGGGATTAGCCCGGTTTCGGTTTCGGCGTTATGTGTGAAGCGCCACCTATTACAATAAAGTATAATTAGTATGCGCTGTTGTGGGTGTGTTCTTCAGAGTCATGATAAAAGCTGAAACCCAAAGGCAGGCGACTTACATTTTCACTACTATCCTGTGTGGAGACGACGCAAAACACCATGGCAAGACAGAGGACGTTCACCGGTCAAGAAGTTGCGGCTTTGCTGACCAACGAGGACTGCTGTGAGTCCGATGCGGGAGAAGGACCCTCCTGTTTTTTGACCAGCGATTCATCCGATGAAGAAAGAAGCAGTACATCGGATGAGGTACAACAGAGCCCTCCAAGGAAGAGACGGACACAGGCTGACACCACACCTGCACCAACCGTACGGGCAAAAGATGGAACTGTTTGGGAGAAGGTTGGCATCGCACGCTCTCGTGTCAGCAGCTGTTTGCCTAATTCAACATTTGTTGAGCCGTCCGGGCCTACAGAGCATGCAAAGGTATAGTAACTTCATATTTCTTTCCAGTGTTTCTGCTTGTGTTTGAATGATATTTAGTACGTGTAATTTACCTAGCGTCATTTGTTTACTTTTACTAATACAGCGTAGGATCACAAGCAGACTGCAGAGTTTTCTGTGTTTGCTCGACATGGAGATGCTGCGAATCATCACAGACTGCACTGTCCATGAAGCCCGCAGAACAGACAGCAGCTGGAGTTTGTCGGTCAGCGAGTTTATGGCATTCGTAGCAATCCTATTTCTACGAGCAGTCCTCTGTCCAGTTGGAGCGATGTCGGACTGTTGGTCGGCAATGTTCGCTGTGCCTTCGATCCAGGAGACAATGGCACGGGACCGCTACCAAGAAATCATGCGGTACTTGCGCTTTGATAATAAGGACACCCGTGCGGAGCGTGCAAAGAGCGACAGATTTGCTGCGATTTCGGACATCTGGCAGCGATTTGTGAACAACTGCATTTTGTGCTATACCCCAGGCAAGGAACTGACAGTCGACAAGCAGCTGTTTCCGACCAAGGTTCGCTGTCCATTCACCCAGTACATTGCCTCAAAGCCGGACAAGTTTGGAATAAAGTTTTGGGTTGCTTCTGAGTTGAACACAAAGTACATGTGCAACGCCATTCCATACCTTGGAAAGGACCCCGATCGTCCCAAGGGGGAAAGAGTGTCCGAGAATGTGGTGATGAAGCTTATGAAGCCATACCTGGGCAAGGGCAGAACTGTAGCCACAGACAATTTTTTCACATCTCTTTCCCTGGCTAAGAAGCTGCTGGAATGCAACACGACTCTGCTTGGGACAATGAACAAGATTCGCCGAGAAGTTCCTTTGGAAGCCAAAAACGCCAAGGGACGTGAGAAGTTGTCAACGGAGGTGTACAGATCCGATGATGCGCTTCTGACGGTGTATGCCTCCAAGCCCAACAAAACAGTTTGCGTTCTGAGCACTATGCACACGCACGTGGAGATTGCAGACGACCGCAAAAAGAAGCCAAACACTGTGACGGACTACAACCGGACGAAGGTATGCATGTGTTGGCATTGATAAATCAATTTATCATACATGAATGAATTTATTCAAAATATAACATGTACTTCTTTGTATTTGTTCTTTGCAGTGCGCCGTTGACATCATGGACCAGAAGGCGCGTGCATACACAGTGCGCGCAGGAACACGCCGGTGGCCCGTTGCAGTGTTTTATAACATACTTGACCTGGCAGCGATGAACGCGCATGTTTTGTACACGGCATGTACGGGGTCCACAGAGAGTAGGAGAGTTTTTATGTGTACTCTTGCTGAGGAACTCCGTCTTCGTTTCCTACAGGAAAAGGAGTTGAAGAGAACGCCACGTCCTTCGCCTGCTCCTGGAAAGAAGACTACGTGTCAGGTGCAGACAAACTGCAACCGGAACCACAGCATAACCCCGTGCGCTGCATGCGGCAAGTACACCTGTCGCAAGTGTAGGGCAGAGTGTCCCTGGCTGTGTGGCAACTGTGTACCTAAAACTACATGAAGGTACGTCGATAAGTATATTTATATATATATATATATATATAAATATATTATATATATATACAGACAACCAATCACACACACATATATATATACACACACACTATTATTTGAACATAACCAAAAATCTCTTCTCTTTCTGTTCCACAGTCGCACATCATGAAACCCGGTGTCACGGTCTGCCCCGCATCTCCTGCCATTTCATGTCTGTTTCCGTGTTAGTCCTCTGTTTATTTCTCGTCGTGGTTGCTGGTTATTTTTCTCATGGTTGCTGGAATTGGATTCCCGTTCTGTTATGACCCATGCCTGTGACATTTTCACAGAATCAATTTATACATGAATGAATTCGTTCTAAATATAACATGTACTTCTGTGCGTGCATACACAGTGCGCGCAGGAACACGCCGGTGGCCCGTTGACCTTGGCAGCGATGAACGATGAACCTGCCGCAAATGTAAGAAAGAGGGTCCCTGGCTGGTACACATGAATAAATTCGTTCAAAATATAACATGTACTTTGTTCTTTGCAGTGCGCCGTTGACAGACATCATGAAGGTGCGTGCATACACAGTGCACGCAGGAACACGCCGGTGGCCCGTTGCATGCAGCGAGTACACCCTGGCTGTGTAGCAACTGTTGGCTACAACTACATGAAGGTACGTTGATAAGTAGGCCTACATACGTAACACCACATATGTTACGTATTTTTGTCTTCTGAAAGATTTTATTCAAAATGTAAGGTGTACCTTGAATTGTTCTCCACAGCATCAACGCGTGTGTTGCATGCGGCAAGTGCATCTGGCGAGTACACCCTCAACTTCAAGACACCCTCAACTTTCTTGACATTCCACTTCAAGAAACCCGGAATAGACATCCATGTTTGATCAAAATAAAGTTGTTTTACAGCACATGAATTTGTTCTTCCTGTCTTTTCCTCTCCTTTTCCAGTCTGCTGTTTAGATCACAACATTTATCAGCCATATATATAATTGCGCCATATAATTTCTTAGCTTTTCAAACGCGAATTCAAACGCGGAAACAGAAAGTGTAACAAATATTATATAGTGTAGTAAATATACAAAGAGCTTCAAACAATATACAAAGAGGTTCAGACAATTTTATTTATTTTTATTGTTTGACGGGACTCATTTGAGAAACTCTCTACGTGCGCTTGAATTGTATCTTTTGAAACACGAGTCTACAAAATTTCCGCTGTTTGTTGTAGGATCGGTAACATATACAGTCTGCTTGTTTGTAACCAAGTTTTTCGTGAAGTATCACGTTTGGTGCCTTGTATGAGCTTGGAGGTGAGCCGCTTGTGCTTTGGCAGGCGTATGAGCTGGGGGTGAGACGCTTCCACCGCATTACCAAGACAATGGGCGTTAATCTCTTCACAGCAGGGGAGTGGGCTACATGGACCTTACTAAGCCTTGCGAAAATTTTCGCGGCCGTCGGGTTCCTAGTGTTAAGTAAGATCAGCTGTCTTGCTAACAAGGTTGTAAAGGCTATTACATTTCTTCCTGATTTTCGTATGCAAATATCTTGTGATGTTACCCCGAATATCGCCACATGTGGTAAAGGTGGAATAGTAATTTCCAAAACACCCGAAAGAAAGGAAAATATTGAATGCCAAAATGTCGTTAATTTAGAGCATGTCCAGTACATATGTGAAAGGGTGGCCAAATCTGTCCCACATCTATCACAGACAGGGTGAATATCCGGCAAAATTTTTTTTAGCTTTAATTTAGACCAATGTATGCGGTGAACAACCTTGAACTGCATCACAGTGTGTCTCAAGCATATTGACGAAGAGTGGATTCTATTCAAGGCTTCTTCCCATATTATTCTAGACATTTCTATATTCAACTCCCCCTCCCATTGCTGTTTTAGTGAGAGTAGAGTTTCAGAGTTTTCTGAATTAATTAAAGCATATACAATTCCAATAGTTGGTGAAGTTGTAGTACATTCTAAGATAGTATCTAAAAGGCTTTTTGGTGGCAAGGACGGGAATTGAGAGTAATGTGATGTAACAAAGCTTCGTAGTTGTAAATACCTAAAAAAATGTGAATGAGGGATATTTCCTATCGTTCTAAGCTGTTCAAATGTTCCGAAACTGCCATCCACAAAAAGATCCTTTATGGTACGGAAACCCATATCCCTCCATTTAATAAAAGCTGTATCAGTTACTGAGTGAATAACACTTATAGGAGCCAGGCTAGAAGGGTTTTTAGTGAGAATGTTTTTCTAAACTGTATCCAGGATTTCAATGAGTGTTTCACAACCGGGTTAGATGTATAGCTGGATAAAGGCTCAGGCATGGGGATAACCGAGCAAATCAATGCCTGGGGTGAAATTGGTTTACATCAGACCTGGGCAAACAACGGCCCGCGGGCCGCATCCGGCCCGTTGTGCGTCCCTGTCCGGCCTGCGAGAGGCCAATTATAAATGAAACAAATATCTATGTCGTGCGTGCAATACAACTGTGACGCTTTTATTTTGAAAGCGCTACGTTTGTGTTAATTCCGTGTGGACGTACCTGCATGTGTGTGTGAGCTGTGCGAGAAACACTGTAGGTGATCAGCGACAAGTTAAGGCTTTCGGGAGTGTACGTTGCACCTCGCGCGAACCTCCGCAAACGGCGGAAAATTTACATGACAAATTTTTATTGTGCATTGTGTTCCAGGTTTGAAAAGTGCTGGAATTTAGGCTAAAGTACTTGAAAATGCTTGAAATTGTAACTGTATTTCGATTCACAACAAATAGCTGACTGAACAGCGGGGTAATTCCAGAAAGCGGGTAAGTAAACTCAGAGTTAACGAAAGCTCAGGTTTTCTGTTCCAGAAACCGAGCTTAGAGAGAACTTGAGTCAGCTGGGAAATATTGAAATGGACCTTGATAGTGCCGTAGAAGTGCTTTAAAGCTAGGTTTAAGCCAGGTTTATACTTGACGTGGCGCGAGGGTCTGCGCGGCGAAAATTATGTAATCGCGGTGGCGGAGGGTCTCACGCGCTGTTGATTCGCAAGGTCGTGCACCTCTCGAATTTTGTAACTTCGCGCGCGCCGCGCTTCAGCGCAATGAACAAAGTCATGTTTGCAGGGTTCATACACCTTTACAAGGTGGAATTAAAGCATTTATACATGTGTATGTGTTTATGTATATGTGTGTATGTGTGTGTCTCTTTTCTCATCTGCTGCTTCTTTCTAATGTTTTTAGTTATTTAATAATTTATTTTAAATTGTTGGTGATTTATTCTAATCATTTTTAGTTTTATATAAACTCTTGTTGCTTATTCCCTTGTAAAGTGTCCTTGTGTGTCTTGAAAGGCGCTAATAATTAAAATTCTATTATTAATATTATATACGTCACTTTCAAGGTCCATTTCAATATTTCCCAGCACGTTAAACTTAATTAAGTTAAATATTTATACATATATTCGAAATGATCCGAAATAATTCGCTTTTTTATCACATTATTTTATGGTTGTTTATTTTCAAAACGCCCAATCTTAACGTCTTCACGTTCTCTCATGTTTCGTCCTAGAATTACAAGAGGTTCGTATTTGTTAACGTAATACAAGAAAACTGTTCATTCAGATGGCTATTTGTTGTGAAACGAAGTAGTTACAATTTCAAACATTTTCAAGTATTGAGCCTACATTCAAATCTGAAAGCAACATTAAAATTGAAAGATGAAAATCTTGGTACCATTAAACTGCAGAGAGCCAGCCTCTCTGGCTCGACGAAGGATGTCCACACACATAATAGTGGAGTTTGGCCACAATAGCACGAGGTTTTACCGCCCTCTCGTCTTGGCTGCAGAGTGCGATGCGACCTGTCCACTACAACCTCCTTCTCCAGTCGCAAGGCCTCCTTCAGCAACTTTGAAACCGTGGCAGGGGAACTCGAGCCAGCACCCTCCGCCACATTTAGAATGCGGATATTCGACCTCCTCATTCGCCCTTCCAGGTCGACACATTTCTCCTGCAGACCGACCATTTCTTTGTTGAGCTTGTTCACGGTTCTCTGCAGCGCAGTAATATCGTCTGAGCACGTGGAGAGGCCGCGCTCCATTTCTGTGACCGTCTGTTTCATACTATCCATGTCCACCCGAAGCGCAGCCACACTGCTTATCACTTCTTCTTTAACAGCCCGTAGCTCAGACTTCATTCCTGCAAATTCGTCCGCAAACTCACTTCTAAGCTCAGATCTTAGTAGAGTGGTGATGTCCTCCTTCAAGGACGAGAGAATCTCTGCTTTCATCTCCGCCATCTCCGGTGATTTCTCTCTGGATGTCGCTTGAATTTTGCCCGAGGCGTTAAGCCTGTTGGCGATGTTCTTGCCTGTGTACGTGAATTGACGTAGATTCTTGGCCATTTACTCGCTGAATTCTCCCGAAAAGCAAACGAGTATATTAAGCATACATTCGTACAATTAACCTATGACTTTGTTTTAGAAAACAAACGCCACATACTATATTTATTAAGAAAAATTTAGCGGAGCATAAGAAAACCCAACCAATGCCATTGCCTGCTCGCTAGCGCCCCCCCCAGTGTATATTATTTAATGCTTAAATGAAGCATTGTTCCTGCGCGCACTGTGTATGCACGCACAGAAGTGCATGTTATATTTAGAACAAATTCATTCATGTATAAATTGATTCTGTGAAAATATCACAGGCATGGGTCATAACAGAACGGGAATCCAATTCCAGCAACCATGAGAAAAATAACCAGCAACCACCACGAGAAATAAACAGAGGACTAACACGGAAACAGACATGAAATGGCAGGAGATGCGGGGCAGACCGTGACACCGGGTTTCATGATGTGCGACTGTGGAACAGAAAGAGAAGAGATTTTTGGTTATGTTCAAATAATAGTGTGTGTGTATATATATATATGTGTGTGTGATTGGTTGTCTGTAACGTAGCTGTGTTAACAATTGTAAAGCGCCTTGGGTATTTAGATAAGGCGCTATATAAATTGAAACATTCATTCATTCATATATATATAAATATACTTATCGACGTACCTTCATGTAGTTTTAGGTACACAGTTGCCACACAGCCAGGGACACTCTGCCCTACACTTGCGACAGGTGTACTTGCCGCATGCAGCGCACGGGGTTATGCTGTGGTTCCGGTTGCAGTTTGTCTGCACCTGACACGTAGTCTTCTTTCCAGGAGCAGGCGAAGGACGTGGCGTTCTCTTCAACTCCTTTTCCTGTAGGAAACGAAGACGGAGTTCCTCAGCAAGAGTACACATAAAAACTCTCCTACTCTCTGTGGACCCCGTACATGCCGTGTACAAAACATGCGCATTCATCGCTGCCAGGTCAAGTATGTTATAAAACACTGCAACGGGCCACCGGCGTGTTCCTGCGCGCACTGTGTATGCACGCGCCTTCTGGTCCATGATGTCAACGGCGCACTGCAAAGAACAAATACAAAGAAGTACATGTTATATTTTGAATAAATTCATTCATGTATGATAAATTGATTTATCAATGCCAACACATGCATACCTTCGTCCGGTTGTAGTCCGTCACAGTGTTTGGCTTCTTTTTGCGGTCGTCTGCAATCTCCACGTGCGTGTGCATAGTGCTCAGAACGCAAACTGTTTTGTTGGGCTTGGAGGCATACACCGTCAGAAGCGCATCATCGGATCTGTACACCTCCGTTGACAACTTCTCACGTCCCTTGGCGTTTTTGGCTTCCAAAGGAACTTCTCGGCGAATCTTGTTCATTGTCCCAAGCAGAGTCGTGTTGCATTCCAGCAGCTTCTTAGCCAGGGAAAGAGATGTGAAAAAATTGTCTGTGGCTACAGTTCTGCCCTTGCCCAGGTATGGCTTCATAAGCTTCATCACCACATTCTCGGACACTCTTTCCCCCTTGGGACGATCGGGGTCCTTTCCAAGGTATGGAATGGCGTTGCACATGTACTTTGTGTTCAACTCAGAAGCAACCCAAAACTTTATTCCAAACTTGTCCGGCTTTGAGGCAATGTACTGGGTGAATGGACAGCGAACCTTGGTCGGAAACAGCTGCTCGTCGACTGTCAGTTCCTTGCCTGGGGTATAGCACAAAATGCAGTTGTTCACAAATCGCTGCCAGATGTCCGAAATCGCAGCAAATCTGTCGCTCTTTGCACGCTCCGCACGGGTGTCCTTATTATCAAAGCGCAAGTACCGCATGATTTCTTGGTAGCGGTCCCGTGCCATTGTCTCCTGGATCAAAGGCACAGCGAACATTGCCGACCAACAGTCCGACATCGCTCCAACTGGACAGAGGACTGCTCGTAGAAATAGGATTGCTACGAATGCCATGAACTCGCTGACCGACAAACTCCAGCTGCTGTCTGTTCTGCGGGCTTCATGGACAGTGCAGTCTGTGATGACTCGCAGCATCTCCATGTCGAGCAAACACAGAAAACTGCAGTCTGCTTGTGATCCTACGCTGTATTAGTAAAAGTAAACAAATGACGCTAGGTAAATTACACGTACTAAATATCATTCAAACACAAGCAGAAACACTGGAAAGAAATATGAAGTTACTATACCTTTGCATGCTCTGTAGGCCCGGACGGCTCAACGAATGTTGAATTAGGCGAACAGCTGCTGACACGAGAGCGTGCGATGCCAACCTTCTCCCAAACAGTTCCATCTTTTGCCCGTACAGTTGGTGCAGGTGTGGTGTCAGCCTGTGTCCGTCTCTTCCTTGGAGGGCTCTGTTGTACCTCATCCGATGTACTGCTTCTTTCTTCATCGGATGAATCGCTGGTCAAAAAACAGGAGGGTCCTTCTCCCGCATCGGACTCACAGCAGTCCTCGTTGGTCAGCAAAGCCGCAACTTCTTGACCGGTGAACGTCCTCTGTCTTGCCATGGTGTTTTGCGTCGTCTCCACACAGGATAGTAGTGAAAATGTAAGTCGCCTGCCTTTGGGTTTCAGCTTTTATCATGACTCTGAAGAACACACCCACAACAGCGCATACTAATTATACTTTATTATAATTGGTGGCGCTTCACACATAACGCCGAAACCGAAACCGGGCTAATCCCCTGCATACACGGGAACAATAAAAGGTGATTGGACCCGTGATAATGGTTCACGGCAATCCGTGAATATCAGTCAAACACAAGCATAAACACTGCAAAAAATATTATATTACTATGCTGTATGAGTAAAAATAAATAAATGACGCTAAGTTATTTACACAAACAAAATATCTTATTTACACGAATGAAATATCAAACACAAGCATAAACACTGCAAAAAATATTATATTACTATGCTGTATGAGTAAAAATAAATAAATGACGCTAAGTTATTTACACAAACGAAATATCTTATTTACACGAACGAAATATCAGTCAAACACAAGCGTAAACACTGCAAAAAATATATTACTATGCTGTATGAGTAAAAATAAATAAATGACGCTAAGTTATTTACACGAACGAAATATCTTATTTACACAAACGAAATATCAGTCAAACACAAGCATAAACACTGCAAAAAAATATTATGTTACTATGCTGTATGAGTAAAAATAAGTAAATGTAAAAATAAATATTACTTTACTATACCTTTATTACTTTGTTGCTGCTATTGAAGTGCATACACAAGAAAATCTGGGTTGCTTGCTTCATACATAACGCCAATACCACGCTAATGATAATGTGTTTCACGGGAACAATATGAACCCGTGATAATGGTTGGTTCAGCCATGTAAATGTGTGGCGCTATTGAAGTGCATACACAAGAAAATCTGGGACGTTTGCTTCATACATAACGCCAATACCACGCTAATGATAATGTGTTTCACGGGAACAATATGGACCCGTGATAATGGTTGGTTCAGCCATGTAAATGTGTGGCGCTATTGAAGTGCATACACAAGAAAATCTGAGACGCTTGCTTCATACATAACGCCAATACCACGCTAATGATAATGGTTCACCGCTCTAAATAATACTTATGTCAATATGTAGCGCTTCACACATAACGCCGAAACAGGGCTAAACTTTATTTATTTATTTTAGACTACAAACTTGACCTGGTGCACACAGACTGCACACAGACTAGACCTGGTGCACCACAGAGCTCCTGCCACAGAGCTCCTGCCTGTCTTTCTGCTCCTGTCTTGCTCTGAAATTAACATATGTATGGTCCTGCTAATTGGGCAGGAGAAGGAGGGGTGATGTCCTCAGAACCTTGAAATCTCAGGAGCTCCAGTGTTAATGTGAGAAGTGTGAAGACACTCGTGAGAGCGCAGAGTATACTGTCTTTTTTAAACTCCTTACCTGCTGATGTATTTTTATTACAAGAGTGTGCCATTCCCTTTTTGAACACATACAGAGATTGGGAGCAGAAATGGTCTGCTGGTCCCTCTCTTTGGAGTGGCTCACACTACAACCGGTTACAATCCTCATCAAAAACCCTGGGATACAGGTTCACGGAAGCACGGTGGTGAGAATTGGGTGGGCCCTTTTGGCAAAACTGACCTTTTTAGGGGAGGGTTTTAATGTTCTGTGTGTATATGGTTTTAATGACAAACACGAGCGGGTGGAGTTGTTTGAAGACCTGCAACCCCATATGTTAGGAAATGCACCGTTGATAGTGGGTGGGGATTTTAATTGTGTTTTATCTAGTAAGGAGAGGAAAAATGTTGGGGATAGTTTTAAGTTAGACAAATCGTCGGGGAGACTGAGGGCCTTAATGCAGGATTTTAAGTGTTTTTATGGAGTTTGAGGGATTGACCCGACTGCCGGACAGTTTTAGAGCAGGGACAGTGACTCTTCTATACAAAAAGGGGGAAAGGACAGATCTTAAAAACTGGAGACCCATTACGCTTTTAAATTTAGACTGTAAACTTTTTAGTAAGGTTTTAGCACAGCGTATGTCTTTGGTTTTAGAGGACGTGATCCACCCGGATCAAGCCTGTGCAGTGCCCGGGCGGAGGATCACGGACAGCTTGATTCTGAGAGAGACAGGAAGATGCGGTTGTTGGTTCTAAATTTAGATTTTGAAAAAGCCTTCGATCGGGTCTCGCACCAGTACCTTTTCAAGGTACTGCAAATGATGGGTTTCCTGGGGAGGTTTTTAGCATGGGTGGGGTTGCTGTACAGTGATGTCACCAGCAAAATAATTGTAAACGGGCACCTCTCAAAGGCGTTGACTATTCGCTCAGGAGTACGGCAGGGCTGCCCGTTATCCCCGCTTCTGTTCGTAACAAGTATAGAACCGCTGGCACAGATCTTGAGAAGGGATCAATGGATCAGTGGTCTGACATTGCCTGGGGGACTGACCGCGACCTGTTCACTCTACATGGATGATGTGACAGTTTTATGTACTGACTTTTTATCTATTCAAAGGACTTTGGAAGTGACTGATTGGTTTGGGAGGGCAGCAGGTGCCAAATTAAATAGGAAGAAATCAGAGGCCCAGCTTTTTGGGCCTTGGGAAAATGAACAGGCGCGGGCAAATTTGGAGGTAAATTTTAAAGACTTGGACATGAAAATATTAGGACTGAAATTCGACAAGATGGGGAGAGGAAGCGGGAACTGCATAGAGACATTAGGGAAAATGAAAAAGAAGTTGGGGTTTTGGGGACTCCGGAAGCTGACATTGGAAGGGAAAATCTTAATTGTGAAGGCTGTGGTTTTACCGTTGGTTTTATTGTTGTGCTCCGTTTTCAGCCCACCAAGAAGCTTTCTTCTAGGCATGGACCGCGCCGTGTTTTACTTCTTGTGGGGGTCCAAGTGGGAGCGCCTCAAAGGGGAGTAAGTAAAGTACCCCTGTTTTGCATCCCACGCATCCAGATAGATTGCCAGTGGTCGCCTGTTGTGGGCTTTAAACTTCTACCTACCACTTTAGCCCAGCGCGTTCGTTTGATGGGAAGGAGATAGCAGGAACAGCCATACCAAAATTATAGCAATATCAAAAAGGCCTTTATTAAAACAGAGATATCTCTGGGGATCTCACATCCTAACATTTACATCAGAGAGACCCAACAAGTGTTTGTACATCCCGTCTTTATATACGATTTCTCCGCCCCTAAACGCTTAGATCTTCTTCTATACCTTACATGGTGTTGTCGTTCGAGCAAACATGATTTTGCTGTTCAAGCAGACATGACTTTTCCATTTGTTTCAACATATTAGAATATCTGTTCAAAGGGATGCTGTCCTACACCGGTACACTGCGGTCCTCAACTTCCCATTGACAGGGTCATCTTCCCTTTGAAACTCCTTACACATCATGATTTCCCAAGGCCCTTCTTAGGGTTTACAGCTTAAACACATCTAATGCAGTAGTTATATTTAATTACTATATTATGTTAATGGTAAGCAAAATATATTGTTGCTAATGCTAGTGCTAAGCAAAAATAAACCCAAAATCACAACACGCCAAAATAGCCCAAAGGGATATATACTCCGAAGTGGATCCCACTTGCTGTTTGACCAAATTGCCAATCGGACATGATATGATTACCACGACTTACTCGATTACCACGGTCAATAGTGGGTTCGCGGACGCCTGTAGGGGCGCTCTCGCGCTATCCGTGGACCACGCCCGATACCGCCCACTGATCCGAAGTCAGTTTTAAGTCGTGGCACGTGGCATAATGGGCAAGCGGGCATGACATCCCATTTCCAATTTATTCTGTGTTGGCATGCTATTCAAATAGATTGCAAGTGGGACGTTTGGACACACCCCACCCACATCCCATTTCTAGTTTATTCCATGTGTTTGCTTGGTATTGAAATAGATTGCAAGTGGGATGGTTGGCCACTACCCACCCCAGGTGGGCGTGTACAAGTTCAGGAATTAGGGGTAGGAGCACAGGAAGAGAACCGAATGTCGTAGGGGCCCGAAACTTGATAGGGGCGTGGTGGGGGGCCCCTGGAACAACATATTGAAGCCCCGCCCCCCCAAAAGTGGGCGTGGCCGGAAGTAGGTGTTCCCATGGGCCGATCGGCTTGAGACTTGATAGGGGAGTAGTGTGAGTCCCCTAAAACAACATATTTAAGCCCCGCCCCCAAAAGTGGGCGTGGCCGGAAGTAGGTGTTCCCATTGGCCGATCGGCTTGAGACTTGATAGGGGAGTAGTGTGGGGCCCCTAAAACAGCATATTTAAGCCCCCCCCCCCCCCCCAAAAGTGGGCGTGACCGGAAGTAGGTGTTCTCATGGGCCAATCGGCTCGAAACTTTGCAGGGCAGTTCTGTTAGGGACCAGAAACAACATACTAAAAGCTTGTGTCCGTAAGTGGTCGGGAAGTCGAAAAACGAACCAGAAAGTGGAACAGGAAGTGACTTTCCCGAGGTCGTAGGGTCATGAAATTTCATAGGGGATGTTTGGAAGGGCTCTGGAACAACATACTGTAAGCACGAGTCCGAAAGCCAAGCGGAATTTTCACACCCCTATCCCTAACCCTATCGCATCCCACTTCCAATTTATTTGATAGATGGTTTGTGGACACATCCCTTTTCCCAGTCCATTCAAAAGTCCATTGAAAATATTTTTCAGGAATATTTTTTTATTATTTTTTTACAAGGCTCTGGAAGGGCCTAGACATGCAGTTTTCGGATATGTGGTCAAGGGCCCCGGGACGAACCAGCATTCGAAGCCCCGACGTCATAGCACCTCCCTAAGCCCTGATTGGCCACATCCCACTCCCAATCTATTTCCATTCAATTTTCGCGGACAGGTAAAAAGGGAATTTTCTGTTCCCGCCCACTTAGGGGGGTGGGGCTCCAATATGTCATTCATGGGCCCTCACACATCCCACATATGAAATTTCATGGACCCATGTGCTTCAGAAGCCTCACACCAACTCTAAACATAGAAAAGCACATGGCACATATGCACTCCGCCATTTTGTAAATTTCAGACATGTGGTGCCAGTGCGGCCAAACGGCTGGACGTAGCCGCACGCCGTTAAACAAGCCTTATGTGGACACCCCACTGATGAACCAAACCGAAGCACAGACCCCTAGGTCACACAGTTTGGGCGTGGCAAGCTTTTGGCCTTCTCCATTCATTTTAATAGGAGTGACACAGACAGACAATTTTGTCCCCTGAGGGTCTTGTACTGCACGCAGCTAAACGTGCTTATAGAATATCCTTTTGCCCCAACCCCTGATAAACATTCTGTGAGCACGGCCCCCTAGGTCATACGGTTTGGGTGTGGCATGTGTTTGGGCCTTCTCCATTCACTTTAATAGAAAAACACACGCACGGTGGCCCTTGGGGGTCTTGTACTGCACTTAGCTGCACGTGCTTCTAATATGTTATTTCTGTGCCCTCACACATCCCACATATGAAATTTCATGACCTTATGTGCTTCAGATGCCTCACACCAACACTAAACTTAGAAAAGCACATGGCACACATGCACTCCGCCATTTTGTACATTTCAGACATGTGGTGCCAGTGCGGCCAAACGGCTGGACGTAGCCGCACGCCGTTAAACAAGCTTTATGTGGACACTCCACTGATGAACCAAACCAAAGCACAGACCCCTAGGTCACACGGTTTGGGCGTGGCAAGTGTTTTGGCCTTCTCCATTGACTTTAATGTAAAAAACACTCTAAAGGGGTCCTTGGGGGCCTCAAACTGCAGTTAGCTGCACGCGCTTATGGCCTGTGCATCCACCCCACTTCCCAAAGAACATACTGTAAGCACGGACCCCTAGGTCATACGGTTTGGGCGTGGCTAACTTTTGAAGGTGTTTTTTTTCTAACACAGAGCGGTCACAAGCATACATTTGGGGACGCTGAGGGGCCAATATTTGTAGCTTTTACAAGTCTGTAGCTCGAAGCGTTGATGTATGGCAGCCATTAATCTATTGCACTGTAGTCGTAGGCCTAAAGGTCAAACACAAATGTTCATACATTTGGGGACGGTGAGGGGCCAAAATTTGACGTAGAGGTCCCAATATCGGTCGAGGTCGTCTCTGTGATGGCCCGATGGAGGATCCCAAGTTGCAAGTCCGTAGCTCAAAGCGTTGGCGTATGGCAGCCATTAATCTATTGCGCCGTAGTCGTAGGCCTAAAGGTCAAACACAAATGTTCATACATTTGGGGACGCTGAGGGGCCAAAATTTGACGTAGAGGTCCCAAAATCGGTCGAGGTCGTCTCTGTAATGGCCCGATGCAGGATTCTGAGTTACAGGTCCATAGCTCGAAGCGTTGGCGTTTGGCAGCCAATAAGGTATTGCGCTGTAGTTGTAGGCCTAAAGGTCAAACACAACTGTTCATACATTTGGGGACGCTGAGGGCCCAAATTTTGACATAGAGGTCCCAACATCGGTAGATGTCGTCTCTGTGATGGCCCGATACAGGATCCTGAGTTACAGGTCCGTAGCTCGAAGCGTTGGCGTTTGGCAGCCAATAAGGTATTGCGCTGTAGTCGTAGGCCTAAAGGTTAAACACAAATGTTCATACATTTGGGGACGCTGAGGGCCCAAATTTTGATATAGAGGTCCCAAAATCGGTAGAGGTCGTCTCTGTGATGGACCGATACAGGATCCTGAGTTACAGGTCCGTAGCTCGAAGCGTTGGCGTTTGGCAGCAGTCAACGTGTTGCTGTGTAGGCTTAGGCCTAAAGTTTAAACACAAATGTGCATACATTTGGGGACGCTAAAGGCCCATGAAAATAAATTGGAAGTGGGACATCATTCAAATAAATTGGAAGTGGGATTGGTAAGTACACAACATATGACTGTGCAAACTTCAACACATTCACACAGTGAGTCAGGGGGACTCAGACATGTGTGTGTGTGTGTGTGTGTGTGTGTATGAGTGTGTGTGAGTGAGTGTGTATGTGTATGAGTCTGTGTGTGTGAGTGTGTATGTGTGTGTGTGAGTGAGTGTGTGTGAATGTCTGTGTGTGTGAGTGAGTGAGTGTGTATGAATGTCTGTGTGTGACCATCACCCATCATTGCTTTTATGGACACACAACGTTTTAAAGGACAGGCCACAACAGGTGCTTTTTAATGGTTGCAAAGCACGGGTCTTCCACAAGGCTGTGTCTTATTGCCAGTCCTCTTCTCTGTCTATACGAACAGCATTACATGCAGCAGCGAAGGAATGACACTTTTTAAATATGCAGATGACATGGCTCTGGTGGCCTCAGTAAAACATTGGAGGATCTGTCTCGGTACCAGCAGACAGTCAGCACTTTGAGTCAAACGTTTAAAGATTTTCACCTGGAACAGAACATATCTAAAACGAAAGAATTGTGCTGTGGATATGGAGGAGCCAGGGAAGTAACCACATCCTCAGTCCAGTCTCTCAGCTTTCAGGGCCAATTGGTAGAGCAGGTGGAGTCATTTAAATATCTGGAAATGGAGATTGACAATTGCCTGTCCTTAATAAATCACAGCAACACTATTCATAAGAAGGCACAGCAAAGACTTATTATCAGACAAGGAAGTAAAATTATAGGTTCACTACAGACACCATTACAAGCATTGTATGAGCGAGCAGTGTTTAGGACAGCAACCCTACAGACCCATCTCATCCATTACACACACAATTTCACTTTCAGGAATGAGATATAAAGTCCCATTGGCTTGGAAAAATGGGACAGTCATGGCCTGGTGGTAGGGAACTCATCCTGTGACCAGAGGGTCGTTGGTTCGATTCCCAGGCCTGAGACCATGACTGAGGTGCCGCTGAGCATGTGTGCACCACAGCCCCCTAGTAATCACTAGTGTGTGTGTGTGTGTGTGTGTATTCTAACTGCACAGATGGATAAAAAGCGGAGGAAAAATTTTGATTGCGGTAAAAAAATAGACAAATATGGCACATTTACTAGAATGTGTATAGGAGATCTTTTTTTCCTTCGGCAACTACAATTCTGAACTCAAAATAGGTACACTGTAAAAAATCTTTGTTTGCTTATGTTCTGTGAATATAAAAATTTATGTGGGCAAAGCATGAAACATAAAAATAGTTACTCCAAAAACAAAAAACGAGTTGTGCCATCAGCTGCTGCATTTTTACCATTCAACTTAATATTTTGTGTTCAGTGAATGAGCATTATGGTTCTCAGTCAACATGTCAAGTCCAAAGTAAAAAAACTGTGTTGGGCGAGCAATAGTGGTAGTGGTGAAACTAATGCGCATGCTCGAGAGAAGATTTTCTTGGCGCCTTCTGCCCCTTACCAAAAAGAAGTTTATTCAAGTGTACTATGAGTATACTTATTTTGTACTAAAACTGAGGAAGTATACTTGAAGTTTACTTTTTATAAACTATATTTTAGATACTTAAGAAAAGTATACTGAAGTATACTTGGCTTATACTGAAAAGTATAAACAGAAGTCTAAAACTAAGTACATTCATAGTTAGTCTTAGAATAGTATACTGAAGTATACTTGGCTTATCCTGAAAAGTATAAACAGAAGTCTAAAACTAAGTACATTCATAGTTAGTCTTAGAATAGTATACTGAAGTATACTTGGCTTATACTGAAAAGTATAAACAGAAGTCTAAAACTAAGTACATTCATAGTCTTAGAATAGTATAGTGAAGTATACTTGGCTTATACTGAAAAGTATAAACAGAAGTCTAAAACTAAGTACATTCATAGTTAGTCTTAGAATAGTATAGTGAAGTATACTTGGCTTATACTGACAAGTATACAGAATAGTTTAAGTATATGTGGCCTTTACTTGTACTTAAACCTTTGATCAATATATACTTAAGAAAAGTATAATTAAGTATTCTTGCCTTATACAGAAGTATACTTGACTTGTAGTTTGGGGTGGAATAGCTTAGAGTAAATAGTACATGGGCGGAAGTGAATCAGATCTTTATGTACACAGAGTTATTAAACAGTACAGAAACAGATAAACAATTGGCTAATTCTATTGACAGTAGTTTTCCAAGGTTTGAGAGGATTTTAACAAGCTTGATTCATATTATAATACATAACATTATACACATGCACACACATATATAAAACATATTTTTGTAAGCTCATCACAAAACATTAAGCCAAACAGCAGTAAGTATCTTAAAGTAATACAGTGGCTACAACACTCAATTTTTGATTAAACTCATGACTGCTCTTTTAGTCCCGTTCATGGCGATTTGGCAAAGGTGTAACGTACAATTTGTCAACTGTTTCAACAACAACACATTTCATTGCTATCATGTCTGGCCATATAGCACTGACATTTCCAGTCTTCCTCACCTCATGTGTAAAAGTACACTGTACATTTATTTGTGAATCTTTACACAATGGCCTGCTAGATGTAGCAAGTACCTCAACTAATACACAGCAATGTTTGGTACATGCACAATTTGCAGGGCTTTGATGTGCACAGTGTTGTTTAAAAACAACTAAGTCATTAATTAAACACAATGTACCATCTTTCAAGTATACAACACTGTTATACCTTTTCTTTAGCCTCTCATATTTTTGACTGTGATACAAAACTCCATCAACCAAAAAACGGCTGAAAGACCAGAAGCAATTACTTAGATTTCCACATAACTTGGTGATGGCAAGCCTATACGAAGCTGTGATGTTTTCTTGCAATGGGGGATGTCCAAAACCCTTGACACTTTCATTTAATATTTCACATTTTTCAGTTTTTCGCTTATTAAAGTGAAGTTCTTCCACAAATGACCGAACCTTTGCATTTGTGATAGTATGCTTGGTCTTTTCTGGCAATTCTCTCCACAGCAGAAATTTTCTAGCTATTTGTGAAGGGATATACTGTGTTCCATGACAATACTTAAGTAGAGTGCCCATATTGGATTCAAACACGAATGTTGACGTAGCCCATAATGGCCCCCAGTTTTTTACACTTTGAGTAACATGTGTGAGTAAGTGTATGTTGAAAGTCATGTGATGTTTCCCGTACAATCTTTGAAATTCAATGACAAATTTTTTAAGAGCCAGTTCTGACATCAAGATGCTTCTAGTTTTGATCTTATCCTGAAGCAATGTATATATACCAAACACCAAAAGGAACAAATGATTCCAAAATCTGGCAGGGAGTATACCTTTCAAGACAGGCAGAGCATAGAAAAGAAGAAATGCTCGCCATTCTGAAGCTTTCCAGAACTTCCGTTCACTCATTGACCTTGGTGTCCTGGTTATCTCAACAGGAGGTTTTATTTTTATAAGTCGCAAATTAACCTCTTCGATCTGTTTGCCAATGTACCAGGCAGCTTCACTGTTTGCTGTATCAAACCACAGTGTGGACAGTTGCCGAGTGACTCCAAGACACACATTGTGTTGATATTCAGGAATAAAACCATTTATCATTTGGAAGTGGCAAAGCTTCATTAACGGAGATGGCCCTTTGACGCCAAACACTGGCTCATTATCTGAAGCTGACATCGCATGACTAAAATGATCTCTCTCATTTCGAAGCGGGGGTTCAGGTCGATCATATGGATAGGATTTACCACCTTTATGATAACAAAAATCACATCCATAAAAACCATTGAACTGCTTTGTGTTACGAAGCAATGGACGAGCCATCGAATCAGAGCTACAAACCAGCACAAACACTCTAGAAACATGAGAGTTCCCCTGTATGTCTTGCCACTCGATACCTGCAGTCTCTAATAAAGAGGCTTCTTTAACAAAGGGTGTTAGTAATGTTAACATGGACGGTTTACTTGGTCCAAACCATAACGCTGACATCAAAATGTGCTTTTTTCTCACTTCTGGTTTCAGTTCAATTACCTGACACTGAATAGGCCAAATGCTGCATTTAGAACTTTTGAACACTGGTGCGCCATCAAAATTCCAAATTAGTGACAAGTCATCTTTTCCAAGAACTCCACTGTCATGTAACTTTTGATACTCTTTGCCAGACTGTATGTCAGAGAGAACCCCAGAGGTTCTAGTTTTTTCATTAAGACTGACCATGTGTTCTTGCAGAAGTTGCTGAATTTGTGCATACAGGGGCAACACAAGAAAATAGAAGCCATTCTTTAGATTTGCACTGGCGTCAAATACCGTGTTGCAAGAGTCACACTGAAAGGGACACTCTGCTCTAATGCCAAGGTATTTTGAACAGCTTTCACAGTAAAAGTGAACTTCAAAATTGGATGAACTTCCAAATTCTTTGTGGAAAAGGTAATGTGAAGATGGGATAAGACCTGGAAACATTATGTTAAACATTTCCAATAAGTGAGTAAACGCTTCACCGGTTAAATTATGCCGCAACAAATAGGACATCAGCATCAATATACTTTCTCCTTTAGAAAGAGGTGCCCCAGGATACAAGGGCTTGTCACCAGCATCAGCTCTATCTTCGTTGCCCTAAAGAGAAAGAAAGGGAGACAAAAGATGTAAAAATGTGAGCAGCTACAGAACAAAGCAGGAATATTAGTCCAGCATGTTTTCTTCTATTTTATCAAATGTAATTTTCTAGAAATGCTTACCTTAGGCTATCACAAAATTAATGATAATTTCATCATATTATAAAAAGCTACAAACCCAATAGAAAGAGTAGCGACCTGTATGTGTACCTGTATGCTCAACTTTAGTAGAGTCTTCGTTTATATAATTACTCAGGCATACTATGAGTCCTAAAATATCCTTCGTAGTTTATTTGTGAAAAGTGGATCATGCAAATATAAATAATAAGTCACGTTTACTTTTTATTGTGTAATTACAATTATTTTGCTATCACCTCTGCTGAATGGTGGCATAAGGCTGCTATTTTGGCATAATCCATATTGCTGTCTTTTATTGTCCATTATGTTCATATGCTAAAAGTGTTACTTTGAGACTGTGCAATGAAAGTGAATAAACAGAAACACTGCAGTGATAAAACAATTAATTGATATTTCACAATTATGTAGACTCAAATTGCGACCAAACCCAAAACACTACCAAAATTCAATTCTGTTCGATTCTGATCTACACAAGCAATTATCTACAAGCCCACACAGTGCAGGAGTGATGCCACATTGCTGTATAGATATGGAACAATTTAACTCATGACTCTGTAACACCTTAAGCAAGTTTTATTTTGTCTCTATTTTGAAATAGTCTGATATTCAGAATGCCTTGCACTACTACCTGCCTCAACTCCACCTCACACAACTTAAAAATAAAGCATCATGTCAGGACAAAAACTCCAAAAAACAGCTGCTACAGTCAGTCATAGCTATTTTATATTGTCTACATTACACTCATTTTACAAAATGATCTTCTTTACGTGAGTTATTAAACTTAATTACTAGCACTTTGTCATTCAACCATTTACTACATACCACTGAAAATTCTGAGGTGCTTCCTCCACCAATATTGTCCTCCATCAAATCTTCACTGTCCCCATCATTTCCAGCTTCACTCCTGGTAGCATGAAGCATGCTTCCTTCAGAATCTGACAGGTCTTCCCCATACTACAGGTTAAAGAATATCAATATAAATGTCTAAAAGGTATAAAACTGTGTGATGTATAATTATTTATGTACCTCTTGAATGTCAGCACCAAACAGGCTACTTGTGGAGGAGTTTTCATTGTCCACTTCACCATCATCATCTTCACTGCTGGATGCATTGCTCATGTCATCTTCAATGTTGTTCTAAAGATTAACAAGGGAAAAAGAATAAACAACTGAATTAATGGCAAAATATCATTGAATTTATGAAGGCCCTCTGCTGCCTTCATAAATGGAGTTTGTCATTTGGCCATAATAAAGTGGAATCTTTCTGTAAGGGGGATAAATGCTCTCACCAACTATCACAGCAATCCACTAACTACAAGTAATATCTTGTGTGGAGTTAGCCCAGCATATTTTAAGATTTGTTGTTGGAGCAATGAGTTGGATGAAAAGAAATAACAATGCCAGTAGACAAAACTTGTGTATGTACCTCTTGAATGTCAGTACCCATAAGGCTAGTTGTGGAGGAGTTTTCATTGTCCACTTCACTGCTGGATACAGTACTCATATCATCTTCTGGGTTTACTCCGTCATACTCAATGTCTAAAGGCTAACAAGGGAAAAACATTAAAAGTAAACATAAAAAAACACCAGACCTTTATTGTACCACAAATAATCGATACTAGAACTGGGCCGTGTTTGTTAATCACTAATGGGTGACAGATACTGTTTATGAGAAGGACAAACAGAAGTAAGGTAAAAGTTTATTTGACAACTCAAAGACATATAAAGTGGAAGTCATGAAAACAAATCATGTAGTACAGTATGAATAACATTATTACTGCTGTAAAAAGAGATGCTCTCCATGGGCAATATGGACAAAATTAACTATCACAGTATGTCTGACTGAACACCTTAGTATCGATATTATAATAACACTGTAGGGAATAATAGTGTTAATACCTCTTGAATGTTAATACCTCTCTTCTCAAAGTGCTCATTTCCAATTTTTTCATCTTCACTGTTGGAAGTGTTACTACTGTCACCTCCAGTATTTCTTGGACCATTTTTATTGTAGTTCTACTTGTAGACAAGGAAAGATAGAATGTTTAAAAGTTAGGGGAAAAAAGATAGTAATTTCTTTCTCCAAGGTTAATATTATTGATTAAATCATAAACTTATGCATGTCATAAATAACACATTTTAATTCATTACGTCTGTCTAAAGGCATGTGTGTAGTATTTTAATGTCTTATAATAAACGTTACTTACTTTTGCATTCCATCTGAACTTGGTTCGCCTTGGGATTCTTTCTGTGTCGTTCTCCAAGTATCGTTTGTAAGGTCCTGAACGTTTCGCCATTTTGTCGCTTGTTGCACAGAAGCTAGAGAACACGCAGAGATATGTGTTCGGAGAATCTCCTGCTTCCCGCAATTCTTTTCGTCGCAGTCACGCATATCTCGCGAGAGCAGGCCATTTGATCTGTTCGCGCGCTGATTAGACCGTTGAGCATCTTCTGCCGTTAGCATATACGAACAATATAAAACAGACGACCGCAGTATAACAGTATTGTGTCACAATGGCATTTGCCATATATTACTTTAAGGACAAGACCGTGGAAGTTGGGAAAACTGATTGGATGAGTACTGAAGACCAGCAATGTACATCTTCAGAAATGATCACACAGTGCCCCAGACTCGATGATGAAGATGGATGGATAAATGTAAAGTGGAACAAAGGCAGAAAAAAGAAAGATGGTTCAGCCTTTTTTCCTGCAAAGGTGTTAATGCTCAGTGGTAAGTAACTTTCTAAGTTCTGTATTTGAATTGGGCTACGTCGACAGAGACTTTTACAGAGACTTTTGGCGCCGTAAGGTTTGAAAACTCCGGTGTTCCGGTCAACAGTGAGAAACAGATTTTAAAAACGCTCGTCCTCAAAGTTAAACATTATCAGACGTTACATATCCAACATTGTACGTTGCTTTTGGCCAGTTGACGTTTTATTATTTGTAAGGACAGCAAATTCATATTTACTAACCAGTTTTCTATGTGGAGGTCGCTAATGTAGTGTAGTCACATAGTGCTGGGTGTGGTATGCTAGCTTAAGAGTTTCACCCTGAGCAAAGCTCTCTTTAAAAACCTTCACAGTAAAAATAAGAATAAAACTGGAAAGTTATGTTCTAAGTGCTACTGAAGTAGAGATTTCTGACTCAGTGTATGAGAAAAGACAAAGTAGATAAAGTGTAGTAAAATAAACACTTAAATGTGTGCTTTCAACGTTTTCTTTCACATAGTCTGAAAGAGTCCATGTTATTGAAGCAAAAATAATCCTAAATCTCAAAATTGACCAGTGCACGAAACAAACGTTGCTACAATATTGTCAAAAGGTGGTGCTTTTTTATATTGTCCGAACAAGGTTGTCACAATGTCTTATGGTATTATGACTACTTACTGGCAACTTAGAGTTCCATGCAGATATGGTACGTATGAAGAATTCTATAAGGTTATGATAGCGTAGTGACAGCATTACCACTACGTTGTTACAACATTGTGACAACCTTCTGAGAAATGACATTTCAACATTGTGGGCACTAAAGCAATAGATTGTTACAATGTTGTCACATCATAACTGTGTTTGCAGGGAAGTGTAGTGTGTTAGGTTGCCACCAATGAGTATGTTAGGGAGAGTGCAGAGATCACACATAGCTTGATGACCCATTTGGCATTTTATTTTGCTCAGTGTACACAAAACTTTTTCACACAGACAACTACAGTGACCTTTGCCATAAGAGAGAGGAATTCATAAAGGGTGTGGACATCTGGAACCAGTCACTCAAGAGGAAGACCAAGCCAAACAGCAGGTGGATGAGGGATGTGGAAGAGGCAGACGAAATACCAGTAAAACAGGTAATTACATTCATACAGTTAAGGAACAGTAGAATTAAATGCCATCTAGGGGTGGGCGATATAATATCGTTCACAAAAATACCAGTACATTTCTTTATTCGATAGGATTTCGCTATATCGCGACATTATGACGCAAGGACGCAGGTTGTGCGTGCAGCGCGCAAAATAAACATGGCCAACAGCGGAGAGAGCAGCAGTGCTCACACTGTGAATGATTTAGTTCCTAAACGAGGAGCTACATCAGTAGTGAACTGATGAACTGTAGTGAACATGAACTGAAAACCTAAAACACTACGAACCTGAAAATGGAACAGAGACTTTAACCATACACAAACACGAAGCTAATCAAAACCACGAATCACAGATAAGGCGTGAATACCGTGCACATCCAACTAGGAAATAAAGAAACGACAATGATCCCCGAAGGTATAGTCTGGACATAGGCAATATACACACACACACTTGTAAAACTAAGACGAGCTAACACGGAACAGCTGAAACAGAGTGGCGTGACAAGAACAAGGAAAACATAAAAACAATGAGACTAGAAGGGGGCGGAGCCAGACATGACAACTACAAGCTAGAAATCACTATACGTTCTTATATGTGCTATGCCTACCCCGCTCTGCTGCAATTCATCACGGGTAACGTCGTGCGGAAGCCAGTATGTTATTAACTAGCCAGTATGTTAACTATTCTCATGCGGACACTACGTTGCCCACAATGCATTGCGCACACAACGTCAAAACCATTTCTGTCTGGTGATGCATGATTTAACCCATCCGTGCAGTGAAACACACACATACACACCAGTGAACGAACACTAGGGGGGCTGTGAGTACACACGTGCCCAAAGCGGTGGGCAGCCTTAGCCCTGGCACCCAGGGAGCAGTAGGGGTTAAGTGCCTTGCTCAAGGGCACTTCAGTCATGGCCTAGCTGGGAATCAAACCCACAAACCCAGGGAGCAGGGTTCCTTACCACTACACCATGACTGCCCTTTAGGGGAGTTTAGGTCATTTATTTAAATTTAAATCAATTTAACCAAGATACCACAATGAACAGTGACCTGTCACATCACCCACAAATCAACTGTTCACTATACAATACTCACTCCTACCGACCACACGAGGGTGAAGCAGCTCATACACCAGTTTTCCTGTTCCACCTTAAATAGTGCAGCAGAAGCCAAAATTTTGGCTAACTGCCACAATATTTAAGGTGGAAAGGAACAACAGGAATAAAAAGCTGACTTCACCCTCATGCGATAAAAGTGAGTATTGAACAGTGAACTGTTGATCTGTGGGTGAACACTGGTGATAGATTTAAAACCGTAACGTTAATGACGAAAGGGGCGGAGTTGAGTTTGTGTTGCTGGTTAATCCACAGGACAGTAAAAGAAAACCAAACCACAGACGTTGTGGAGCTCCTCGGATTCGAGGTCCACCAACCGCCAACACACAAGTTGTAGCTCAACACTTCTGTATGTTGTGGTTTGTTTTCTTGGAGGTCCTTATATCTGCTGCTCAATAGCAGCTCATTTTTCAGTTCAGTTCAAATCTCTCTTCATCACACCAACATCACGTCTAACATCTACTGTGATGTTCTGATTGTATCTTTCTCTCCTGATATCCTCTAAACTAGTGCAGCACAGACTCCTCACCTCCATCTCCTCCACTGTGTTCTTCACTTACTGCCTCTGTCTGGATTTAAATGTTGTTGGATAGACATAAGGGAAAAGATGGCATTAAGGCTGGGCGATATGGAGCAAAAATAATATCTCGATATTTTTTAGCTGAATGGCGATATACGATATATATCTCGATATTTTTTCTTCCCAAAAGGTAATAACAAAGAGGCAGTAATAAGTCAAATCTACGTCCCAAATGAGTTGCGCGAAGAAGAGAGGCAGGACAGGGCGGAAGTTGTTAAAAGAGAAACTCGAGTAAATTCACTATTCACAGTGTTGTGCGTGAACGAGTTCAAAAGAACGCGTTCATTGAATCATTCATTTTTTCGTGAATGTTGAACTGAACGCAACACATTTTTTAATAACTTGAACGTGAATTAGTGCACATTGTGTCATGAACGGTAGACATCACTGTAAATGAACGTTGGAATTTGTTTCCATTGAAAACTGAGTGACATCTGTTTTCTCTTTTGAAACGCAACGAGAGAAAGTTCCTCCCTCCTGTATTCTCGCTGGTGCCGCTTAAATGCGGAGGACAATTTTCAATGTGATGAAAAGTCACATTGACAAAAAATAAGCACATTTTACTTTTTTTTTTTGAACCATAGATGTGGAAAATCACTTCCGTCCCTCAGTCTGCAGTTCGCACCATAGCGATGTGGTGGGGTGACATCAATGACTGACAATCCATACTGTTTATTTATGTGTGAAAAACCAAAACTGAAAAGCAAATTATCTTTCCACACATTTTTGTGACTACACTTAATCTCTTCGCCACAAAATGGAATTGTTTTTTAAGAAATAAATCCTGAATTTTTGTCAGACATGAATGTAGCCCACTTAGAAAAGCAGTCCACATTGCCTCAATGTTTAAAATTTGCACTAATTCATATTACTTCAAATTGTTTCACTTTTTTCCATTAAGAGTGGGACAGAACTGTTCATCATTAAATTGTAATCACTGTCAAACATCTTAAAAATTTGACTGTTTTTCAATAAAGAAATCAAGTGATTATCTGCCTATACCATAACTCCAGCAATCATGTCAGTGGTATGGAAATATTTCACAATTTCAGACAAAGACACATTTTGCATCATCAAAACCTTTTAAACCTTCACTGATGAGTGTCATTGCTGGCATGGCTGTTTGAGTACTTGGTGGTTTCCTTATTTTTATTTTTTGTTTTGCCCAAACATTTTCACTTAGGTACTTCCCTAAGCTGATGTTTAGTAAAAATGTTATTGTTTTTGTAAATCCTGTACTGATCATTTAACAATATCTTTGTCTCACTATCAGGGCCAATTTGGGTAAATGGTATGTGATTGTCTTTCGCTGAGTGTCTGAAAGCCTGGTGAATAGGAACATACACTGCATATTATTTTTTGGGAGACCAAAGTGACTAAAGATAGTTACGTAAAGACAAAGTTCCCTGATTGCAAACTGATTATTTTGGTAAACTGTAGAAATCAGACCTATCTGTAGTATAGCTGATTCTAATAATACACCCATGCTATTGAAAAACTTTAAATGTTTTTTTTTTACAGCAAAAGAGCAAAAAGGCACCCAGCACTTCAAAAGAGGCATCAGATCAAATAATTGAAAAACTGAAGAAGGAGTTGATGGCAAAGCAAGCATATTTAGAGGTAAATTATTTACACAGTTTGGAGTTTAAGTTATGTGTTTAAAGGAGCAGTGTGTGACCCATAGCAAAACCCCACTTACCCACCCCTCCCTTTCCAATCACCTGTCCTGATTTCATTTCACTTTTACATGTTTTCGCTTGTTTTGGTGGCAAGCATTCACCCTTTCTTGATTTTTCTTGTACTAAATAAAAAGTATAATCCTTCTTTTATGTTGTAACCTCCATCACCTGTCTTCTAACAATGTATCCTACTGAGCATGCTCATATCATAGTACACCGTAGTAACTCAGTGTTTTACACATTTAATTGTGTTTTTAATGTTAATTTAGGTTAGACTTAGTTTAATAATCACTGCTACCTCACTGATAAACTGGCTTACACCAGCAAACATCCTAATTATTCTTTTAATGCTGGTACTTTCTTTTAATTTCCTGATAAGAAAATAAGCTTCCTAATAAGCTTCTTTAAGGTGGAAGAGGAAAATTCAGAGATTTGGGGATAAGGAGATTTAAGCTATCAAGATATGCCACCAGCAATTTTATGTGAACTCGTACCTATAAATATGCACTACAGTCTGAAATTCTGAGAAGGATTCTGTATTTGCCACATCTTCCAGCCGGTGCTATAGCGCGACAAATTCCAGCTTCCACTTCAACATAAAAGCACGAAAGGCACTCTTTACAGCCAGTGTGTGGTTTGTCCGTTCTGGGCTACTGTAGAAACATAGTGGTGCTACACTGTTGGAAAATGAGCCGCTCCTAATATTGGTTCCGAACCCATTTAAAGCCAGAGAGCTGAATGTCTGTAGAACAGATCTTATGCATACAATACAACATTGCATCCCATCACTATATATATATATATATATAAAGGCTCATTCTAAACACAACACTCCCTAATGACTTTATAATTATATGCTAATGAAAATGATGATGATTTTCTTTTGGTGTAGTTATCTACCGAAAAAGAGGACTCATCAGATGAGGACTTAACGCCTAGGAACTGGAGTAAGGCGCAGCAGAAAATAAAGGAGCTTAAAAGGGAGAACAAGAGGCTGAAAGAAGGCAACGCTAAAGAGATACTAGATGCCTTGAGAGGTGATATTTTTTATTTGAAATAATTAAATTAAATCAGTACCCCATTTGTATGCAACATCACAATGTAGCAAAATAAATCAACATAAATGAATGTCGCAACCCTTACCAGATCACACTGAAACGATGTGGACTCATAAACTGCAGTACAGAAACATGAAAAATATATAAGCCTCGCTGGAAGGCAGAGCGTAAGAATGGCAGTTTCGGTTGGTCCTTCTGTCCATCAACACTTAACTTCAATACATTAACTTCAGGGTTCATAGAGGTCCCCCTAAGTTTCACGAGAATCTAAAAAATCCATCTGTTCTCACTCGCCTTATCTTTTGAATGTTTATTTCTTCTTTTAAAGTGACTGTCCTGATGTTTGGAAATTGCCTCAACATGCAGTCATGAGACTTGAACTTTCACCTTTATAATGATTTATATGTTCATTCTCTTAACAGAGCTTCCTGTGGTAGTTGCAAATTTAAAAGACATAACTGAAAAACTTGCAGTTCAACCCTCAACTCCTGCATCCATCTGCTCAACACCCACAACATCTGTAAACTCAGCAGTTTCTGGATGTGTTTCTACCCAAGCAGTGTCTGATGATATGGTATGTACCCAGAGTGTAGTGTCTTCATCAGGTTGTCCCCTGCATGGCACAGTAGCATTTTGCACCCCCTATTGCTTTGTGGTGGTGCAGTGGGGGTCCTGACCACTGAAGAACCATGAGGGGTGAAAGGGTCTAACAGTATACAGAGAAACAGATGAACTACAGTCTGTAATTGGAGAACTACAAAGTACTCCTATATGGTCACTACTGCTGATAAAATGGACAATGAGATACAAGGAGGTGTATCTAATAAAGTGGCAGCTGGGTTTACATACTGCATAGATTTCTCAGAGAATATGTTGTTATTTTATCATTACTTTGGTGTGTAACAACTATGTATGACCAATTGCAAACTAACTGATCACTCAATTGTTCTGCAGGTCTTTCTTTTGCCAGGCTCTGATGTCAAAGTCCCTAGACGACAGCTTAACTCTCTGCGTACTACGAATCCGTCAGTCTACATCGGTGACCTTGCTGTGCTTGTCTATGGCAGGGAAACACTGTCTCATTCTAGTTTGACAGGGAGACAATCAGGGGCACACAAGGACATGGAATCAAAGCCACAACTTGATAACACAAAACTTGATGCTATAATAGGTAACTGCATTTAAATAAAATTACATTTTATTCTAAAATAAATTTCTACACATTATGTTTGTATAGTTTTTAACAAAATGACTGGAATGTTTCATTTTGGAAGTGACCATGATTTAGTTACTGTCACCTCGCACATGGAACAAAAATGGAAAGTTCCAAACAATGATTCAATGTTGAGTTAAATCTCTCTGTATGTAACTGTAATCTGGGATCATCAGTTTATATTTGTGAATGTGGCAAAAAACATTGCTGCAAACAAAAGAACCTAAAAATGAACTTTAATTTATGTGAAGGAAGACCTTTAAAGGACATTTTCAATTATTTGTAGGTAAACGTAGTAATTTTGCCAATTGCATTAGTCCTCATACTTGCCTGATAAAACTGAATTTCACATTGTAGAGACATACTGCTTTGACTGTTTTATTATGTTAACTCTGGATGTTGATCATGGTGTGATAGAAAGTAATGAGGTTTTTTTGTTTTGTTTCTGTGTGTCCCAGGCCATGCCCTGTCAAAGTTTCCTGACATCAGCGTCCAAGATGTGAGACGCATTATAAGAAAAAAATGCAACAACGAAAGCTATACAAGTCAAGTCACTGCAAAGAAGACCATGTGAAAATTTTTTTGGTTGGATTTGTGGTTCCTCTGCCTCTGTGGTTCCTTCTGTCTTGTCCTAAACTGGTGTTAATTTGAATTATGTTCTTAATTTGGCATCCATTGTTATTTGTTATATTTATTTGTTACATTTTGATATATAAAGAAATATGTTCTTAATCATGAGTATGTCTTGTTTATTTTTATGTATGTAATCCACTGGTAAGTCTACTTAAAGTACAGTTAAAGGTATATTTAAAGTGTAAAAAATTGAAACTAAATTGAAATTATTGTATACTTAAAACATATAAGTAGTAAACTATAATTATTATGTTAAGTTCAAAAGTAAGCTTATTTGTATACTGTTAGTTTACTAGTTATATACTTATATCCCACTTTTAAGTGTATGAAAGTACACTTTTAAGAATACTCTTAGTAAACTAGCAGTATACAAATAAGCTTACTTTTAGTATATTAACAGTACAAAATAAAACCTAAATGTAAACTAGTTGTGTACTCAAAGTTTACTATTCTTACACTTAAAGTATACTTAACAGTGTACTTTCATAAACTAAAAACTAGACTAGAAGTATATAACTAGTAAACTAACAGTATACCTGTAAGTTTACTTTTAGTATAGTTGTAGTACAAAATAAAACCTAAATGTAAACTAGTTGTGTACTCAAAGTTTACTATTCTTACACTTAAAGTATACTTAACAGTGTACTTTCATAAACTAAAAACTAGACTAGAAGTATATAACTAGTAAACTAACAGTATACCTGTAAGTTTACTTTTAGTATAGTTGTAGTACAAAATAAAACCTAAATGTAAACTAGTTGTGTACTCAAAGTTTACTATTCTTACACTTAAAGTATACTTAACAGTGTACTTTCATAAACTAAAAACTAGACTAGAAGTATATAACTAGTAAACTAACAGTATACCTGTAAGTTTACTTTTAGTATAGTTGTAGTACAAAATAAAACCTAAATGTAAACTAGTTGTGTACTCAAAGTTTACTATTCTTACACTTAAAGTATACTTAAAAGTATACTTTTATAAACTAAAAAGTGGGCCAATTTAGTCCCAAGAAGTATTGAATTAGTAAACTTACCAGTATACTATTAGTACATTGATATTAGTATACTTACTACATAAGTATATTTCCCAAGTATACTTTAAGTTTACTTAAAAAATAAACTTTAAGTATACTTTTTTTTGGTAAGGGGCACCAAAACTAAAATGAAGACCCAGCGTTTCACCATTTATCTAGAGGACTTTAAACGTTCACTGAGTGAAGCAAATGTGGATCTTTACTAAGCTAACACAGCTAACTTGGTGATGTTTGTTGAGTTTGAATTTTGAACTAGGTCGTATTTCAACATATTTTCCAAAAGTATAGTTATCAAAACTAGAGCTAAGCCAACAAGTTGTTTTTCAGTGTTTAACTTTGCTATGAGTTTAGTAATGTTAGTGTTAATACTGTTGTGGTTGGCAAGGACAAGCTACCAATTAATGCGTTAACTGTCCGTTTGGAATTTAACTTTACCTCACGTCGGCAAACTGTTAGCATGCGGACTAACGTTAGCTACCTAGCTAGCTAGATCTGCGTAGTAATTAAGCATTTGCTGAAGCCCAATCGATTTCTAATTAAGTACTTTTTTTAGATACTTTTTCCAACCACATACAGCTCCGCGGTCAGTTCTCCCGTTTCCCTGGATGTGTGTTGTATGCGTGTTAGTGTCCCCCTCCCTTAGAACCAGTGTGGTTTTTGCCGTTCGTATTGCTAATAAATTAGCATTGAGCTAACAATGGTGTCATGGCTCATTCTTGTCCTCCTGACTCGACGACGTTTCAATTTTTATTACAATTATAAAGCAGCTCTCATATGCCTGTTTGGTAATATTTTATGTTTACTTTTTGACATGCAAATAAAATGCACAATTACTTAATTATTTTCTGTATATTTTGAATTTACTTTATAAAGCATAAAATGTATAGTTCAGGCAACTTGGATACTAAGGAATAATTACCCGAACTAAACAATTGTAGCTGGAACAACATAAAACATTTTGTTGGACTCACTAGGTGTATTAGGTTAATATATAAAATTTTGTTGGCTCAACTTATTTTCTTTAATTAGACTGAATTCTGTAGTTGTCAGCAGAACTTAAAATTTGCAATTTGCAGAGCTTAAATTAGACCAACTAAAAAAATATGTGCAACGGGTCACTAAGATGTTTTTAGTTGGTGAGACTTGAAATTTTTTACAGTTAACCTTTATAAGTGGTATATTGTATAAGATGGATTTTTGTTGTGATTTTGTGTATATTTGTGATCTGTAAAGCCATGTCAAAGATGAATTTCTGTCTTCAGAAAGACAATAAAGACTTCTTATCTTATCTTATAAGCTCTCTGCTTGTGCATGAGCATCTCCAAGAAGTCACTTTAGATTCTGAAAGTACACATTCCTTGATACAAGAATCTTTATGGAACAAGCTGAAAGTTACTGAGGAGTTGTGGTACTCCAGGAAAGGCCTGAGACCTGCTCTCCAATGGCCACGTTTGAGTAGCTTTATGCAGAGTTAAATGGGAATGTTATTTAAATGGACATTTATATCCTTGTGGTCATTTGTCATGAGAGATCAGGACCTGATCTTTCCTGTTCATTCTTGAATAAACTTGATTGTACTGCCAGTATAAACTATCTTGTCTTCAATAAGTATGATGTAAGCAAACAGTAAAATAAATAATGGAAAAAACATTCCCAAATTCCCAAAATGACAGTAACACTGATTACAATTTTCCACCTACAATTTGATTTTGTAGAAAAACAGAACCAAGTTAAAGTCTGACAATAGAATAAAACTGAAAAGGCTTCTGCATTGCAGGGTGAGAACTATGGAGGACGAAAGGTGACAAATAAATAAATAAATAAATAAATATACAGGATAAAAGTAGAAATCAATAAATAAATGCATAAATGTTCGACTTAAAACAGTATTTATTTATTTATGGATTTAAGAATTTATTTATTTCTGGATTTAAGGATTTATTTTTTTATGGATTTATTGATTTAAGAATTTATTTATTTCTGGATTTAAGGATTTATTTATTTATGGATTTCCTTCTCCAATATGCTAATGAAGTAGACTAAATCAATACGCTATTGAGTAATCTTGGTGAAAGCTGTGTGTTCGATTACTCCTGCCTTGTAGTCATGGCAGAAATGAGGAGAAGAGTTGCTGTGGAAATAAGATTAATAGCCGAAGAGTTGGACAGTGGGCACTTTGATGATTGTTCATTTAGGATTGAAGGAATAGTTTTAGAGTTGTCGGAACTTGGGGAAGAGATTGATATTGACCTGTCAATTTTGGACAACCTGCAGCAAGTTGCTCACCAAATTCAACACGAGTCCGTGTCTGCGACAGGTAACGTGGGTGGTCCAGTTCGCCCTGCCTTTTTGCTCCCATTGCAGACAATAGTGGCATATGTCCATATGGGCCTTACATCGGGTCAAATAGCGTCTGTGTTTGGGGTCTCTGAAAGAATCATTCGTCGCAGGATGGCACAGAATGGATTAAGGTAATTGGCTAACTAGCTTATTACATTGTCTAGATAACTAGGCTACGTGTTCTGCTTTAAACGCACCCGTAGTAGCAGCTCTTCGATTCAACTATCGTGTTTAGGGATGCATGCTAGGATAAACGTGCTTATAAATTGTACAGAGTCGGTGATCTGTACTCGTCGGTGGATGACAATGACCTTGATGCCATGGTGAGAGACATTCTTCTTCATCATCCAAATTCAGGATACAAACTCATGGTTGGACATCTTAATGCCCGAGGGATCTACATACAGAGTAAGTAACTACTACTATTTCATTTGTTTTGACAAATATATAAATATAAAATGTTTATAAAATGTTTAAAACATCTGTCTTATTTCAGCTGAAATGAACATCAACTTTAGACCAGTCAGATAATTTTCAACCTCTCAAGTACAATTTGGCCCAGAGTATTAGAAATAGTATTTAACATCACCTAGCTTGTATGGCCTAACTCACCTGCCTTCACCCTTTTTTATTATTTCAAATGATTTTGATTTTATATGGGTATGACTGCACTTGTTCAAAGTTGTTTTTTATTGTTCTTCCTTTGTAGGACAGCGAGTTCAAGATGCAATGCGGCGTGTAGATGAGCACGGAGTGGCTTTCCGCACCCTCCGTCTTAATCCACGGAGGCGCAGAAGATATAATGTGCCAGGACCTAACAGTCTATGGCATATAAATGGAAATCATAAGTTGATTCGGTAAGTCTGTGTCATAATACATTTCACAATTAACTGCTATGAAAATTCAATAGAGAAGTATTACATGAAGGTTTCTCAGTGGAGACTGACAGTACATAAACAGTGTTGTTCAGTGAAAAGCTCAATAAAAAAAGGTACAGTAAAAGTTACGGTTATATTTTGTGTACAACAATAATGGCTTATACAACTACATTTGGATTAAGACAAAGTATTAACATTCAGTTTTTTTATTTTAGATGGCGTATTGTTGTTCATGGTGGTGTAGATGGCTACAGCAGGCTCATAGTGTACCTGAAAGCAGCTACTAACAACAGAGCCTCCACGGTCTTGACCAGTTTTTTAGAAGCTGTAAGCATCTATGGTGTGCCATCTCGTGCAGAGTTGTATAGTAACGAAGTAGAACTACTTCGCTACTGTACTTAAGTACTAAAATGCTGTATCTGTACTTTACTGGAGTATTATTTTTTTCTCCTACTTCCACTTTTACTTCACTACATATTTTCCATCAGTTTAATACTTTTACTCCGATATATTTTTTACGTGCTGTATAGTTACTCGTTACAATTATAAACATGTTAGCTGGCGCTGTCACCGGGTCAAGCGATCAGGCTGTCTTATGAAAACTGCGCATGCTCCGGTCGCGTCTCGTTAACTCTGCTGCTGCCTTCACTGAACACTTGAGCTTCGTAATCTAGGTTCACTTGACACGCTGTTACTGCGGCAAGGGTCCGCGCGGCAAAAATGACGCAATCGCGGTGGCTCCGCCCATGCGCGTTAACCACGCGCGCTGTCGCGTCGCGAGGTCGTGCACCTCTCGATTTTTGTGCGTGTGAAGTTACAAGGTGGAATTCATGCACTTGTACGGCACTTTGAAGGTCCATTTTCAGTATTTTCCAGCACCTTCAGCTTCATTTACATATTTATACAAATACACATATATTCGAAATTATTGCAAATAATTCGCTTTTTATCTCATTAAAAGAGATGGTACCGTGTTTGGTAACAGCAGAAGAGCGCAGTAAGCACTAGTTAGGTTAGATATCTTAGCTAACTAACCTAATTATGTTCATGGTGTGCTGCAGAATTCACTTAACATTAGCTGGCAATAAAGGCGACGTGCTGACTAATCATGTGCCCATTTTATAGTGTAGTGTTTTTATAGGGTAAGGGCATGGGGGTAAACGCAGGGCAGTAAGCTCACCATTAGAATCCGACGGACGGATTTTACGTCCAAAATACACCTCGTTTTCTCAGCTAAATTATGGCGAATTTGTACTTTTGCGTCAAACCTACAACGTAGCGGGACATAGTGTGACGCGGGAACAGAGGCGGCCGAAGGCGAGGGTTGTACAGAATGGTCTTTATTATCCATGCTGTTCAACATGCAAACAGAAAAGCTTCAATAACCGAAACAAGGTACAAGCTACAAGAGAAGCCAGAAAGGTCCAGTGTAGAGCTCTGACGGGGCAATGTGCAGCACTGGACCGAACGACCTGCGGGGTATAAAAGGTGCACAACATAATTACTGACAGGTGTTAGTAATGTGGTGACTGGGACCGAGGGAGTGGTCTGGTGCTCGGGGGCGTGTGTGGTGAGGCAGTGCGAGCTGTGGCCTGCGCCATCTGGTGGCGACCCGGCCTCCCTACTGTGACACATAGGTTATCTGTTTTTTGTGTACGAAGTGTTAACCCCAGTTTTTTAAGTACATACAGAACACTTGTATTTGTGATCTTTGACATATTTGATTTGTAAGTGATATATAAAAACAATTGATAATCAAACTTTGATGGCTTTCTTTAATTAATTCAAAACACAATACTTGTACTTTTTACTTTCAGTACTTGAGTAATAAATTTTAGACTAAACTACTTGCAATACTCAAGTACAAAAAATGCTGAATACTTTTGTACTTCTACTTAAGTAAAGTTTTTAAAGAACACTTCAACTTCTACTCAAGTAAATGTTTTGATAGAGTACTTGTACTTTTACTCAAGTATGGGTCTCGAATACTTTATACAACACTGATCTCGTGTGAGGTCAGACAAAGGAGGGGAGCATGTTGATGTGGCACATTTCATGATTGCCAACAGAGGACAAAACCGGAATTCATTTAATACTGGTAGAAGTGTCCACAATCAAAGGTATGTTAGTATTTGCTCATTCATGAACACTGTACTTGAGCCCTGATACATAACGGAGACCTCTATGCCATAACCATGTCTTAAAAATCACAGGAATTAATGCATTAGTATCTTCACAATCTACACTAGAGCTCAAAAACTTTCTGGAGGAATCTAATATTTCATTGTATCTTTTGCTATTTTTTTCTTGTTTAAGAATTGAGAGGTTGTGGAGGGACGTTTATTCTGGAGTGTTGGATCTGTTTTACACAATCTTCACAAACCTTGAGAGAGAAGGTCTTCTGAATCCAGATGAGGATGTTCATCTTTTTGCACTGCACTGGTGCTTTCTCCCACTAATTCAGAGACACCTTCAGTTTTTTAAGGACTCCTGGAATCACCATAGACTGCGCACAGAGCGTAACCAATCTCCTTTGCAGCTCTGGGCACTTCATAAACATGTGGAAGTACAAGACCCTGCACAGGTTAATTTTAAAATACGTTTGTCTTCATCATTGTCCTAAATGCACATTTATTACTAAGAATTGTTGAGTTGAATTCAATGTTGTATAATTCACAGCTGTATAAATTACATAGATTAATGCATGATATTGGCTCTACCTACATATTAATTGTTTTATTAATATTTCTGTGGAAACTAATTTGATTAGGTTGTATGGTTCTTTTAACAGCTTGCTATATAATCACCACATATATTGGTCCTTCAACTTGAACAACTTCATCAATTTTAGGTTAACAGCACGGAGTATGGAGTTGACTGGACAGGGTCTTACAGTCACCATCAACCAGGGCTTGAGATTCCAGAGGTTCAGCTCCAACGGCCACTTACCGAGCAGGAACTTGAAAGACTGCCAACTCCAGAAGGCCCATTGTCATGTGCACTTGACATTTATTTAGAAACAGTCAATTTAATAGAGGAAATACAATCCTAATTTGTTCCCAACATTTTCTGACACGATGTACCTAATGAGCTCCTGCACTCACTTTTAGTTGTTTGGATTCTCATCAGTCTAACATTGTATTTCAGCAGAATTTTTATTGAATGTTACATTTAAGATCAACAACTTCACTGTATAAAATAATACTGCATGTTTGAGTTTTTCCAGACACACTGCAATAAACAAATGTACTGCACAATCTGACTTGTCCATAAAGAGTAACAAAAGAATATTATTATTATTATTCACGTTCTAGCTGGTAAGTGCAATTCTTGTCCAAATGCATAAATGTTAACGAACAGAACACATTTTATTTGGATTAATCAGATATTAATTAATGATTAATATCTCATAACTCCTATTGATTTTAATTAAAAGTCTCAGATCAGGCCAAATCCACTGTCCGTGCTCCAGACTGCTGCGAGCAAGTCCTTTTCAAAGGCCAGGTATTCTTTATAGTGGCCGGGTAGTTTTAGCAGATGAAAGCATGTGTTGGACTTGGGGAAGGTACATTCCACATCAAGGTATCTTGGCAGCATGCTCCAGCCCACCCAGAATCGCAGAAGAACATGCAGGATGTTTGAGGAGCCTGCATATAAAAACTCTTCAAATGAATAACAATGAAAATTATAAAATGTGAATCTATAATTAACTTCCCTTATTCAATAATCAATACACAAAATTCACTTACTATTCTCAATGAATCTGCGAAGAAATTCAGTAAGCCTACACTGGTCCTCCAGGTCAACCTCGCTGTCTTCATTGTGTACTGGCCAATTGACTTTTTCTAGGATCATCTAATAGAACAGGTTAATGAACTTTAAAACATCCATCTATAAACAGGTTTATTCTAAGACCCACATTTACCTCAGGAGTGAACTGCATGTCAGAGGACCGTGGAAAAAGAAAAGGGATTGTATCCTTTCACTCAGTCAGCAAGGGCCAGATCAGAGTTTCTTTTAAGCCACGCCTTAACTGCTTCACTTGCTTCCATGTCCTCCCAATGACCTGCAAAAATTGAATATTGATAACAATGAGGAGACTCATGTGTCTTACTTGCCTCTACCACCTAGACACACAATAAGAGGACAGACAACTCACTGCATGATAGAGAAGTTTGTCATGTAGCCACATTCTGTTTTGTGATGTCAACGCCGGTAAGTCCCAGGACACTGCTAGCTCAGTGATTTTTGTTTTGTCTTCTGCTGCAAGTTCCTTTGAACTCTCAAGCTAAAATATAATGTTATAATTTGTTCATACATAAATATGCAAGTGGAATTGTACAATCATCCTTGTAAAACAGTATCTAAAAGGAACATACCATACTGATTAGGTCACGGACATCAGTGTCAGCACAGTCTGCAATCTCAATTGTGGTCGTTTCTGGCGACCCACCAAACAACACATGTATAATTGCTGGGCTTAGTCCAGCAAAGGTTGGCCCTTCATGGAGGAATGAGTGACCCATCATTCGGCCAGCAACAAGAAAGAAATCGCTCTCAAAAAGAAGTTGAGATGTTGATGGAATCAGATGGTCTTTTTCACCTTCAAATAGAAATGTTCCTCCTGGCACTTCAAAGAAGATTGCTTTGTTAATCAAAAACATATTTTAAAACATTTGACTAACATTCTCTTTCCCTGTTAAATGATCACTGCATTAAGGCAAAAAAGCTGATTGATAGCCTGTTATGTATATTAATATACATTAGCATTTACTTTAGGGACATTAAAACAGCAATAACATTTCCTTTAAACAGCACAGTAAGAAGCAAAATATGCTGGACGAAAAGAACACTGCTTTTTGAGATGCCCTCAGATTGTCAAATCATTTAAAAAGACAGGAGAGAGGTTGCAACAAATGTGCACTGATTCTCTCTATACATTTCCCTTTAAAGTGCATACAAAGATACCATGACTTACTAAAGTTTATTTCAAAACCATGTTGAATTTTAGACATAATGGTTTCAAAGAAATGGCGCATCACCCCATCTCCAATAGCTGGATCACCTAAAAAGCATAAAAAAAAATTTCATACATAACCAGATATATAAGAAAGCATTTTTATGTCCATCAAGTACACTTATTCCGAAGTCTTTGTCAACATTACCCTTGAGTGTGCAAGACAATGGGCAAGCCCAATCAATATTAGCCATCTTATAAAAAGACAGGATTGCCCTCTCCCTGTCTGCTGGAGTATCTCTGAGATCCATTTGAAGATGTAGTGGTTTTCCAGTTTCGTATTTTTGTAACAGGCTGTCTCTGAATTTCTTTGCAGCATATGCTGGATTTGGCTCATTTTTCCAATCTGTAAATAATAAAGATTATTTGTTACAGGCTCCAACTACCGACATAAAAATAAGTATATTATGCAGGTGTACAGACCATCCGGTTCCCTCTCCTCAATGCTGTCCAAATCAATAATGTGTGAATATAGTTCATTGCCCTGAGATGGCACCAAGTTGATACTGTTGTCAGTTTCAGGCTGTCCTGAGCTTCTCAGGGGTCTCCCCTCACTGGTGCTGGAGCTGGACTGTCTGGGTCTCCCCTCACTGGTGCTGGAGCTGGACTGTCTGGGTCTCCCCTCACTGGTGCTGGAGCTGGACTGTCTGGGTCTCCCCTCACTGGTGCTGGAGCATGGACTTTCTGGGCCTCCCTCACACACTACCTGCTCACTATCCTGTGACTTCCTTACATGCAAATATTTAAATTAAACTAGTTATTGACTGTTAGGGTAAAAAGAAAACCCTCATAAATTATATTCAGCCACTATGAAGGTGCAGAAGTTTCCTCTAAAGGAATAACAAGTAGTGGAGTTCATTTCAAATAACCAGAGCACAAACCAATCACACTAACTACAACCAATATCTAAAACTCAAAAGGTTTCAGTTGTCTCATTTTCTAAAGATGTAAATGGTGTATCCAGCTTTTCACAATGTATTTTAAATTCCACTGTAAATTACCTTAGGCACTCATCACTGTGAAACTTGATTGTTGCAAAGGGAAATTCAGCACCACATGTCATGCATTCTTGAGGTGGTCCAGCTACCTCTTCACAAATCTCTGCCTCAGGTTCCTAAGGATCAACATACATTGTTTAAAACAATAGAAAAAAGTAAAGACAAATTTCTGTCGAACTGAGTTACTTACATTGTTCATATCAAGATTCCTCTGTAGTGGGCGAATGAATACTGTAGCGTGACCTATTTGAGTCTGTGGATCCTTTAAATAATTCACATCATATCCTTCCCTGGGACAAGGTATGATACTCAGTTGCCTACTTTTAGTTGTACCAGCAATTCTCAAGAGCTCAAATCCACCACCCTGTCTCAGTTTGGGATACGCCTCCAAAAGGAACCTTTTGAATTCATCTGGACTTTTATGGTTGCCTTATAAAAAACAATTATTAATAATTAGAAAGTTTCTCAAAACTGCAATGTTATCAAAAATAATTATTCAAGATTCTTAACACACTAAAGAACAAACTATTTAAATTTTCTGTATCATAAACACAGGTCACTCACCTCGAAAGGTAACGCGCTTCTCCCCTAAACCAAATGTGCTCAGTCGCCGTTTCAGCTGACGAGTAGGAACAGATTCTGCATTTTTGTCCGACAGACAGCAGAACGTATGTCTTAATTGTCCAAACGTTTGACGCTTGGACAGCGGTCTTCCTTTACAGTTGTGATCAAATTTATTCAACCCCCACTGAAATAAAGTGTTTTGGCCAGTTTGACATTGATTTTGATCATTTCAGTCATCTTATTTACAATTATATCAAAGAGGCACTTATAAATTAGACAAACATAACATAATATTTATGATGGAATAACCACAAATGTCTTTACTGTGCTCACATCATTATCAGTTTTATTCAACCCCCTAGTGACATTATTTTTTAGTACTTAGTACAACATCCTTTTCCAGTTATGACAGCTTTCAAGCGTGAAGCATAGCTTGCCACAAGTGTCTTGCAGCGACCTATGGGTATCTTAGCCCATTCTTCATGGGCAAAAGCCTCCAGTTCAGTCACATTCTTAGGCTTGCGCACTGCAACTGCCTTCTTTAGGTCCCACCAGAGGTTCTCAATTGGATTTAAGTCTGGTGATTGCGATGGCCACTCTAGAATGTTCCAGCCTTTCATGTTCAACCATGCTCTAGTGGACTTGGATGTGTGCTTCGGATCATTGTCCTGTTGGAAGGTCCAACGTCTCCCAAGCCGCAGGTTTGTGACTGACTCCATCACATTTTCCTCCAAGATCTCCTAGTACTGAAGGGAATTCATGGTACCCTGCACACGTTGAAGCTTTCCTGTACCATTAGAAGCAAAACAGCCCCAAAGCATAATTGACCCCCCGCCATGCTTCACAGTAGGCAAGGTGTTCTTTTGTTCATAAGCCTGGTTCTTCCTTCTCCAAACATAGCGCTGGTCCATTGTCCCAAACAGTTCTAATTTAGTTTCATCTGACCACAGTACACTGTCCCAAAACCTTTGTGGCTTGTCCACATGACTTTTGGCATACTGCAGTCGACTTTTCTTGTTCTTTGGAGTCAGCAAGGGGGTGCGTCTGGGCGTTCTGGCATGGAGGTCTTCGTTATGCAGTGCGCGCCTTATTGTCTGAGCTGAAACTTCAGTGCCCACATCTGACAGGTCTTTTTTCAGTTCCTTAGCAGTCACGCGGGGATTTTTCTCCACATTACGCTTCAGGTAGCGCACAGCAGTCGCGGTCAGGATCTTCTTTCTGCCACGACCAGGTAACGTTTCCACTGTGCCCTTTAACTTGAACTTGCGAATGATACTTCCGATAGTGTCTCTTGGAATATTTAACAACTTCGCAATCTTTTTATATCCATTGCCATTCTTGTGAAGAGCAATAACCTCTTCTCTTGTCTTCTGGGACCATTCTCTTGCCTTCACCATGCTTGGAAACACACCAGTAGATGTCTAGAAGGAGCTGAGTATCACAGTCCTTTTAAATCTGCCTAATTGGTGCTTATCATGCTTGGTTGCTGCTCGTTGACATCCACAGATGTATTCAATACCTGATGGAAAACACTGGAATGAACCTCTGTTCTTAGGAGTGGTAGTCGTAAAGGGGTTGAATAATTGTGTCAATGAAGAAATCACAAAAAGGCCATTTAATACTTTATGACAAAAAAAATTGATGCTATCTTAGTTGCATTTAGTTCTTTAACAAGTCCTTGTAAGATTTCATTATGAACACAATTACAAATGTGCACTGAATTCCATAAAACCCTTCGCAGCATTGGGGGTTGAATAAATTTGATCACAACTGTATATGGCCGAAACAGTCTGGCAACTTCCGCTATAGTGGCACAACCAGAGGCGGACGAAGTACTCAATTTCATTACTTGAGTCAAAGTACAGATACCACTGGTCAAATGCTACTCCGATACAAGTGAAAGTTGCATGTTCAAAATCTTACTTAAGTGAAAGTACTGAAGTACTTGCTTTTAAAAATACTTTAGTATTAAAGTACACCTTCCGTCACATTTGTAAAAAAGTTATAGTTTAAAAGTATTATACATCCTACCAAATCCTCTTTGGGCATAATAATCATACAGTCTTTGATAATAATCCATAAGGCATATTCCAATGATGTACATCATTCAGGTAGTGGTAGCAGAAAAGTTTAACCTACACTTTAGTTTAAGGAACAAAAACATTTTCTAAAACCACAATTCACTGATTAGCCTAGCCTAACCTGTTTAAGCAAATTATGTTACCATATTAAAAGTCAATAATAAAATGATGGTTTTCTCTCTTTGCTAGTTAGGTATTCAGTCATCCAATACAACATTATGCTACAGTCAATATTAACAAAGACAAAGTAAAATTAGCAGTGTGGCATCTTGGTAGTCTAACCTTGCTACAACCTTTTGCAGTATGGCTAAAGCCCGCCAACTCCATGCCACCCAACATGCTAACAAACTCTTTTCAAACTAGAAATCACAGCCACATTAGAATTATTGACATTAATTCTACACTGACATTAGAATAGAAACATTATTTGACAAGATTCAATTAACCCACACGGTTTCCCTTATTGATGTTTCCGTAGTTTGAATTACTTGCCAATATAATGTTAACATTATTTATAGTGATCCTAGCAGACCTAGCAGTGGAGTGAGCAGGCAAAGTCATTTCACTAGCCTTACTGCAAAGCTCCTCTGACTACATAGTCACTTAACAAAACATTTAGGCTGCATACCGTAATATACTTCCTCAGGTGGGACGGTGAATTTTTGTATGCAGTGATATAGTTTGTTTTTGGCAAACAAAGCATGCATTTAAAACGATAGGAATGATTCATCCGTTCAGAAAACTGAACATTTTGTCGAGATACGGCCATGGGTGCAAAAGAGCATGCCAGGGTTGCCAGCTCTCACGCATTGAGCGTGAGACACACGCATTTGACCGTTCTCACACGCTCTCACGCCACAGTTCCGATATCTCACGCCGAAAAAAAATCTAGTTTATTTACCTCTGATCTATATCTATCAACCACCGGCGATCGCGATATAATAGGCTACTTAATTTGTGTCCATTTTTCACCGCCCCGGTAACGTTCGCCACCCCCCCCGATCAACAATTTACACTCGGCACCAAGTCCAGGTTCAAATCTCCCTCCAAGCGATCTTGAAAAGTTGGCAACCCTGGCATGCTCCATCACCGCCGTCTCCGTTCATGTTGCTGTTATTTAGGAAAAGAACGACTAGCGACACCAACTTGATTTTACACATCACAGACACATCCTTGATTGCTGATAGGCTGTCACTTGTGAAAATACTATCGGGGGAGGGGAGGAGAGTTGTTATGTGGAAGTAACGAGTAACGAGAGCTGGACAGAAATGTAGTGGAGTGATAAGTACTGTATTTGTTATTCAACTGTAGTGAAGTGAAAGTCATAAGTATTTTTAAAAAAATCAACTTAAGTAAAGTACAAATACTCAAGAACTGTACTTAAGTACAGTACTTAAGTAAATGTACTTCGTTACTGCCCACCTCTGGGCACAACAAATGTATTTGTGAGTTTTTGTCATTCCAATCATGTAAATGTGCTTTCTAGCTAGTGGTGTCGTTGCTAACTTAATCTGCAATTAGCTAGGCTAAGAACTAGCGGCAACAGCTGAATACTATTAGGACACGTTTCGCATTAACTGTATATGTTGAGCTGAACCTGTGCTTGACTGAGCCGCTGCAGATGGTATGGTTGCTGCAAGGAGAAGGATGAGGCCATTATTTAACTAAACAACAGTACAACTATGGCGTTCCTGGGTAAAACTGCATTTTAATAATCGATAGAAAAGAATGAAAACGCTAAACATACACTGGTTCAGATCGGCTGCGACTGAGGTTGCTGCAGATGTTGACGTTGCAAGGAGAGGGGCAGTTAGAACACGAGGACATTATTTCATTAAAGAGCATAACGGTTTCGTTCTTCGGTATAAATACATTTTGATAATCAGCAAAAATAATTAAAAACGCGAAACTTACGCTTATCCAGCTCATCTGCGATTTCTCGCAGGACCTGGGACAAATTTCCACGTGCCATTTTGTAAGGATTAAGGATCACTTAGTTATGTCTTGTCCGCCTTGCAGCTCATCCACACCTCCCTCGACCAATAGCTCGTTAGAACTGCAATAGTCCCCGCCCACTTCATTAACATGGACTTGAGGAATAAATCCATAAATAAATAAATCTTTAAATCCATAAATCCACAAATAAATTAATTCTTAAATCCATAAATAAATAAATCCACAAAAAAATAAAATTTAAATGCATAAATAAATTAATCCATAAATAAATAAATAAAAACTATTTTATGTCGAATATTTATGTATTTGTTCATGAATTTCTACTTTTAGGCTGTACATTTATTTATTTATTTATTTGTCACCTTTCGTCCTCCATAGAGAACTGTGACACTGGTCCTGGTATAAATGTTTGTTTAGTTGCTAGTCACTGTGGCTTCAGAATATCCTGTTCACTGCAACACTGACAGTTACGAGGTATGGTTCACATGACCACAATAAGATCACACCTAAGAGTTCACTCTCAGCAGCAGTGGGTGGAGGTGGGAACGTCTTTACTTTCCATAATGAACAGAAAAGAACAAGCAGCAGTAACACATAGTGGGTGAAGCCCCTTAAACGTTTAAAAAACAAACACAGGTGCTAAGTGCTCCAAGCAGTCCAGCTGAGAGTCTCTGTGATGAATGAAGTGAGTCCCAACAGCACTTCAGTCACGTCTGGCTTCAGTGTGCAGAACTGGTAGACTGGACCTGTGGGTTTAATTTGCTGGAGAATCACAGAACACAAAATAAAGTGCAGGTGTGAAGGGCATGTTAGAAGGTGCGAGACTGAGAATGATGGTGTGGTTTAGGGTGTGTGTGTGTGTGTGTGTGTGTGTGTGTGTGTGTGTGTGTGTTTCCTGAGTGCTGGGACTGGATCACCATAACAGGTACAAGGTGTTATATACAAACATGAATAAATATAGAATAAATATACATTTGTAATGTGAGGTTTTTTTGAATTGTGATTTTTTTTTGTGACTGTTGTCCAAACATCTAGTTTAACACTACATGTAAAAATCAGATTTTGATCTGGTCAGTATAGATTCAGTGTGAATTATGTAATGATATGATGTGTTGGTATGTTGGTATAGATTCATCAAGGTACTGGAAACATTCCTCAGAGAGTCTGGTCCATTTTGACATTGCAGATTTGTTGGCTGCACATTCCTGATGCAAATCTCCTGTTCCACCACATCCCAACGGTCCTCTATTGGATTGAGATCTGGTGACTGTGGACGCCATTTGAGTACAGTGAACTAGTTGTTGTGTTCAAGAAACCAGTCTGAGACTATTTGTGCTTTTTGACTTGGCGTGTTATCCTGCTGAATGTAGCCATCAGAAGATGGATACACTGTGGCCATAAAGGGATGGACATGGTCAGCAACAATACTCAGGTAGGCTGTGGCATTGACACGATGCTCAATTGGTACTAATGGGCCCAAAGTATTTTTCCAATCTTCTCTTGTTCAATTTTGGTGAAATCGTCAAGCCAGCCCGTCTGGCGCCAACAACCATGCCATGTTTAAAGTCACTTAAATCACCTTTCTTACCCATTCTGATGCTTGGTTTAAATTACAGCAGATTGTCTTGGTCAAACCTAGATTCAGTCTAGTTGTGAGGACCCAAAGTGAGTTAGATTCTGCTGAAGCTCTGAACATGAGTGGTTTTCCTGTGGGCTAATGACCTGCTTCCTCATTCAAGGTCTTTTCTAAGACAGACAACTCGGTGATTTCACTTCTTATTATTCATCTGGGGACTGAAATGTTTCTGATAATCCTTCTCCTCCTCTGTGTCATCTTGGACGTTTATTCTCAACGTGAGTTTTTATTGTGTTTTTATTCATTACATTATTCTTTTGAGTTCAAGTTTCACTGTAACTTTAAAGATGAATTGTCACAGGTACATCTATCTCTATAATGTTAAATACAAACATCTAAGATGTTTACTAATGTAATGTTTTAGTGACTTGTGACAGGCTAGCATACTTACACATAAAATAAGATTAAAAAATATATAATAAATACAATAAGAAAACAGCACAGGGATCCAGTTTAACACTACATGTATGAATCGGGTTTTGGTCTGCGCAGTATAGATTCAGTGTTTATTATGTAACAATTTGATGTGTCTGTATTGTTATGGTCCTAGTATTTTTATGGCTGGAACAACTAACTTAAACATAAAAGAAACCAAGACACCACGCCAGTAGTTTTGTGTTAGACCAACAGTGTTATATTTTATCTTCACTCAAATTCCCATATAAAAAACTTGGGTGTATTACATTTGGATGGGGTTGTGCCAAAATAACAAACAAAACAATCTAATAGACTCACTAACTTCCCTAAAAAGAAAAAAACTAAATTAACAGGTCAATCTTCACCTAACTCCCTATCCTCTCACAAAAACAGGAGAAATGGAAGATTCAAACAAATAGGCACCCACCCCAACATAAATACAAATGAAAATATAGCCGCAAGCGGCAATTGGCGGGTTCACACACGAATAGGCCTCTTGGCCTCAATAGGCAGAGGCCCAAAAGGTCCTTTAGACCCTAAATGTGAAAAGAAGCTGTTTGAGTGGAAAAAATTGCACAAATAAATCAATGTGCAAAAAAGGTTCAATTGGGGCACTAAAGGCCCAAAATGATCAAAATAATGTGTATTGGGAAATTGAGTCAGATCACAGAACTAAATCACATGCTGAGATCAGCTTTGTGTGTGTTTATGTGGTGTTTCATGTAATAGTTTTCAGGCAGTTCTGGAATATGGTCACTAGAGGGAGGCCAAGTACTACCATACTGATATCTCATTAATCTCAGTAATGAAATAGGACATTTTGGTGAATTAAAAGGTTCATTTCTGGTCAGGCTGTGTACTTTATGTAAAAAAAAGATTCAGTTGAGGCACTAAAGGCCCAAAAGGATCAAAATAATGTGTATTGGCAAAATGATTCAGATCACAGAACTAAATCAAATGCTGAGATCAGCTTTGTGTGTGTTTGTGTGGTGTTTCATGTGAGCAATAGTTTTCAGTCAGTTTCGGTGTTTGACCACTAGATGGAGCCCAAGTACTATCATACTGATATCTCATTAATCTCAGTAATGCAATGACATTTTGGTGAATTAAAAGGTTCATTTCTGGTCAGGCAGTGCACTTTTTGTTATGAGATGTAATTGCAATGTTATAGACCTCATTGATCTGAATCATACAAGCCCCATTACTTGTCTGTATTCTGCATAACAAGATTGCTGCGTGAGTTTTTATGATTTCTTAGGTTTTTGGGTACTGTAGCGCCTCCGATAGTGGTGAGGTTTCATGTTGATTGGCCAATGGTAAGTCTGTCTAATGGCCAATTAATTCGAATAAAAATTAATTGGCTCATGGCGGCCATGTTTTTTGAGTGATGATGTCATCATTGTGTATGTTGATATCACTTGGGCCCCTGATGATGCCTGTAAAGTTTTGGCTTGATGTGACTAATGGTTTCTGAGAAACAATTTTTCCCATGTTATAGCGCCCCCTATTGGGCAATCGTGGCCAGCTTTGACCTGTGACCTCTGAGTCATGTGCCCTAACAACTGATAAAATTTTATGAAGATCGGTCAAAGCGTTGCTGAGATATAGCTGTTTAAGTAAATTTGGCCACGCCTCGGAGCTATTGATTGACGTGACAACCAGACGGTATACAAATGTCACAATTTTTTCCATGAATATTAATAATGAGATTCCTGTGAATATTTTGACACCAAGCTTGTGGTGATCGGATGAAAAACCAGGGACTAGTATAAAAAAGTAGGTTTTGCTTATTATGCAAATTAGCAAAACATCTAAGTGGGCGGAGCTAAATGGTTCTTGAGGCTTTTTTGTTTGGCTGGAGCCAAGGAATGCATCAGAAGTGGAATTTTGTTTCTAGGACCTACGGGGTGGGAGACATGGACCAAAACGCAAAATGCTGCGCTATAGCGCCACCATCAGGCCAATGTGGGTCTCTGTACTTAAGCGCGGTCCTGCAAAGAGACTACACCAGTCTGCCAAGTTTGGTGTCTCTGGGCCTTACGGTCTAGGCTGCAGTATGCGTTTTATCAGTAGAATAATAATAAGAAGAAGAAGAAAGAAAAAACCCGACAATTACAATAGGTTTCCCACACTACGTGTGGGAACCCTAATAACAACGAACTAAGTAAATGAAGACCCATACAGACCCTGACCCAACTGGTTAAAAATGTAACAGCTCCTCGCATGTGCACCACATGTATCAATATTAGTAACCAAACAATCATAAGGCGCAATTGAACACCCATTTATCTCTAAGCACAAAAACATTTAAACACTACTCAAATCAGTTTTACCGGAAAACCTACTAATACAGATACAGCTCAAAACCCTACTGGCAGTGATGTCAGTAACGCGTTACTCTAATCTTACCACTTTTTTCTGTAACGAGTAATATAACGCGCTACTATTTCCAGTCCAGTAATCAGATTAAAGTTACTTATCCAAATAACTGTGCGTTACTATTTATATTTTCCCTAGTAAAATATATATTTTTGCTTTCTTCTTGGCTCAGTTCTACTTTTGCGTCTGACCGTAGCGCTCGACTCTGCACGCTGCGCGCGACCCTGTGAGAGCGCGAGCACGTTTTACAAGTCATTCTTTGCAGTGTCCTCCCGAAACGATATGTGGTCAGGGCCGGCGCCAGAACATATACAGTGAGGGGGCGTCAGAAAATTTCGGGGGGGGGGGGGCGAACGTAAGTTGTTGAGCGGGGGGGGGGGGGGGGGGGGGCGTGTAACGATTGTTGAGCGGCCGAGGGGGCACCATTTACATTGAGGGGGCGGGACACCTCGCCTGAGGGGGCGACGCCCCCATTCGCCCCCCCGTGGCGCCGGCCCTGTATGTGGTAGTATAAAGAAACACCCCTCAAAAACAGGGGAAGGAACATTTACCTGATGAATTTTAATGTTGCTTTTTGTTCCACGTTTGAAAAGTGCTGGAATTTTGACTAACGTCGCCTACTTTAAAATGCTTGAAATTGTAATGGTATTTCGTTTCACAAGCTGTCTGACTGAACTGGGGTGGGTTTCCCGAAACGTTCGTAGCTTCATACGAGGTTACGAAGTACTTGGTGCTACGAACGTTTCGGGAAACCCACCCCAGTTCGCTTGTATTACGTTTACAAATAAATTTACAAATAATACCACGCAGCTACACAAACGTAATGTCAGGAGATACTGTAGCGACTCCTACTCCTCACGGCGAGTCTTGCCCTTTAAGTGACACTGGGGGGCGGAGCCTGCGCACGCCAGGGTTGCATTATCAATAAAGTTTCCCTCCTCGGGATTTTTGGATTAAGCAGTTTCTGCCTCGGTTACCGAACCTGCTTCAATACATTGTTACTGTTAAAAATGCACTTCCAATAAAGTGAGTATTGGAAAAATTTGTTTTGCTGCTGAATGTAACTACTAAAATAACTTTTAATCTAACGTAGTTACTTTTAAAATCAAGTAATATGTAACGTAACTAAGTTACTTTTAAAAGGAGTAATCAGTAATCAGTAATCGGATTACTTTCTCAAGGTAACTTAGCCATCACTGCCTACTGGGCAGCAGCTTGGAAAAGAGGACCGCATGATGGACTAGAAAAGGACACACCACGGGCCACCATAACAGGAGAAGGAACTCTAAAAAGTGCATCCAATTTCGGAGGTAGCCAATCTTGTTGCACCATCGTCACAGGGAAGCGTTACATGTCCTCCATCTTGTTTTCTTACATTGCCCTCTGTGACTACCCGATCCGTACACCCTGCCCGATCCGTACTGAGCATGCGCGAGAAAATGTGCGCATGCGCGTTGCGATTGGCCCAGGCACGTATCGGGCAGATATTTTGCGCATGCCTTAACACTTTACGACACTACCGTTACATTTTACGACACCTTTGTAAACAGTTAAAAATAATAATAGTAGTAATAATAATTAAATAATAATAGTAATAAAATAATAATAAATTATATTTATTATAATTGTAACTGCGGATATATACATACACATATATTATAATATGTATATATATGAGAGATAGATTTATACATTGGTTACATTGGGGAGAACATTCGTTTGGGGTGCAAGAAGTGTAATAAAATAATGAAGGATTTCAGATTTTATGGCGAGTTAAAGGAGTAGATCTCACACGGTTTATTCAAACCGACTTGTGACAAAAATATGCGACGCGAAATTCGTCATGTATCTGATAACTTTATAGTTAAAGGTAAGCTAAATTCAAACCATGTTCCTAAGAACAGTCGGTCCTGTCGTGGAATATAAAGTTAATAACTATGGTGGAACGTTTTTTTTTAACGTTTAGATAACCGAATGTTTTACATCGGACCAAACAAAAGGTAGGCCAAAAGTAACCGGCAATAACCCTGTCTCTAGTGCGTCGTACACCATGATGGTTACCGGTGCCAGGGTTATTATGACACTCGATCAGAGCAGACCTCTTTTCCTCTTCAGTCAACATAACCAAACGCATATAATTTTTGTTTGGTCCGATGTAAAACATTCGGTTATCTTAACATAAAAAGAAAACGTTCCACCATTGTTATTTATAAACATATTTATAAGAACTTTATATTCCATGACAGGATCGACTGTTACCTAGGAACTTACCTTCAACTATAAAATTTTCAGATACACGACGAATTTCACGTCGCATATTTTTATCACAAGTCGATTTGAATAAACCGTGGGAGATTTACTCCTTTAACTCGCCATAAAATCTGAAATCCTTCATTTTTTTATTACAACGCTTCTCGTACGATCACACACTCCGTTCACTACTTCGCATCTAGTAGTGTCGTAAAGTGTTAACGCATGCGCAAAATATCTGCCCGATACGTGCCTGGGCCAATCGCAACGCGCATGTGCACATTTTCTCGCGCATGCTCGGTACGGATCGGGCAGGGTGTACGGATCGGGTAGTCACACCCTCTAGTGCAGGGGTACTCAACTGGCGGACCGCGGTCCAGATCCGGACCCGAACGCAGTCCTGTCCGGACCCAATCTCATTCCTGATTAACTGGATACGGACCAAAACAAAACCGTAGCATCTATTTCAGGGCTATTGAAAAAACACTCCGCCACGAGTGTTACGTTCACCCCCCCCCCCCCCTGCCTGGTTGACGCTTCGCGCCGCGCTTCAGCGCAATGAACAAAGTCACGTTTTCAGGGTCCATACACCTTTATAAGGTGGAATTAAAGCACTTGTACGTCACTTTCAAGGTCCATTTCAATATTTCCCAGCATGTTAAACATAATTAAGGTAAATATTTATACATATACTCGAAATAATTAGCTTTTTATCACATTATTTAATGGTTGTTTATTTTAAAAAGGCCCAATCTTCACGTCTTCACGGTCTCTCATGTTTCGTCCTGGAATTACAAGAGGCTCGTATTTGTTACCCTAATACAAGAGAACTATTCAGTCAGACAGCTATTTGTTGTGAAACCAAGTAGTTACAATTTCAAGCATTTTAAAGTACTTTACCCTAAATTCCAGCACTTTTCAAACCTGAAACATATAGCAACATTAAAATTGGTCAGGTAAATGTTCATTCCCCTGTTTTGAGGGGTGTTTCTACCACATATCGTTTCGGACAAAACGCCTATCGTTTTGGAGAACATTGCAGTGACGCTCGCGAAAGTATAAACGCCTCCACCGTTCACGCACCCCCCCGCTTAACAACTTACGTTCGCCACCCCCGCCGCACCGGACCTCAGGTCACAGGTATCTGCCAAAATTGGACCGCGGACAAATTTAGTTGAGTACGCCTGATCTAGTGGATAGCCTTTAAGACAAACCGCTAGCACAGAAAAACAAATGTCCAGGCACGTAACAGTATGTTGTAGGTATTCCTCATCCCCGGGTGGTGGTGTCTCCTGCACAGAGAGAGACTCAGTACAGATCACATGTTATGCTCCATATCAAAAAATGTTTGTGTTATTTCTAAATAGAGGGAGACAAAAGAAGTAATGTAAAACTCAGTCCATCAAGTCATCTCCCCCTCACTGGCTCTGGACTGATCACATGGGCAGGACACTATTATAGGTCTTCACATCCAGTACATGTTATTTGCTACTACATTGTGGATGTATCAGGAGTTCAGAGACCTTCCCCTCACTCTCTCCCAGCTCCAGTGACAGTCCTGGGTAGGATTAGGGCACAGATCGGCAAAGTGCATCACTGTATCGACGAACAATACAAATTCCATTGTACTTCTTTTGAATTATTCAACATGAATGTCTTCACTAGCTGTTGACTGGTCATCAAGAGTCATTTATGGTCTTATTTATCCCCCTGCAGATGAGAAACCAAAACTGAGGTTGAATTTTCAACATGATGAATTCATCATTGTATGTGAAATACCAGGAGGAGAGTCAGTACATGGTGGTTTTAGCTGTAATCTCTACACTGGAAACCTGCGGTTCATGAACAGAACAACATCTCTAAGTAGGAGCAATGGGAAATTGCATTGCAGCTTCACAGTAGCTAAAAATGACCTGATTAGTCATCTACAGTCAGCAAAGAGCTTTGAAATAAGCTGTGATTATTATTACCCATCCAAGAACTCTTCAATGAGTGACAAAGCCAATATAACAAGTAAGTAATATAGAACTGCATGACTGAGTTAACTGTTTTATATAGTCTCTATTTTCATATTTGTGTAGTTTCATATTTGTATTACATTACAATTTAATATTTCTTACAGATTTAATCTCTTTTTCTAGAATGGCTTCCTGCACTAACTCAGCTCTCCATAACAGAAACATCTAATACAGGTATCCCTGAACTATCACACCTTAGTTCTAATATCCTCGTTGTTCTACTGTAGTAAACTGTGAAACTCCCACTGTAGCTTCTGCACATTCTACCAGCACCATTACCATAACACACCCCACAACCAGTGAGTAAAAATATTATTTATATGTTTATTTTGGTGTCTTAAATGTACAAATATATTTAAAGGTGAAAAGTAGTTGCAGTGTGCTGTATATGTGTGGTATTGATCATCATGTATTCTCACTTGTTCTGGTCTGTTTTTGACCCCAGGTTTGCCAGCACATTCCAGATCACTTATTTCACCTGAAACACAACCTGTATCCTGTGAGTTTTGACTTTGGGTCTTGTCATATTGAAAGACTCTGATTCTGTTCTCTGTGAATTCCAAGTGTATACCAGGATGTTTTTCTTTCTCCAGTAGCTGTAAGTACCCAAAATAAACATCGTCATCATCACTGTAACGTTCTGCGTAGCGCAGAACAGGGAGGCGGACACAAACGCTGAGGAGAGCGAGATTTATTCAAGGAAATTCCTTGGACAGAGTCGAAATAGCAGGCATGGGTCACAACAGGCAGGCAGTCCAGACATGAAACATGAACAGACATAATCGGACAGAGTACTAACACTATGGGGGAAACACGGAATAGGCAGGAATACTGGCAGCGGAAACAATACTCACGAAGAACAGGTTAGACAAAGCACAAGGCACGAAGTAGACAAAATCACGGATGACTCGACTGGGGGAATGACGGGACTTATATACATAGAACCGAAACAAGGAACAGGTGATAACAATGACACTGGGGCGTGGCAACAAACAAGCAGGGCGGGACAAACAGGCAGGGAACACGGACATGAGGGAACCCAGAGTGACACCTACGAGAGGGGGCGTTGCCCTACGTGACAATCACAGTTCAGCAGCTCCTTCAGACAGTGAGTCACCTTACCTGATAACACCACACTGAAGAATCTGATTCTGAGAAATGAGACCAGTTTAATGGCGATGAACTGACTCCAGCCCATATGCGTTGAACACACATGTTCTTGTATAAATGGCTTTATCCTGGGTTTTTGGGTCAGATTTGACCACTTAAATATCAATTGAAAAAAGTCCCCTACAGGAGCTCTCATGTGCTCTCATGTGCCCTACAGGAGCTGTCATTCTTTATCACAATTTATTGTCCCCCAGTAAAAATAACCTAGTTGTGTAATTCCCTCTATAGCTGCTCCAGTGTCCGCCACCCCCCTGATCAGAACTGACTGTCTTACAACAGGTCAGTAATAGTTCAGGTTCTCTTGTAGTACAAATGTAGTATAAGTGTATAATGATTTGACTGTGGTAACATTGAGGAAACTTAAACCCATTTTTAAAAACTCCTAAGAAATAAAAAAATTAAACTCTTCAGAATTGTAAACAAGATAATTAAAATACTACAAATAGTTCTCTCTGAATATGTACCCTATAATATCCTTCAAATATGTATTTTATCATCTTAAATTCTATTTTTATTATACCGCATGTTTACATTCTCAACAGGTCCTGCAACTTCCAGACTCCAGACTCAGCCCACAGTGTTCACACTCTCTACTGCTTGTGAGTCTGTTTAATTACCTTTTCTCCTTAACAAGAACTGAAATTAATTGATCTGTCAAATGCCAAATAAACTAAGTAGGAAGTTTTGCTATTTGTAGCATCGCATTTGAATACATATTTTTCAATTTTTTGTGTTTAGCTGATTCAAACAGTGAGTAAATTCCCATAAGTTCTCATTCTAACACCACCTGTATCATTTCAGCATCACTCCATACTTCAACAATCAATACAGCAGCAGGACATGACACAGCAAACTTGGATAGTAAGTAAGGGCTGAATAACTTGTCAAGTATGATGTTTGGTCTACAACGATATTGCATTTTGTTGATTTGTTGATTGTTGATTGTTGCGTTGATTGTTAAGCTTCCATTACTTAATGTAAAGTGGAGATGGACTACAGTTCCCATTTTAACACTTCCTATTTGTATTCAGTAAGTTGGATGTTTATAGTCACTGGTGGCAGTGTTTTACTGGCTGGACTGATCACCTGTCTCTGCTACTTCATCAGTAAGTGCATCAGCTGTCATGCACCTGTACACCAGAACACCAGTATACCAGTACACCAGTGGGCTTTAAACTAGAATTACAAAACCACTGCCTTTTGGCAGTCAAGTCCCAAAGTACTGCCAAATGGCAGGTGTGAATAGCCCTTCTTGCCTCCAGTGTTATGTAAATGAGGCGTGTGTCAGGTGTGGGTGGTTGCTGCTGAAAGTTTTCCTTACACATCTTGGTTGCCACATGAGACTGTGCAAGTTCTCTTGCAAGAAGTCTCCTCATCTACAGGACTATATGTTTGAGATTTCATTTGTGAAAGTTTGAAATAATGTGAAATTGACACAAACATAATATTTGAATTATAGTGGCATATAAGTGGCATAATGATTATTCAAATGGCTCAGATTTTTTTTAACCTTTTTTTAAGTACTTTTTGTCTTTTGAAAAACTGCCAATAGGTAAAGATATTTTTACATAAATTTATACAAAAACCCTCAGCTACTTGAAATAGAATAATATTCTTGGGCAATTTTAACTTATCAAGATGGTACTTTTTACAGTGTGTCTCTTTCAAAAACACAACAGCCATAACCGGCAAACAAAAATAGGACATTTAGGAAATCTTACCAGAAGAGATTTCAGAGTAATACAGTACAATAGTGATAAAAACAGCTCAAATGCAATGGTTCACCAACTGCTGCTACTAAAAGAAGAGCAGAAAGTGTACCTAAGACATACAGCACAAATGACTGTGATGTATTTGTATGTGTGAATGTGTGTGTTTATGTAAGTGCAACATAGGATAAATGTATGGAATGTACTTACTAGCAAGGGTAGAAAGTTGCAACAACATTTCCCCAGAGACCAGAGGCAGGCAGAGAAAGACCAGAGAATCCCACCTGCCCTCGGCCCCTCCAGGAGCAGTGGAGTCCCAGGGCCGCACTTCCCAGTGAAAACCAAATGCCCGCCCCAGCGGGGTTGTGTGTAGGTGTTGGTGTACATGAATGTATGGTGATACTATGGTATAGTTAAAATTGAGGGGACAGGTGCTGGGACTAGGGATGCCACAAATGATTATTTCTATAGTCGACTAATCACTGATTAATTATTATGATTAGTCGACTAATCGGATCGTATATTAATTAAATATAAAACATACATCTTATTGCACTAGAATGCAGTGGTGGACAGTAACTAAGTAAATGTAATTTGTTACTGTACTTAAGTAACATTTCCATGTATCTGTACTTTACTCAAGTACTTTTATTTGGTAAGACTTTATACTTTTACTTCACTACATTTCAAAGCGAAACTTTTTACTTTTCACTTCGTTACATTTACAGAAACATCTCGTTCCTTTTTCATTTTTAAATCAAAGCTTAATAAAATACCGACAGGTCAAAGTGTACCGTGTCACAGACTATAACCAATCAGTAAGAGATTAAGATTTGTACGCTAAATGGCTGAGGATCTGACATGGCTGCAACAGATGGCTTCCCCCAACACCCCTGGCCTTATTTAGCCGAAATGTTTGAATTCCTCGAAAAGAAAAATTATTCGTATTCCTCCTCTGCATTCCAAAGAACACATCGCTGTCGTCATTTATGAACTCGCCATCAAACTTGAAAAAACACATCGAAGTAAGTTTGCCATTAGATGAGTACTACCAACAGGGTGGTTTATATACCCTGGTTAATTAATCACATTGAAGTACACTACATTTACCAGATGCTTTTATCCAAAGCAGTGTGCTAGTACCTAAATTGCAATCTGTGGAGATGCTAAACGCCAGTTTAACACAGGAGACTCCCACATCAAACGTTAAAGCCGGGGACACATACACGCGAATTTGGCCAAGTGAAGCGAACTTCGCAATTCATTCCTATGAGGGAGGCGAATGCAAGCAAATATGAGCGAGGCGAAGCAAAATTATTAAAACTATTATTAAAATTATTTTTAGTGTGGGGGTGGCGGGGCGGCGGCATGTGTGTAAAATGTTCGCATGGGGTGGGGGTGGCGACGAGTGTAAATTGTTGGACACAAATTAAGTATTATATCGCGATTGATCGCCGGTGGTTGGCGCCAGAGCGAACTAGTAACTCATTGAATCATATATGTAGATCGGAGATAAATAAACTAGATTTTTTTTCAGTGTGAGAAATCGGATGTATGTCGTGTGAGCATGTGAAGACGATCTCTGGTAAAAACAGTCAGTGCATGTGTCTCACGCTCATTGCGTAAGAGTTGGCAACCCTGATTATTATTATATTAATTATTATTAATTATTCGGCCAAGTTTAATATTATGAGTTCAGTTGGTTGGGCTGCACACAGTTCTAGCTCTAGGTGCTAGAGCTTCTAGCTTCCCTGTCCCGCCATGTGGTGGACAATGTAGAACCTCAGAAAAAGTCCCCCAAGCTAGGTCTGAAGTGGCCGGCTCGAAATTATTGTTCTGGGGTGAGTTTCCCGAAACGTTCTTAGCGCTAAGTACTTCTTAACCTCATACGTTTCATACGAGGTTACGAAGTACTTAGCGCTACGAACGTTTCGGGAAACCCACCCCTGTTTGGTGGTGATTTATGTTTTCATATTAAACGGTTTGTCTACTTGTCTACCTTTCTAGTTTGAATTATTAATATGGATAAAGTTTGGAAATGAATGTCGTGAGGATAATATAGGCTAGTTTTGTGTATTTTGTGTTTGCTAGGCAAATATAAGGCACTGTTTCCTGTTCACCTTTTGATCGAGTAGGCCTAGGGGTTTTGATGTGACGCTAAGAAAAAAATGGTTTTTACTTTTAATACTTAAGTATTTTTGAAGGCAGATACTTTTGTACTTCTACTCAAGTAAAAAAATGAGGTGAATACTTTTACTTTTACTTGAGTAATATTCAATGCAAGGTAACTGTACTTTTACTCAAGTACATAATTGGTGTACTTCGTCCACCACTGCTAGAATGCAGCTGCTATTATATAACCATCATTAGATTTCATCTATATGCTAACTAAAAATAAAAACAATTTATATCATAGTTCATTAAACTTTTAATGAAATATGCAGCTTGTTGCAACAAACAATTATTAAAATAAGGATAAGGCACTGGCGTAAACAACACAAAAATAAATACATTAATAAAGAAATTATTTTTTAGGATTTTCTTTCTTTCATTTGTCTCTGGCATCAAACTTAGCTACATTTAAATCAAATTAGGTAGGTACCTGAAACTAAAGAATTATTAAGAAAAATAAACGTGAATGCGTGCTAAGGCTAATGATAAGGCTAATGATCGCTAATGTTAACTTTTACAGCTATCACGATGAGTATTAATTTAATGCTCCGTTTATGCTAATTTTAGCAGCTAACTAGCAATTTAGATTACCGAGATGACGGTCCCTCTTCATCATTGTCACAATTAGCCACAACGTTCTTCAGGTGCTCGTACATCGCGGTTGTGCTGCAGCAGAAGGCAACTTCTGCCTTGCAGATATTGCATTTTGAGTTCCGTAGCCGGGTAGCCATGATACCAGAGCCTGTCTGTATAACGTCCTGGGATGTCGTTTCCACTACTGCGCACTACTGCGCATGTGCGTCAGTGGAAACTGCCGCAGCAGTTTGTAGAGAAAAAGTAAAGAAAAGAAAAAAAAACCATGCATCAACTATTAAATTTGTCGTTGACTATTTTAATAGTCGACATAATCGTGACTAGTCGACTAATCATGGCAGCCCTAGCTGGGAGAAACGTGGGCAAAGCCCCGGGCCACTGGTCGACCCGAGGAGACCAGGGAGACCCCACACGCTGCCACCGCATCCAAGCCCAGACCCCTTAGAGAGTAGACTGAGAGTCAGCCATACCATCCATACCACATTGGACATCCATATTCACCCAAACACATATACACCCACACACACGTATACACCCTCACACACATATACACCCACACACATTCCTCCCATATATTCACCCTCACACACATACACCCACACACCTTCATCCCATATGTGCAACACACTCATATATGTACCCACACATACACCTACACACAGATATACATCTACACACCCATCTACACACATATATACACTCACATACAATCTCCCTCAAATACTAAACCATTCCAATCGTACAACAATCAATCAACAACAGACATCTACAGGATAGAAGATAACCTAGTCCGAGTCCGAAACCAAGCGCCCCAAGTACTGCATGTACATAACAAAGGATGGACTAATGGAATGTAAATTACCCCAGCACTGCCCTTTGGCAGACTCAGGTAGAAAAGAAGTGGTATGAAAATGCCTTGTGTGCTGTTGCCTATATAGTCTTCTGGAAGGAGCAGGACACATCATTGAATATACTCTTTCAAGTGTTTGGGGGCAGTGATACCGAAGGATCAACCACCAAAGGTTGAGTGTCTAGTTTGGGGATTGGTAAGATTGGATATACTGGACATTGTTGAACAGTTTAAGAGGGAGGACATAAAAAACAGTTACAGTTATCAAGATGGGAAAATGAAACAAAAAATAATGAAGCCATTAATCAACATTATAGAATCACTCACTGAGTGTGGGACGTGAGTCAGAGTCAGCCAAGCATGGGCGGTTTGTTAATAAGGGCGATTGGGTGACGCACCACGAAAGGATGAAAAGGAAGTTTTTCTTCTCTCACATTCTATCACGTTATTTAACTAGCTATGCCTGTTCTGGACAGTTTCTCTTGCCTCTGAATGCCATTGTCCAATCAGCGTTGAGGTGCATTCCCTGTAGTACCACCCCTTTTGGGGCGATTTTAGTCTGACTGAAAATCGCTCTGATTGCTCTGGTAGACTCTCATGTTAATGTTTTTTTTTTTTTTTGTGTAGACACTGCAATGCAGTGTCTATGGGTTCCAGGAGGGCTCGCACTTATGTGCTCGTGTCAAACGTAACCTAGGGAAAATAACGACAGCTAGCGATCTGCTCAACTCAGTCAGCGTTCCTTCAACTCAGAACAACTCAATCGTTTCATTAGGAGAAGTGCCATTCTGTCATTGTAATAATCAAGATAAACTAGCAACTAAGGAATTAGGGCCACCAAAACTAAATTTAAACATCAAACAAGTGAAGTGTCTATGAAATAATATAACCGGAGATTTTCTTCCATCCTTAATGCTGTTGCCCATTTATATTCTAAAATGCAACACCTAAAATAAAATGCTGTCTGAGGATTACAGAAATTGTTGTGAGTGGGAAAGATTAACTTTATTTAAATAATGATAAATCTGGCCTCTCTCCATGTTTAAAGTTGTTTGTGAGGGCAAATTGAGAGATTGAGAGATGACAATTTTTGTTGACCACAGTTAATTGTTCAGTCATTGTAGAGCTTTAACCAAGATGATATTTACAAGATATATCGGCAGGGTATCTGCACACTTTTAAATCTCAAATTCAATGACTTTTAAGACCTTTTTAATACCTCTCACAAGAAAAAATAATACTATTACCGGGGATGCAGATGTGTTCCACATCGTTGACGGGGGAGGGGTGGGGGGGGGGGGGGGTGTGGCGAACGAGAATTGTTGACGGGGGGGGGGGGGGGGGGGGGGGTGTGGGTTGGCGAACGAAAATTGTTGACGTTGTTGAGGCTGTATACTCCAACGCTAGGAATCTAGCACTAGGACCCTGGAGCGGTTATTTTCTGCATTAGCGCTAGATTCGGCAAAGTTCACATCGCACCAGAACAACTGAACAACACACACTTATAATAATTTAATGCCTCCCCTCATAAAATTCCAGACATTTAAAGACATTTTTAGGCCTTGAATATGGAAAACTAAATTTAAGACATTTTAAGACTTTTTAAGGACCCGCGGGCACCCTGATTGGTGCATAAATACTGTACAGTCTATAATGTAAAGAGAAATATATATTTATGGTTATATTTTCATTGGTTAAGTCACTGTGTTTTATTTACCCACTGAAATGGTCACCTTGGATGCCATCACAACAATTGCCCCCCCTGAGATATTTTTCAGAGACCACCACTGTGAAATTCAAGACCCAGGAAAGTAGAAGTGCTGTTTTATCAATATTGTGCTTTAGCACAGGAAAGTAGAAGTGCTGTTTTATCAATATTGTGCTTTAGCAAGTTATTATGCAGCTAGTGCTCATGGGGCAGCATTGGTAATTCCTCTCTATGGAAAGTAACTTTCTGCAAAATGTCACTAAGTTGTCAACACAGTCTCAACTATACATACACAGTATAGTCACACAAAACGTTTATAACAAACTTTGTGTTTTTTCAGGGAAGCAGTGGACTAAGAGGTTAGAAATGTTGCATTCTAACTACATGGGATCTGAAATATGTATCAATTCTTTGACTTTTTTAAATATAATGTCAAAAGTTCATAAAATATTTTTTCTAAATGTTTGATAGATGTGAAATCAGTTCAACCAGTGGCAATCGGGGTATGTTTTAAAAAAAAGTGTTTTATTAATCCGTAGTTAAAAAAACAATTCTGTTTTGGAAATACTAAACTAAGCAGACATCTAAGTGGGCCTAAGTGAGCTGACGTTATTGTTTTGTAGACTGTGTGGTGGCCATGCAAAGTGTGGAAGAAGTGAGTAACTTATTCATCCAGATTACAACACAGTTACATGATTCTATCAGTCAAGAAGATTCATTGTTCAAAATTGTTCACTGAGTCAAAGTCAAATACCATGTTCTGTTTTACAGAGCAACCCAGAAGTTGCTGGTATGAACTCAGACATCACCTCCCTGCCCCTTCTGTCCCAGTACTCAGGTACTTACAATAGTAAAACAGCTCGTAATGCTCGTAAAGTGTTGCACTAGTGTTCAATAAGCCCTCCCATGAGGAGACAGCACGCTGCTTTGATTTAAACACATTCTCTCTAAACTTGATGAATCTTTTTTTTAAGTAAATCTTAATTACAATAAACACAGTAGTGAAGTACACAGATGAGCTACAGATCCAGCAGAGCAGAAATGAACTTAAACACTATCTGTACATTTGAAATATTTCACCTCCCACCTGAATCATGTCGTCAGTGGTGTGCAATGTTGATGCAGTCAGGAGGAAGACACCACCCCAGTTTTATCTATGACGGCTCAGTGGAAATGGAGATGTGATGTAGCCAGCTCCCTTTCTCTATGACGGATGTTCACTCACTCTTAAAACCCCTCCGATTTCCCCCACAGTAAGAACTGCTGCAGCTTCGAGTGACATTCACCCAACTGTCTTTCCCTAAAATGAAATAACCATGAAAGAATTTCATGTTCAGTAAATATTACTCGTACATGACTCCATAGAAATCAAGATTGCTGCAATAGCTGGTTATAGTTAAATACCTGACAAAACGGCTAATTCTCATGTTCAGGGCTGGATGCAGATGTAAGGGACAGAGATCACTATGGAAGCATGACTAAGTGTATTTTTATATGTCTATGGTAAATAAGGTAAGTAAATGCAGAAACAGGAACATGATATATGGTGGTATATTTAATCACTGTTCTGTTCCAGTTCCAGTCTAACTATCTATCGAGACTCCATGGTTTATAAGAAAGCACTTCAAAATGGCCTTGGTACATTGGGATGTGTTACATTAGCTGGACACCTTTGGAAATGTTATTTAGTTACAATCCTTGACAATGAGCACTGTTTTATTTCAATATTCAGTGATTAATACATTTTCTTCTCTTTAATTGTAGGAAGTGTGAAGCCTATTCATCATGTGAATGATGTAAGTTCAACTGTTTCACTGGATAAACATACAAATACATCACATACTGTATCCTATTCAGAGAGTATAAATAAATGTATAAAGAGGTTCCTCACCATGTTTGTTTACTCAGCTCTATTGTAAATAAGGTCTCTACCTCAGTACATTTCTGAGCTTTAATAAAGGTTAAATGAAATGTGTATTTTTTCCCAGTCTGTTCCACCTGCTGTCATTTACTCTCAGATCACAGCAGTGCCACATACTCTACAGTCCTCTGGTAAGAGAACATACAGCTGACTGAAACATCATTAATCTCCCATTACCAACTGGTTTTTCTTTTGTAAAATTATTTTGGTAATATTTTGTCATATTATTATGTTAAAAGGAGGAAGTGAGATCCTTATACGCTCTCACAGCAACAAAATTCAAATGTCAAAGTCTCACTGTACAATACTTTATGTACAGAAAGTATTAATGTTTCACTATTGTTTTCAGGACCAAAACAAATCTTGGAAGAGAAGGGAATGGCAAAAGAGGTTTGTAAAAATGTTTGACACTGTCACTGAGCCCACACAGCACACAACCATCACAGATTACCTTGTTCAAAATACAACAGAGGGAGTGTCACGTCTCAGCTAAACATGAACCTGCTGTAGTCCTGCACGTTCAGGACCTGTTTGGTAGAACTGGATTAACTAGACTTAATATGCTCAGAAAATTACACATGTCTTTCACTGATGATCTTTATCTATTCATACTTTCAGGATAATGTACATCATGTGTACTGCTCAATACCGGACAAACGTGTGGTTTCCAAAGAGAATGATATGGTATACAGCCTTCTGCAGAAACAATAATCCTCTGTTGCAATTGTCTCATGTATCTCACTGTCACAATCCCAGAATTAGCCATTATGTAATATAAATGTTAATTATTTACATTTAACACATTAGCAGACACTTTTATCCAGACCAACTTACAAATTTAAATTCAATTCAAGTCTTGTTTAATCAAAACAAAGCTCAATGAATATATTTTATTTATTTAAGTACCTGCTTTAATGGTGTGACCATGCAGTGCAGTAACTCCAGGTCCACAGGGGGATGTTGAATAATTTAAGCTTCTTTTAAATGAAAACTAATTCAAATAGAATTTCCAAGTGATATGTTGTTTTTCCATTTGAATGTGAAAATGTGAATTAAGAATGATATATTGCTCTTTATGATAAATGTTGGGACATTTAGAGATATATTCTACATAAATGTGAATTCACAGGTAAGGGTCACGTCTAGTCCTGCCTCCACCTATCAAATCTGTTTTGTTTATGTAGCCATGTGCTCTCTGTCAGTCTCTGTCCCGCCTTGTGTTTTGTAACCCCGCCACTTCTTATTGTGTTAAGGTCTTCCTTTTTGAGTCTTGTGTATTTAAACATCAGTGTTTGATGTACAGCCTCGTGTGGTAATATGTTAGTTATGGTTAGTTTTTGTGTTTAATTAGGTCTTTGGTTATGTTAATGTTTCAGACTCTTTAACAGATTTAACCACTACCTACCTATTTGACCCTGATTTTGTTTTGTCCTTTAATAAATCTCACTCCTCTCAGCATTTGTGTCTGCCTCATCACTCCCTGATACCTGCTGCAGTGTTACAGTAAGACAAAAGAGAGACACACAGGTGATGGACGCAGGAGTTTAAATCAAACTAGACTACAGGTAAGAAAGAGAAAGGCAAAAAGCAAAAATATGTCAATGGCAAGTTCAGATGGTCAGCAGAGGTCAGTGCAAAAGGCTGGCCTTTTAAGTCCCTGTCCTCTATCAAATTAGTGACAGCTGAGAGTGATTAGATTTGTTTCATGATGATGTAAAGTACTGAATTTCTCAGTAAGACCAAGGTGCTGTCATACCCATATAAAACAGTACTAGTGCCATTGTAGCTCTGTTATAGTAGAGATCTTAAATGTGAAGGGTAATAGTCACAGCTTTCACTTTGTTGTTAGAGGTGATGAAAGACCAGCAGAACATCACAGATCTTAATCTAACGTGGTGAACATCTGTGCTCATGCTTAAGTTTCTGGGCCTACATCAGTGACATCAGTGACCACTGAAAGATACAGAAAAGAGAAGGCCACGTTCACCATCGAGACAAATGCATTTTAGACAGCTAACCAGAAACATTGAAGATCATATGATGGCATAGCGCCTTCCAAAGAAAGGTATGATACAATATAAGCATTTGTACAATAAGCTAAGCTTAACTATAACCAAACCTAGTATCGAACACCCACCTAGACATAATGTTTCACTTGATCATTTGACTGTGATCTTTGGTCCTGACATGTTTAGAACACATGCACTCATGTTGTATATAGCTGTTTTTAGACTGGGAGTGAATTCTGGTCTCCATACAGTGACGAGTCAGACCACATCTGCACATCATCTGATACAGCCCTCTTTATTTAGCAACCCTGCATGAGCGCCTTCCTTTTACATCTGTGAATAGCTGCTTCTTACAAGATACACATCTGTCACTTTGTTTCACTTATAAAGAGAGGACGTTTATTGTGTGGTAATGTCAACCTAGATACAGTATCTATTTGACGGTCTTACTATAAAATCCATAAACACTGGTTAGGGAGCTGGTCTTGTGACTGGAGGGTTGTGGGTTCGATTCCAGGCCCCAGGACATGACTGAAGTGCCCTTGAGAAAGACACTTAAGCCCAACTGCTCCCTGGGTGCTGGGATAGGGCTGCCCACCTCTCTGGGCCCATGTGTACCACAGACCCCTAGTGATCATGTGTGTGTGTGTGTGCTCACTGCAGAGGTGGGTAAATGTGGAGGACCCCATAATTACAATTGGGGTGAAAATTACAATTGCCAGTGCTGGCCACTTAAACATACAAGTACATACAGTATTTTTTATTCAAATACAATCCACACATACTTGGAGATGAAAGTTAGGTACTCTGTGAGACACTGAGGCATTATTGTCCTTTGCATTCAATTGCGACCCCCCCCCCTCCCCCCCAGGTATAGCAATGATAACTGTCTCTGCTTGTGCAAACGCATGAACATGTCCAAGATTCTGGAAGTGCATACTCCTTGATACATGAATCTTTGCTGAACAAGCTGAAGGTTACTGAGGAGTTGTGGTACTCCAGGAAATGCCTGAAACCTGCCCTCAAATGGCCACATTTGAATAGCTTTATGCAGAGTTTCCTGGAGAATACACTTGATACAATTGTATATCTTCTTCTTCAGGTCTGTAATGGATGGAGTTTGTGTCTTTAGTACTTTCAGTTCTTCAGCCTTTCTAGACCTCAGAAGTCATGTCAGGCATGTCAGTATGGATAAAGGGAGCATCCAACAAACTGCTTTTGTGACAAAGATCAAACAATACGAGTGTGATTGCTGTTCAGATTAAAACTCCGACACCACTTTTCAGACTAACGAATGGTGTGCTCAGTGACATTGGCAAGTGCTTTGTATATTTTGATATATGTTCAACTGCATTGGTAATGTCTGATTAAGTATTGATAGAGCATCAAAGTCATGGCCTTACAACTATTAAAATAGACATGTACTTTTTCCATGTGACACAGGCCCAACTGCTGCTCACTACCACTTCCCTGTATATTCACACACACGTCATGTTTGCTTTTATTCATCATTCACACCCTCAGGAGTTCACACAGGAAGCTTAGTGACACGCAAGCACTACACTTTAGCCCACTGACGTGCGTTTGATAGACTGCGTGCGTCTGGTCATGTAGCCTGTGGTTCTGAAACCTAATCTCATTTCTTCCTATTTTTGTATTCCTGTGTCCTGCACCACACTTTTTTTGTAAGTCACATGACCACTACCACCCTGTTTTCCAGCTGTAGTAGTGTGATGTAGATCAATGTTTCTCTGCCCACTCTCCCTCCATTGTTTCAACACAACTGATCACAGCAAAACTGTGACAAAACCACAAGGACAGAGACACATCGACACAGATGACTGTGACACGAGAGGGCTCTATCAGTGAACATAAAAGTTTAAATACAAGAGGACAAAGCAAAGGGATATCAAACCATAAACAGGGTCAAACCCAGGAAACAGACAAAATCAGCCAAGATAGGGAAAGGACTAGGCAGAAAACACAGCAAAAAAAGGCAGTTAAACATTGAACATTGCTCTATCTTCACAGTGAACAGTCTGTGTAATACTTAATACATGGACTGATGTTGAATTGAACAAAGGTGAAACAGTAATCATAGAGACCATCTAGAAGTGACCAGAGAAGGCCCTCTGGTGGCCAGAGGGGGAGTTGCTCACAAGAAGACTACCGCCATCATTTAAGGCGGTGACTTGCCAGAGGTGGGAAAAAAATAGGATCGCTGTGTATGTTAACTCAGTGAAACACCACAGGGTTTTGGGAAGTAGGACCCAAATGTGGTGTTAACTTCCTTAACCTTATCCACCAAGCTATAGGGACCGGATGAGACGGCTTACAAATAAAAGGAGCAAAAGGCGATCAATCGGGGAAAAAGAGAGGATAAAACAGGCGAAAATCCTCTGATGGTTTGGCCTGGGGAAAAGGACTGGCTCTCAAACAGCAGATCTACACTTCCCAACAAAGAGAAACGCTAAGAACATTGACAAGCTTGTGTTAGTTAAAAAGGTTAATGAATAAAACATAATGAAAGGGGAACAACTGGAGAGGAAAATTAACCAGAAGCTCGAAAACAAGTCTCAAAATCCCCAACCAAAGGGACTTGCTAGTTCGTACACCAGAACACTGATCAACAACACAGCATCTAGCCTGATTAGTCCGTCAGCTCTCTCTGGTGGACGGCGGAGGTCTTGAGCTAGAACCAACCCTTACAAACTATAGTCAGTAGTGTAGTCTATTTAGACTGCAGCTTCTGAACAAAGCTGGAATCTTCATCATAACCTCACACAGTAAAACACAATTCAAAATGGCTGAAAGCAAGATGACAGGAAGACCAAATGTTGATGGAAAAGCTGTTTTTATTTACAAGATATCACTTTGATTTTACATGAAGGACCTTTTAAAGAACATTTTCATTGATACGGTTTTTAAGCAGGCAATCTAAAAGAAATCAAGAATAGTCCACACCCATTGTCCATAATCTCTCAGAAAACTTTACAGACTGAATTCTGCATCCTGACTGAATTGTAATCTTTCTTCACTTCATGCATCTTATGTGTTTCAAATATATTCAGTCCTAAAACAAAATGAGAGGCAGAAATACAAAAATGACTTTATTTTTCTCTTCTCTCCATTTACTTGTTTAACGAATGTCACTAATGACTTTTGGATGACACGGAGAATAAGCAGAGACTGGTGAACTCACAGGCTGTCTACTGTTCATCACTGCTTGGATGTGAAATGTGAATGTGTTTTGTGTGATTTCCAGATCAAACCCATCTCTATATGAACAGTCCATAATCCTTAAAGCATTCATCCTGCTGGTGTTAGCAGGTTCGGTCTGAAGTCATAATGATGAATCTGATTCTAGCAATTTTCTGCCAGTTTAGCATTAGCTGTTAGCTAGGACGTTTTCTCCAATCAGTGCTAAATGTTGAATTGTTATGGGTCAAAGGTCACCTGCTGATGAAAAATGCCAAGAGAGGGAACAGAGCCGCCCCCAGCAGAGGAGAGATGGTCACAGCAGATCCACACTCTACAGCGTTCTCCTACAGACAAAACACATCACATCTGTCACTTATTTTTTGGTTTCCTCGGTTTCCCTTATATCTGCGATGCCCCTGTACCTTTAGTTACTTGGTTAGTCTGTGCATTTAATCCCTGTGTTTGGCCGTTAGTTGGTATTCCTGTCTTTATGTGTTTAACTGTTGCCCAGTTGCCTCCTTTTCTAGTCATTTCCACAAGGACACATATAATAGCATCATATATATGTGCATTACAATACTAGAAAGTGTTAGATAGTGTCCAGAGAACCTCTAAATAACCCTAATCTAATCTAAACCTAACCCTAAACTCAAAAATAATAAATAAACCAGTTTATGTCACCAGCCAAACATCAAAAAATATTTTAAATATTATATTTGTCTGAGGACATCTGGTTCTTATATGGAGCTGTACACAAACATGTGCATATAAACTAACACAAAATGCATATCAAACTATACAGCACACACACTAATCCAGATACACACACAGAGACACACTAATAAATACACTAACAGACACAGACGGGGTACCTCAGGATGGAAAGGATGGCAGGAGTCAGGACGTTTGCGGTCCTTCTGAAACTTCAGTCTCTCACACTTGAGAGATTCGTTGTGTGTTTAGATGTTAAAGATAAGTACACAGAAAAGTGTCAAACAAAACACAGATCATTAAGATCATAAGTGTGTGTGTGTGTTGTAATTGTTATCAAGCCCGTTTGTTTTCTAGAGCCTGTGCCTATTTTCTAGAGCCCATGATGATTTTAGTAGCATGTACTGTGGCAGTTAGATGAGGCAGCTCTCCTCAGCACCCATTTAGTCAGCTGAGTGTGTTAAGTCAGTGTTCAAGGCTGACATTGAAAGACCACTGTGTTTGGGTCTCCAGCTTACTGTATCTGAGCACAAGCAGCAAACCAGAAATGACCTCAGGAAACTCAGGAAAGTGACCATGGTAGCAGGAACACTGCAGGCTGTTCCAAGATCCCGGTTTTCTGGTTTTCTGTGGTTCTTCATGAATGCAGGCTGCTGTTATCTCCTGTATGAAGATTCTTTCTCCTTTCACTCACACACAGAGTGAGCATGCTGTCAGTGGCCGTCTCTGCGCTGTGTTCACACTGTTCATGTAGTGATGCATCAGTCAGGTAATCATCAGTTCACCCTGATTTACTTCTTTTCTTTAATGATATCATGTATGTCACAGGTGTAACATTAAAAACATGCAACAAAAGATTATTATAGGATATAGATGATCTCGATGGGTTCCATGGTAACTGGACCGGTGGAACTGCAGTCACACTTGTTTTCAACGACCACCATGAACAAATTACTGCTCGGGATCTGCTGGATAACAAAGGTTCTACAAGACAGAGTACAGAGAAGAGATAAAGAGACAGACAGACAGAGTACAGAGAAGAGATAAAGAGACAGACAGACAGAAAGAGACAGACAGGGCAAGGGCCAGTATACAGGGGACTGTTATGTACTGCTGTCACTGGTAGATACACTTCAGATGTTCTTCATGTTAACCAAAGAATAACTTCATAGTGAAATCACTATGCTAATCAATCACAAAAAATCACTTCAGTTTAATGTTTTTAACTGAAAAGCAGTGTCATTAGATTGGAGCAAAAAATCCTACATTTTAAATTGTTTTTCCCTATTTGTGTCACCTCAAGAGATGTTATCATCTCAAGTACACAGCAGAGCCTGCTCTTAAAGCCAAGACAGGTGCGGCTATTTGGCCCTGTTATCTTAGACTTGTCATTTGGCTCCCTCTGGTGGCCGACCTCTGAACTGGGCTGGGTCATTACAGGATCCCTCCTTAGAGGAATCTCCTCCAGATATTCACAACCCCAAAAATCCTCCATGCCTAAAGGCCTATTAGAAATTCTAACCTTAAATGTGGCATTTGATTCTGACATGTTTGGAACACACATACACATCCCTAGCATAATTGAGATTTTTGGACTGTGTGAACTCTTGTCAGTCATCAGACCACATGCCCAGACAACATCTGAAATAGACTTCTTTATTTGACAAGAGTCCATCAGCACTCATCACTGAGACCTCCTACAATTTATGAGATGTTTCAAGTCTGAACATAGTTCTCATTAACCAAGGAGGATGTTTACTGATAATCACAAAGATGACCTGTGCACCATGGGGTAGTTACAAAAACACTTATCTACAGCATTCAAACACACACACACACACACACACACACACACACACACACCTCATGCAGCCTTCACAGTCGATGCTGCCAGCTGTCTCTTTGATAGTGCGTTCAGATACAAACGCTGGGTACTCCGTGTCGCATGGAACCATCATTGTCCTCCGTTGAGCTCTCTCAGCTGAAAAACACACACAGTTATTTCAGACCAAACAGGACAAATATCGAAACAGCTTGTTCCCAGGCACACATAACCATATAAAGAGACAAGCTTGATTGTGATTCATGAAGTGTTGAACTCCTGAAGGTCACCTTTAACTGCAGAGTCCACATTCCACCAGCTGTACAAGTTAAACTCTAACATGAACCTGTGATGAATAACCATGGCAAAAAACACATCTTGAGACATGACACAGCATAATTGCGCAGTAAAAGATAAAGAAAAATTTTAGTTACAGAAATATTTCAGAAGGTTTCAGAAACAATTCTAAAGTGTAATGTGATAGAAAAAAATTAGTTGCTCTCACAATACGAGTTCAGCCATAAGCCATCTGATAGCAGAAAAGGGCTGAAAGGTGAAAATTCAGAGACGTTTAGACCACAGACTAGAGGCCTTGAACAAGCTTTAAACATTTGAAGACACATAAGATGCTGAGAGTCAGCGTCAGTATTTTTTAAATAGTGTGTTTAAAAGAATTGAATGAATTCACATCTAGCACTGTTACAGTTACGCTGTGATTAACTAGTTGCATGTCCAGTAATGTGTAGTATTGTTGTGTGTGTACTCACATTGAGCAGAGTGTGTCCACTGTCACTGCTGCCTGTGTACTCTTTACACAGAGCCTGGTAATCATACAGAGTGATCCTGCCAGGAACAAAGATTCACACACTATAAAGCATTCGATACAGCCGGACCTACAAACACTGTGGTCAGACCACATGTATGAAAATCACCACCAAATCATTTTACTAATAATTTGGATGGTACAGCAGTTTGTTTGCATGGGTATGTATGTGCATGTGTTTGTGTGTGCATGATTACAGTAACTGTACACCTGTAGCAAAGGCTAAAGTGTAAAGTCGTCAGTGAGAAATCTTGGTGTTGTTTTTGACTCGAACCTCAGATTTGATAAACAAATCAACTCTGTGGTAAAAAGTAGCTTCTTCCACCTCAGAAATGTTGTAAGGCTAAAGCCTTTTCTCAGCTTTGGTGACCTTGAGAAGGTCATTCATGCCTTTATAACATCACAAATTGACTACTGTAATTCTTTATACATTGGTATTAACCAGTACCTATTACAACGCTTACAGTTAGTCCAGAATGCAGCATGCAGATTGTTAACTGGAACCAAGAAAAGAGAACACATTACACCTGTCCTCGCCTCACTTCATTGGTTACCAGTACAATACAGAATACAATTTAAAGTGCTTTTATTTGTTTTTAAAGCACTAAATGGACTGGCCCCTTCTTACATCTCAGATTTGCTCCAATCTCCAATCAGGCAGTGTTCGCTGAGATCTTCATCTCAGAACGTATTAGTTGTCCCCAGGACTCGTTTAAAACTCAGAGGGGATCGTGCTTTTTCAGTGTACGCTCTGAAACTGTGGAATAACCTACCACCTGACATTCGTCATGCTACCTCTGTCTCGGCTTTTAAATCAGGTTTAAAAACCTATTTATATAAACTTGCATTTGTTCAGTAAGACACTGTGGTATGTTGGGTGTATTGATGTATTGTATGTTATGCTATTTTATTTTATTTTTATTTTGATTGTTTGTTGTGTTTCTGTATTTTACACATTATTTATGAGAACATGTACAGCACTTTGGGCCACCTTGGTGGCATAGAAAGTGCTTTATAAATAAATTTTACTTACTTACTTACTTACTTACTTACTAAAGGAAACAACCCCAGTGGCGGGACCCAGATCCCAGTGTTGCTGGTGGTGAACATGTGCTCTGATCACCAGACCAAGCAGACAGCTGTCTAGCACAGCAGGCAGAACAGACTGAACTCATATATAAATGTGTATGCGCGCGCGCGCGCGCGTGTGTGTGTGTGTGTGTGTGTGTGTGTGTGTGTGTGTGTGTGTGTGTGTGTGTGTGTGTGTGTGTGTGTGTGTGTGCACGTGTGTGCACAGGTGTGTGTACTGGGACTGGACTGGGCTTCTCACCTTTTAAATGAGCCCATGAGAAGCAGTTTGTTCATGACCGCTCCCTCTACCTCTCCAAAGAACAAACCTGTCTGTAGACACACACACACACACACACACACACACACACACACACACACACACACACACACACAAAGTTTTTAGGATAAACCCTGTCCCCAGAAACAATGTATTTTATAAAAGAGCTGAATGATTAAGTTTAAAAGCTATAGACAGCTTTATTATAATTTCCATATCTTTATAACTATTATAATTCTCACTCATGAATTGTTAGGCAAACTGACCTGAGAGTAATCTTCAGAAACCAGGATGAAGCCATTGTTGTCGATGAGGTAACACTTAATGTCCTGAGAGGAGGGGAGTGAAAATATTAATGCAACATAACCAACACAACACAGAGCAGGTCACTTCGACGCTTAGCGGCTGGAAGGTGTGCTCACAACCTTGGGAGAATAAAGAAAAAAACATCAGGACATGAGTACTGATCAAGGATCAGCATTTTAACACATGGTTATATCATGACCAGCTAAAAATCAGCTCTTGTGTAATTCCATCTGAGTGGGTTTAATTTCCATAGGAGCTGTCTGAGGTAAACAGTTACTAAAGAGTAAAGAATAAAAGCCTTTGTATTATTATCAGGTTTCAGGAAGAAATTTGAGAATGGAAAACTATTGTATGGGAGACAGCCAGACAGACAGACAGACAGACAGACAGACAGACTGTGTGAGAGTAGAGATAGGAGAGTGACAGAGGCACAGATGGATTTAAAGAGAGACAAACAAACACACAGCAGGCAGAAAAGGGGATATAGGGAGAGAGGAGAGAAAGACATTTACCTCGTTATCACAGCTTATAGGGCATTTTCCATCCAGAGCATTACACTGTATGGGCACAGAGAGCAGATGTATGAAAACACAGTGTATAAAAATATATGTGCTCTAGGTGCTGTGATGCATGTTCTGTCTGCAATAGTTTCACTGAGGATCTAAATGTTTGAATCCTGAAACAGCCACTAAAAGTTCATATACATGTTAGAAGCTAAACATTTAGGTGATGTTTTCACCTGTCGGCTGGCCGTCCAAAATTTCCTTTGAAAGAAGTCTAATTTCATCTGAATCCCAATAGCTGTAAGAAACACAGGCAAATAGTTAAACAGGTAAATATAAAAAACAAACACAGAAAAGCTTTAACCATCAGTCATATGGCCTGGGGATTTGCTCATGGTGCTCAGTGAAAGGTCGTTACCTGCCACTGTAGAAGACCGCCGATCTTCTAAGAGCTGAACAGCGGTACTGGCTAACACTACACTTTTATTCTCCTGTGCTAAAACACACACGAGCACGCACAGTAATAAAAATGTACTAACCATCTCACTCACCACTAGATGGCAGTAGATACATAGATTTCAAAACAACTTAAAAGCTGTCCATGGACTTACAATTTATTATACATGCTTATATGTATGTATATGTAAGTGTGTGTGTGTGTGTGTGTGTGTGTGTGTGTGTGTGTGTGTGTGTGTGTGTGTGTGTGTGTGCGTGCGTGCGTGTGTGTGTGTGTGTGTGTGTGTGTGTGCGTGCGTGCGTGTGTGTGTGTGTGTGTGTGTGTGTGTGTGAGCTTCTGCGTGTGTTTGCATATGTATATTCTGATATTCTGTGTGTGTTTGAGGTGTGTGTGTGTGTGTGGATGCAATGTGCGTGAGGTGCACACACACACACACACACACCTGAGCTACCTGAGCTGAATGGAATGGAGTAGACGAAGGTGCCTGGAACTTGTTCGGCTGCTCTCTTGTACCACAGAGGGAAGTGATCGGCGTTAAACACTCCCTCCTTATCCTCCGCCGTTAGCAGGTCCCTCGTGTCACACACAAAAACACACAAAAAATTCATGACACCATTTACATTTCAAATGTTTTTATCCACCTTGATTTATTTATTTTTTTGTATCAACACCATTTATTATAATACTTGTTAGTACAGCACATGAACAAATTGCTTTGCTATAAGTGCTATAAAATTATTATTGTAATGTTATTAAATTATTACACTACATATAATTAAATTGTTACATTATATGATTGTCTGAGATTGTTTTACACTCACTGATTGGTCAGCTGCTCTGTGACAACAAATAGATTGGTTCTGGATAGGCCGGTGCGAGTGCCAAGGAAAGCAATCTCCACCCCTTTCTCAGGATTCCTGCACATGCAAAATATGAAAAAGTTGCTTTATAATGTATTTATACATTAGACAGTTTCAAGGAGTTCAAATAGCAGATTTGTTATGCCAAAATGCTAACTTAGCTAATCATGAATGAAGTCTTGTGTTAGCGTTAGCAATTAGAGTTATGCTAAATAGCCTTCTGCAGCTTTGTCTTAATGAGCAGTAGCAGCTTTCGCTACAGACCTCAAGAGGAGATTAACTAAGGCGACGTAACTGTCGTCGTGTGTGACTGTCTTACTCAGACTTGTTCAGTGCGAGGCCAGTCCAGTAGGCTTTGAGAGGAGCGCTCACCACCGCATCAAACAGAACCTGCTGGATCAGCTCCCTGTCACCTACGGAGAGCCAGAGGTGACATTTACACACTCCCGATGGACTCAAGAACATGGGCTCGTAATGACTCCCGTGATCGGACCACTGGGGCAATTAGTTGCAGACAAAGGAAAAATTGCTACTGCGACATTACTCTGTCAAATGAATGTGCACAACCACAGAACGTGAAACAATAATAGTGAAATTCTTTTGTACTCCAGAATCCATGCAGACAGATTAGAGTTACGGTGTTTTGAAGACATTAAACATTTAATTCACGCTGTTTAAAGTAGCCTACTATCCCATCAATTCAAGCCCAGATTCACACATCTCTTTCAAACAGCAAGGATAACAATCTAAGAAATAAAAAACATGCTTCGTTGGCAGTGTCCTCGAGGCAATGCTTAAGACCTTGCTTAATAAAGCATTTTTGTGTGCACCAAATATAGCAGTTTCAATTTCAAACAGTGACTTGCAGTGAGCAGCCAATCAGATGGCACCTCAGAGGTTTCACTCCACTCACATTTGAACTGTGGTTTGCGGCTGGTCAGGTACTGTTTGATGGCCTGAACCTGCGTCAGAAACTGATGCTCGTGGTGATCGTCCGTGTTGCAGTATGTCCTGTGGAACGTTAATGCCCATTACAGGTCCAGCACACATGATGGTTAAGCCCACACGTCAGTCTTAGGAAGAACTTTTCATACACATAATGAAATCCACTAAGCGCCTTTTTCGGTGGGAGAGTCACACATACTATGAAACTGCACAAACATAATGGAATGACATTCAAGTAATCCAGTAAAGGTTTCTGAAATGGATCCTTGGTTTCCCCTCTTATACACCATCATCGGTTCATTAGTGAATTGTGTTGCCTGATATGGTTCTTAGCTGCATTTGAGAAGAATAAGAAAACCAATGCCCTAATCTTGAAGCTAACGTTTTACATTAGTCCTTTTGAACAAAAGTCCTACATATCACAGCTTTTGCTTTTGGAATTCAAAGGTTCATGCACTGCATATAATCTTGATGTTCAAACATCTGCATTTCCTTCATGTCATATTTGAGTTCATAAACGTTCAAGGACACATTACCATTCATCTGCCAGTGCTACGTCGGGCTGGTCCAGATCACGGAGACCTGACACACGAACCACACAAAGCAGAGTTAGCAACAAGCATGACCGAACGATCATCCCACAGGGGCGACAGGGACGGAGTGACTACTGAGTAAGTGAGGGATGAATGAGTGAATGAGTGAAGGGGTGAATGATTACCGAAGGAGTGAGTTATGGATTGAGTGAGTGTGGGAGGGAGGGTTATGGGAGTGAGTGATTGAGAAAACTGCTGAATGAAGGAATGTGTGAGCATGTATCAAGTGAGTGAGGGAAGAATTGAATGAGAGAATGATAGAGGGAGCAAGGTATTTTTGTGTGAATGTAAGAGTGAGGGAGTGTTTCAAGTTGTCCCTCCCTGAAGGGCAAATTCACAGTTTGGGAAAGATGGAGCAATAAAACATGGCCAGTGAGGGGGAGGGAAGGTGAAGGAGTGAGGGACAAAATAAACAGAGGAGGAGATGCACACCTGCGTCCAAAGAAACATTGCCTTTCAGGAAGTACTTTCCATGCCCACGAGACAAAGCCACTCCAATGCTGCACACACACACACACACACACACACACACACACACACACACAAACACATGCACAAAGTAACTGTAACTATTTTACTAAGGATTAGAATAACACCTTATAATGTGGTATTAATGGGTTTATTACTTATTTACTTATTAACAACAGTACATCTTCATACATTCCAGGAATATTAAGTTTCTCTACCTAAATGGAGTTCCTTTGATATCAGTGAAGTAGTAGTCATTGTGCATAGAGAGAACACGTTTCTGAAGAGAGAGACCAAGGGTATGAGTCATTTAAACGCAGCCTTCAGTGAACAGAACGCCCCTGGCTATCAGCACCCAGGCACGTGTGTAGTCTGGAGTGGGTGGAGTGAGGAAGAACTGGCATACCCTTTTGTCTACAGTCCGCTTCACCTCCATGGAGAAGGTTCCGGTCTTCCGGTTCACCATGGCTGTCCTCAGCTGAGGGCAAGAATGATGCATTGGTTGGTTGTGGGGGGCAATACCCTACTATTGGTACAAAGAGACAAAGTTTATCACATTCAAACTTAGCAAAATTAATCAACAAACATAAATACATTAATGTGTTGCAATTTCTGTCTGACTAACATCACAGCGGACTTGTCTGGACAGTAATAACAACAAATACATCTGTCTTAGTATAGTATTCAACTCTCACACATCAGTTATAAGAATGATATGGACCAATAGTAGTGGCCTCAAACCAGTGACCCATTTTCATCCATGCTGTAAGACTAGTTTAGGATAATGGGAAATTACATACAAAATCATCACTGTCTTCCCACTCCACCTCAGAGAGGTCCACACTGCTGTAATGGGCCTTGCGTCTCTTCTGCCCCTCCTGGTACTGTACACACACACACACACACACACACACACACACACACACACACACACACACACACACACACACACACACACACACACAGAGGAACACTTTTACAGAAAGGTAATACAGGACTTAAAAATGCTGGGATCACATAGTTCACAAGATGTCCATAAGATGGAAACAGGATGGATTTAGCTTGTTACAGCAGGCAAGAGGCTTTGGCCAGCGGGATTTTTAACCACAGTACTACACACATTACTTCACCAAGATTAGTGCTTTGTTCACATGAGTTCTACACTGAGTGTTTGGTTTCTTCAGATTTTATACAAATTACTCCCTATTTTGTTACATAATCTATGAACCTTTACCATAATGTTTTATAAAAGTATTTTCCTTCAAAATAGAGTAGAGGTCCAGTTGCGAGATAACGTTTGACATATGAGTATTTGAATAAGAGGGTGAAACGCAGGTTTGGTTCGGACGAATGCATCAACACCACCCGCTAGACTGGAGCACCTGCAGTAGCCTCGTGTGAAGTGACAAAAATGACACTAGTGCACTTGTGATGCTATCAAATAATGTTGCCAAATTGTATGAAATACCTCCACTCTCTATTTCAGAAAGATTTGGAATATAATGTGTTCATTTCAGTATATGCTGGAAGCAAGCTAATCCTAGAGCATTTAGGAGGCATTTACACAGCTGCTACACAGTACAGCCAATAACCACTTCAGCTCAATACTGTCCACAAAGCACACACTACAGGTCCTCTAAAGCACACAGAAACACACACACACACACACACACACACACACACACACACACACACACACACACACACACACACACACACACCCATAAACACACTCGGAATGGTCAAGTGTAGGCTGGCGTGATTTGCACAAAGTTTATACAAACACACTACTGCACAAAGCGGCACATACTGTAACCACGCTAACACTAACACAGACACACAGTTACAGACACATACACACACACACACACACACACATATACACAGTCACACACAGTGACTGAATGTTAGAAGAGGTGGGTCTCTGTGGTTACCTCAGCTCTTAGCTCAGCCCTGGCAGGCACCTGAAGGAGCTTTTACTCCTGCATGCAATACATCAAAGGAAAAGGGTTCGGATTACAAACTACAACTCACAGCATGCACCTCCGCATCCGCCCAGCGCTCTCACAAGCCCACAGACTGAAGGCTTTTCCTTGTGAAGGATTTCCCTCCCTGGACAAGTGGGGTTTTCAACTAATAGGATTAACTGCAGGATTGGTGAATTCCTCTGTTTCAAACAGGAACATTACAGTATAACACAGCTTATTAAAATCACCAATGAAGGTTGAGCTTCTGCAGAGTTAGATCAGCGTTAAAGTGACTAAATGACCAGGTGTGGTTTACATGGACCTATGCAGCCATGTGCTGCCCATGTGCTCGGGGTTAAGATGAGCAGTCCTGACAAAGGGCGGCCAAGTGTCTTACCAGAGGTCGAAGGTCAGGGTGCATGAGGATGTAACCATTATTGGTGATGGCAAACGCATAGCCGTGAATTCCCAACTGTAGACAAACAGATAAACACTCATGTACGTACAAGTGTGTATTCTCATTTCTATGAAGAAGATGGGGAAATGGCTGTAGCTTGACAGAGATGAGGCAGGGAATTTGAAATTAAAAGGAAATCAAATATGATTTATAATATTTTTCTACCAGTATTCTAAGACCACTGAAAACAATCAGACTGATGTGATATTCCTGTCCTTCAGAAAACACTATTACCCTTCACGTAAAGACTAAGCATATATGTGCACTAGTTAATTCTGGGTGTCTGCCACTCTGTTCTCTTTGTTTGTTTTGTTATGAGGGCACATGCTACCTTGTGTTTAGGAACGGTCTTCATTAGCTCTTGAATGGGAATATCTATGCCCACCACACCCAGAAGAATGCCCTGGTTTTTCTGAGAGAAGAGAGAGGAGATCATCCTTCATCAGATCATCAGAGAGGACATCATCCACACATACACACACACACACACACACACACACACACACACACCCCTCACCGTCTCATTCTTGGTGCTAAACACAGGCATGGCTACCGTGGTCATTGGGTTTGGGCCTCTGTGAGCTCCAAGCTGCAGATAGGGGACAGAGAGGATGAGGGGACAGAGAGGATGAGGGGACAGAGAGGGGAACAAAGACACACAATGAGAGATCAATTCAAGAAACACCAATTTTTTTTCCTTTTTGAAATTATTCATATAGTGTTAATTCAGAAATTTGTATTTAAGGATTTTAGTGCCCATATCTCTTTCTGCATCTCTAACTGTTCTCTTTATTAAGGCCTTTGGTGCACATTTAGGAACCATGTGTTTCCAAAAATCTAGAAGTGCCGTAATGTTGGTCTACATTTAGTAATTGCAGCAGGAGAGACTGTGCATTGTGTACAGTGATCTTGATATACCCTCCAGAAACCCCCTTGCTTTCTGGGAAATGACCTTGTGCTCCCTGTAACTTATCCTTCTTTTTTACCCCTCTATCACCCCACCTTTTCTTTCCCATTCACTCTCTCTCTCTCTCTCTCTCTCTCTCTCCCTCTCCCCCTCTCCTTGCTCTGCACTGGTGTCAGTTTTATTACAGCTTTGAGAGATAAAGGGCAATGATCCACAAAATGATTAATGGTGTGCCTCTCAGGCCAAGATACGACGACACAGAATCTGGACGATAACCTGCATATCTTTGTATGCATGCTGGTCTGTGCATGTATACGTGTGTGTGTGTGTGTGTGTGTGTGTGTGTGTGTGTGTGTGTGTGTAATGATAAATTTTACCAGCTGTAATACAGGTCATCATCAATAGTCCTCACACTCTGCAGGCCAAAGTGTCCCCCAATAACACAGCACAACTGATAAACCTTTACACACTGCTCTGCGTTAGTTGATATGTAATCTAGCGCAGGGAGTGTAGATCTAAATGAAGCACTAATTTGAAGCAGTCACACGTTACCTTATGAGCCTGGGCGAGCTGCAGAGACAGAAAACAAAGCGTCACGGTAATGTGTGATCATGAAAACAGTAAACACACATTTCGCTTTTGTGGTCGCATCTCCTGCATTCTGTTGTGTGGAGGGGAGGGGATGGATGCAGAAGTGGGTGGAGGGGGGGGGGGGGGTTAATGAAGCTATTAATGTGCAATCATTTACACAGAGCACACACACGCGCATGCACACAAACAGTGCAAACACAGCAAATTACACACGCACATGAATGAACACAACCACACACATGGACATCATGAACAGTTCACACAGACAATTATACACAGCAGTACAGACACAAGCAGAAATTTAAACATATTTAAACACTCATGACAATTATAAGCATGTCTGGAATTGCTCTTATCATTGTTTGATATTAAACTTATGCTTAGTTTGCACTTATGAGCACTGTTTCTTCCATTTCAGCATGTTTTAGTTCAACGGTATACTGAACTTTGACCTACTGTACTGGCTAAGTAATACTGTATGAGTGGATGGCAAAGCATGTTTGTAATTTGCTCAGCGTAAGAGCCCCTGCGCACACACACACACACACACACACACACACACACACACACACACACACACACGCACGCACAGGATGGAAGGTGTACTCACTGCGCTGTCTACGTATGCTTCAGTCCAGACTGTGTCGTGCTCATGGTCGATAACCTTGGGACGGCTCATCACATGCAGGTATCTCATCACGTTCTCCTGAACATCAGCCAGTGTGGAGATCTGACTGAAGTAGCCTGCATGCACACAGACACACACACACACACACGTTTATGTACATATAAAGACACATATACACACGAGTCTAAAGACATACAGGCTCACCCACACACATTTACACAGACACAAATGCACACCTATACACATACTCAAACACACACAGAATATACATATGCAAACACACGCAGAAGCTCACACTCACTCACACACACACACACACACACACACACACACACACACACACACACACACACAAGCAACATGTTATACTGTGCAATGCAGAACAGAACTAAAAACTGCTCAGCTAATATTTTACCTGCAAACTTCCTCATACACACTGGTTATTTAAACTGGTTTAATTTCATCCAATCAGTGTGCCTGCAGTTTGATTCACTGCATTTCTTACATGCAGTCACTGTGCATGACTGTGTGTGTGTGTGTGTGTGTGTGTGTGTGTGTGTGTGTGTGTGTGTGTGTGTGAGAGAGAGTGGGGGGTTGAGCCTGTGTGTGTGTGTGTGTGTTTCTCTCCGTGTCCAGCCATCCATGACGAAGGCACATGGGAGTGATCAGCACACCACAGTCAGGGGACCACAGTTGACAGGAAGAGTGATTTAGACTCATCTGACCTTTGAACTCGGAGTGTCAACTCTACAAACTGAGCCTGCAGCAGTCTCCTTCGTGCCAATTCGGCATTCTATATTCCTTTAACCTGCTATTGGCCCCACCTCACACCACAACTGACTCCACCCACAGCATCACTGGCTCCTCCCCACAGTGGGAGGCACAGTGAACACACAATGTCCAGCCTGGACCATTTACTGTGCATCTAACACAGAGGAAATACATTTACATAGGAATAGGAAGAGTAAAAAAAGACTTTTTGGAACAGAAACAAAGAAAGAAAGTACTAATTCATATGCTGATATAAATTCAAATCATATAAACATGTTTGTGTCAGTAATGATAAACTGGTATGAAGACGGCATGTGAGTTTTCTCTCATACATCAGTAAGAAATAAAAGAACGTGATGTTTCTGGGCAGCGTCTCTGTTTTAATGATCACAATCTCATTTGCCATCACTATCCAGCGAACAGTGCGTGTGCCTTAGCAAACCTTTATTAGCACAGGCCATCCACTTCAGGTTATCAGCGAAGGCCGATTCTCGTCCAATCAGGTAGGGGAATATGCGGACCTGGCGGGAGAGGAAGCGCAGGCGTGAGATTCGGTTCACGGCTCTACTGCCTTTTATTTCTGTCTTTTTATCTGCGTTTTTGCCAGTCATCCCACGTTACAGTCCACTGGAATTCTGCCATTGTATGTCCATTTCCCTTTCCTCAAGTACAGTTCTCTCCATCTCTCTCTTCATCCCTCCATCACTCTCTCTCTTCTTGCTCTCTCTCTCTATCTTCATCGCCTCCCTCTATTTCTCAACAATGCACCTCTCTGTCCAGTGGAAACAGGATTTGATTTCCATGCTCTCCAAGCAGTTATGGTGCAGCAGGACTGCAATGCCCACACACACACACACACACACACACACACACACACACACACACACACACACACAAACACACACACAAACACACATGTGCACGTGAGCACACACACATGCATACACACACGCATACATATGCAGACCTTCACGACCTTAAAGATGTATTTCACACCCCTGCTGATAAGGACAGGAGAGAGTTGTGGACACATCTGGAATGTCGAGAGAGCAAACAGCTGCAGGTAACAAACTGCTAACATGAGGTTATCTGCTATTGCATGTGAGACTGAGCCTCTCGAATGCTTCATACCAAATAGCAGTTTCACCCATCTGACTTGGCTTCATTTCATTAAATAAAGCATTGCTGTGTACAGGATTTTCTGACAGTTTTGTTGTTTTGTGAGATGCTCTGCTGGGCAGTGGAGTTGAGACTGGGCCCCTTGGTGGTGTTCAGGGATCTCACCTTGGTGGTGTTCAGGGATCTCACCTTGGTGGTGTTCAGGGATCTCACCTTGCGCTCAGGCCAGTTGAATTTAGCGAAGACGTCGTCGTACATTTCAGTGGCTCCATCTGTCACCAGCATAATGGCACGGCTGCACACACTCCCACGCCTTGCAAGTTTAAACTACACACACACACACACACACACACACACACACACACACACACACACACACACACACACACACAAACATGTTAATATACGCACAAGCAAAGGACAGACTTCTTTTGAATTCATTAAACACTTGAATGAACAAGTAAGGATACAGATTAGATGATACACTGATTAGATAAATTATATATATTAAAAAACTCACAATTACAAAAATGTATTACAAAAAGCAGATGTATATTTTTAGATTTTAACCTTTAAGATTTCAAACATTAAGAACAACTTTATTTTGTAGTTTTCCTATTGTCTTTGTATTACATGCAGAGTAATTTAGTAATTTTGAGCCACTGTGTCTGCTGTATTTTGTCTGTGTAAAAGCTGGAACACAACCCTTCCTGTGTGCTGCACTGCCAAACTGAGTCCATGTGGACCAAGATGGATGGTGGTTATATAAGTAAAGCAGCTTCTGCTGGACCCTGCTGGGCTCTGCTGGGCTCTGCTGGACTCTGCTTTTGAGCAAGCATCAGCCCTGTAATTCATCCCCCGGGCCCAAGCATCCCAGAGATCAGGACTTTGATAATCTCTGTTTGTACGCGGCCAGAGGAGGGGTGGTCATTAATCTAATGGATTAAGATCCATAGCAGTAATTAACCAGCTTACTGACCCATGATGGAGGAGAAACAGAAGCAAAGTGAACTAAGCAATGATAATATCACCCAGTTAAAAAGCCTCTTTGATACACACACACACACACACACACACACACACACACACACACACACACACACACACACATAAACACAAACATCTGCATGCACACACACAAACACAATCATGTACACAAAACTCCACACTGCAGAATGTAAACACACTGTAAAAAACAGAACTTATAATTGCTCGCCTTACTATGATTTTTAGTTTAGCTGAGCCAAAAATAATTAATTGCACCATACTTTAACAAAGAAATTGGATCAGCTTACTTTATTGAGTTTCTTGTTAAAAGTTGATCTGGCCTTACAACCTGCATTGTCAAAATATACTAATTGTAGTTGAACCCTAGTTAAGGCCAGGCCAACTCCTCTGCGCATGCTCTATTTCACTCCTTAGTTGAGAACGGGGCGGGGTTTGCGATTTCTGCCAGAATTGGACTCCGGACATCTTGAAATGGATTTCACCTGCGTCAAGCAGTGACCTACGCTACTCTGAACTGAATATTAACGTCCAAATGCGTTTTGTCATTTGTCTTATATAACCCAACTTCAGTTAGCTATTCTTAGTATTTAATTTAGAGATCTATGTACATGTGAAATATACATTATCTGAACAAGATATTGTAGCGTCTGGCCAATGGGGGGTGGGGGGGTGCCAGAGGATGACGTCATTACCCATGAGCCCTTGCAGCTCCGGCCCTGTTATGCGTATCATGTGGTGTTTTTGTCTGTATAGTGTTATTAATGATTATTAATTGTGTGTTATTAGTTAAGTCAACCCCGGTCCATTTATTTATGTACATGTGCATTATCCGAGTTCCCCTCGTATGTGTAACTTTGCCGTCTTCATGACCTCCCCCTGTGTTCCATGTGCAAGGCCAAGCTATTTGAGGCCTTGAGTTTGATCTGATTGTGCCTGTGAGTGCCAATTTTCTTGCGAGGTGAGAATAAAACCTCTGTTCTTAATAAGAATGGACTTGTCTGTGGCCTCTTTCTCCCACACCATGCCACAATATAATAAGTTGGCACAACTTTAAAAAATTTGGAACTCTTATGTGAAACTTACATTTTGAGGTTCATATACATGGGCAAGATAAATTATCTGAACAAGATATAATAAGTTAGCATAACTTGAATCATTTGGAATTATTTGTAGGCAATACTTAAAATCTGAAGTTTTTATACCTGTGAAAAATAAATAATTGGAACAAGAAATAATAAGTTGGCTCAACTGAGTGAATTTCTTAAAAACTTAAGAGTTTGAGTTGGGATCAAAACTCAAAAATCGAGTGCAGTAAGTTGCCTTGAAATTTTGAGTTTTCTCAACTTTTTCGTTTTAACAGTGCACGTGTGCATTATGCATTTACAGTATTACAATATATAAGACTACAGTCTTATACAGAGTCCCTCGTGCTGTGTAATGGAGGACCGTCCTCTGCTTGCTCGTGTTAACAAGTGAAGTCAGGATGAAACACACAGGAGGATCTTCTACTGCCTGCACATGTTAAAGTGGAGAAGTCAGGACTGTGTGTAGAAATGTTAGCTCCCTGTATTCAGTTCCTGTGCTGCAGTTCAAAACTGAGTCACTTTTTAAAAGTTTTCTCTCTCTGAACTTCTCCAGCTAGTTTCTCTCTCTCTCTCTCTCTCTCTCTCTCTCTCTCTCTCTCTCACTCACTCACTCACTCACTTACACGCACACACACACACACGCATGCACACACACACACACACACACCTACACACACACACACAGACACACACACACACACTTCCTGGCCCCACTGGCCTTGTTGATTACCATATTTATTACCTGACTTTAATGAAGGTGGTGAATACAGACCTGCCTCCTCCTCTCTCCTTTTCTTTTGGGCCCTCGCTCATCTCCCTCTCCCCCACACTACCCTCTCCTCCTCTCTTTCTTTCATTCCTTCTGTCATCTCCCTCTCCCCCACACTACCCTCCCCTCCTCTCTTTCTTTCATTCCTTCTGTCATCTCCCCTCCCCTGCACATCCCTTCTATCCCTCGCTCACCCTCCCAACCCAAGTCACGCTCTGAGAAGAGGGAGATAAAGAAGGTGAGAAGACTGTCTCTGGCTGCTATCTGTGCTCAACACTGGGATTCTCTCCAGTCTGCCTGTTAATCAGCGCTCTTAATTACTGCTATTAATCACCAAGTGGGATCGCGGTGTCGTGGAGAACAGAACGGACAGCAGTGGAGCGCTGCCTAATGTCCCCACACACACTCACAAACACGCACCAATACACACGCGTCCAGAAACACACACAACACACACACACACACACACACACACACACATTTCACGCTTCACACTCTGTGATGTCATACAAAGTACCGGAGAAAATCTGATCTAGCATCATAATTTTTTTTCAAACTAATTTTCAGATTACCAGTGAAATCAGCAGTTAGTTGGCAGTAGCCTGCGTGCTTCACCCCTACAGGTGTGGCAGACAGCAGGTGCAGGCAGGCCAGCCAGAGGAGCCCAACCCTGAGCAGTATGAGGGCAGCCGGCTCAGTCTGCCAATCAAGAGAGTGAGAGGTCACCTCATTGAGGATGGTGAAGGCCTCCGTCAGAGCTTCTCCCAGAAGCCCCATGCCCTTGGCAAACAGCTTGTCTAAATGCTCCCGGAAATGCTGATATAGAGAGAGGGGGAGAGAATCAGTCTCACGTGGGCTTTCTGCTACGCTCCACGCTCACTGTCCAGAAATGAAGCACAAAGTGTTGTGTTTGCTTATTGGAACAGAAAGAAGGAAGAGAAAAGGGAGAGAGACAAAGGAAAACAAGAGACTGAGATAAGACGAAGGGCAAGAGACAAATGACACACAGAGGAGAGAATGAATGAGAAAGAGAGAGAGAGAGAGAGAGAGAGAGAGAGAGAGAGAGAGAGAGAGAGACTCACGTCTTTATTGGTCCTGTCCGCCTGCACCAGTGTTCCATTCAGACACGGTTCCACATAATGGACCTCCTGATTGTACTGTGATAAACAAACACAGCGCAATTACACTTGTGTGAAAGAACCACAGTGCAATTACACTTGAATAAAAGAAGTCCGAGTACTTCTCCCGCTTACAAACTTGAACACATCACGAGAACTGAGCTAATTTTCTAAAAACACTAAAAGGCATTTATCTTCCATGGTGTATCAGGTTACACGACACATCTCTTGATTACCGCAATGTCGCAAATAAACAGAGCAAAAAATAAAACACACCACATTTACATCTTTTTAGGAACAAAACGGAGCAACAAAGCAGGAATGAACATTGAAACAAAGCCAGTGAAGTTTATTTCTCTAATCCCGCATTAGCCAAACGAGGAGAGAGCAGAGCAGGACGCTCCCTTTGCGGGACCCACAGCGATGATGTTGAAGAAGTCGTCATCCCCCAGCGTGTCCAGGATGGAGGAGACTGTCTGCCTGGCGATGGTCAGACGAAGACCCTTCATGCTGCCGCTGACGTCCACCAGGATCACCACGTCTTTCGGCGAGGTGGCCGCCTGGATGTACCTGCGTGGGGTGAAAGGTAGGGGGCGCTGTGAAACCAAAGTAATTCACTCAAAGAACACCTGTGTTCTCTGTGGAGAAGAAAATACAACGGTTGCTTCATATGTGCTATTAACAATAAATAAGAATAGCTCACAATCTCATTGAAATTACGTCAAGGAAAGAAAGGGTTTTTTCCCCTCATTTTCCTTTTTTGCAATCCTTTACAGGAAGGAGAGCTGTGCATTTGTTGAAGATGACTGGTCCCTTATCATGATTAATGACTCCTCTACTGTTCCTGCCACTCAAGCAGAGTGAGTGACACAGAGGACAGTACAGACTACATTACAGACTACAGTACAGACTACAGTACAGTCCCGACGAACACCTGCTGTGCTCAGATCCACTCCGACATCTGCGTTCAGAGCGATAGAGTGTGCACGTGAGCACAGACTAACTTCCACAGAAGATGCACTCACTGACAGCCTGCCTTGCCTCTGCATTACAAAAATGGCTATCAGGTGGCTACTGTAAACACTATTGAACTGACACCCTCTGTGAAGGTTACATATCCATCACCTTACAAAGGGATTTCTGGAATGGCTGTGATCATTCCAGTGGCTCATGCAAAAATTTTTTAAGACATGAGCTACATTGGCGTACGTAATGAGCATCCACTTATTCTTGCTACCATGCACAGAAAATGTGAGCAAATAATTAAATAAATATATGTGGAAAAACGGCTTCTGAACTGAAGTTAATGGAGCAAGCAGATTCCATCAAGCTGGTTGCTTTCCTGCCAAAGAATCAGATCCCAGCATTTGTTGTTATGTTGTGGAGAGTCAGCGTGTCAAAAATGAGACCGTATATGACACGTGAAACCGTATATGACACGTGAGACCTTATAACAGGGACACAATCACACCAGCTGACTGCCCTGCTCACCAGTAATGTCAGGAAAGTTGCCCTTCCATTCTCTGGTTTCCACTAGCATCCCCGCAATGACACAGGCTTGGGGACTATAACAGTAGTCCTGCTAAAATGGTGCATATGTGGGTTTGTTAATCTTTTTGTTGGTGATCTAGGAGCTAACCTTGGGAGAGCCGTACAGAGCGCTGTGTCAGCAATACTCACTGCAGGGGTAAAACGCAGCACAGAACATTTGGGCTCTTACCACTTCCTGTTGCGGCAGTCAAAAGAGATGACGCCATGTTCGTCTGGGTGCCACTTCACACCTGGGGACGGAAGATGTTGCACACCTCAAACAGTCATCATGCAGATAACCTAAATATTACTGTATGGAGAGGTGCTTTTTATCTCATTTATTCTGATTGAAGTATGATCTAATGAATTAAATTTTAATGTAATTATTATATTTATATTAAGTCCAACTATTTGCTAAATATAATTAATGGTACTTTATTGAAAACATTTTTATGAAATTATATAAATAAAAAACTATTCTCAGTAGTTCTTGCTAATCTGAGGAAATATTCAGAGGAGGATTATATTGAAGTATTTTAAAGAAAGTTTAAGTATATAAATATTTACATTTTATTTTTGCAATCTTTGACTTGATTTGATTAAATGTCTACACCAATAATTGTCTACTATGCTCCAGTGTTAAGGCAAGTCTATTATTATGAGCAAAAAGCACAGATAATATAACATGTAATAATATATTAATATATGACAAATACATACAACGCAAGACAGCATTACGAACTCGTTTTATGGTTTCTTAAAGACAGCATAGTTTGAAACATCTATCTGAACTAATATCACAATCATGATATAAATCTTGATTAGAATGTTCATATACCAGTGATTGCATTTATCAATCCATGACTGTGGTACGTTTATACACTGTCTCTCTCTGATGGTCTGTAAAATACATTTAAACACTGTCTCTCTCTGATGGTCTGTAAAATTAAAACATTAGCAAAATTATTTATTTTTTCATTGCAAATGAGCTTAGTATCATGATTTTGCAAGCAAATGCATGTGCACATCCATACACACACACACACACACACACACACACACACACACACACACACACACAAACACACACACACACACACACACACACACACACACACACACACACTGCTCACCTGGATACTGCCTGAAGAAACCTTTAGCACTCCCAAAATACTGCCAAATAAGTGAGGGGTCCTTTTCATAATTCTCTACAAATATTTTATTTAAAGCTTCTGACCAGTAAACACCATTCACTATATCAGGATCTAAAAGAGATATAGTCAGAGAGAGAGAGAGAGAGAGAGAGAGATAAGGAATGTCTGTTCAGAACATCATCAGCCATTAGTACTAAACTCTAAGACATGTGACCTTTGACCTTAATTTCACCACACAAAAGCCATAAGCTCCAAATCATGTCTCATACATTTTCGTCCTATACTGGAGTCCAGTGTTAATGTTACTGCATTCACCAGCCCATAAGCACACGGAGCACAATAACACACCATGACAGGCACACACAAAGGAACAGACCACAGTCACATAAGAGTGACCACTCCTACCTCTCTGTCTCTCTCTCTCTCTCTCTCTCTCTCTCTCTCACACACACACACACACACACACACACGCATGCACACACACACACACACACATACACACACACACACACACACACATAGAGCTGCGAGCTCTGGGTGACTGGAGTTTTGTCCCCAGGGGATTATTGACCCATGAAGGGAGGCTGACACTAAGCTAATCATTTCCAGATCACTGAAACAGGAGTGGCCTAAGCTGTCTGTCTTAAACCACTGCACCATCACGCACACACACACAGTCACACATTACCTCTCTATCTCTCTCTATCTCTCTCTCTCCTTTCTAACTATATGTAAATATTGCTCTATACCTACTGCAATGTGCAGCTTTATAAACAATCATAATTAGATGGCTGTCATAAGAATGACATGCTATATTTAATAATGACATATTGTCTCAAACATGTCGACTAGTTCAACCAGGACAGACAGCTGTCAGGTGGGAGTCCAGAAGAAAAGAGAACATTTTGCACCCAGGAGAGGGCTGTGTGTCCAGGACAAGAGCGTCTGGACATCCAGCCGTACACCCGCTCACCTTTATTGTACATGTTGGTGGGCACCTGGACCACGCTGAGGCTGAGGTTGACGGACAGGTTGCTGAAGTGGTCGTTGGGCTCCAGGATAAACTCCCCCCCCAGCTCCACGCTGCGACCATCCCCATCTACTTCGTTGATCAGAACTGCGTTGAAATACTCGTACTGTCCCAGAAAACACATGTGCACACAGGGAGACGTGCAATCAGGGGGTGTGACATCACAAACACAAGTACTCAAATCACATCACAAAGGAACCAATCGAAAGGTCACCTAGTGTTTTGTGCATCAATATAAAACAACGGACAGCACTGAGACAATATTAGCTGGAAAGGTATTTTTTCCAAAAGGCCAAGCAGCCACACACATCGCTTTAACATACATTTAAAGAGAATGTTTCTCGGTGGTCTACAAGAACAAAATATGTTGATCCAAAACTCAGAAGCAATTTTGCATGTCCCTGTTGATTTAAATGAATTCTACATGATTGACATGAGCAACACTGAAAAAGAAATACAGATTTTTGCAGAAAGAAAATTTGAAATTATTCAGTTAAATTGTGAAGATCCTTTACCTTGTGGTGTTTCAACTCATGTTTTCAACATGTTTTTTATTCAACTAAAACATGCCATCCCATTCCTGTTTCAGTACAATTACCAAAGCCAGACTGTAGGACCAAAATCCTGAAACAGAAGTTCTGAATCACAATTGTCCTCCTCTATTAGTTTCAGATGCACTAATTGTCCTGGGAGGGAGTCACTATGTAGACAAGTAAAACACAGTGACTATGTGGCATTATACCTGGTCTGACTGCTGCGTTGCAATTTTATTTTAACACTGTTACAAACTCAGCCAGATTTGCCATCATCTGAAGAGAGGTTTTTTGAAAATAGTAAGAGTAGAGAGGAGCAGAGAGGGGAGTAGAGGAGAGGGGTGTAGAAGTAAGGAGGAGAGGGTCATAGAGGAGAGGAGAGGGGTGTAGAGGAGGGGAGGAGAGTAGAGAGATGTAGGGGAGGGGAGGGGTGTAGAGGAGGAGAGGAGAGGAGAGGAGAGGGGTGTAGAGGAGGGGAGGAGAGGAGAGAGATGTAGGGGAGGGGAGGGGAGAGGTGTAGAGGAGGAGAGGAGAGGAGAGGGGTGTAGAGGAGGGGAGGAGAGGAGAGAGATGTAGGGGAGGGGAGGGGAGAGGAGAGAAGAGGAGAGGAGAGGAGATGAGAGGAGAGAAGAGGAGAGGAGAGGAGAGGGGTATAGGGATGGGAGAGACAGAAAGGGGAGGGAGGGGGAGGCGCAGGGAAATGTCCGCACTCAGCGGTTCTGTCTGTTACGATGCTCTGCCTGGCACTGCCAGTGAGGGTGATCAGCGCTCTCCAGGAGAACGCACACACGGCTACGTCACCAGCATGCTGCCTGACAAATCATCTCTAGTCCACCATCACCACTGCCCACAACACACAGCTTGCACACAGGCACACACACAGCCAATAGATGCGGCATGGGTCTAGCTCTGGTAAGCAGTCTCTCTTATCTTCAAACATGCATGCGGACAAGTGCCCAAACACACAATGCCCTCATACCTCATCTGCTACTACACACTAGAATGTCTTCTACATATTCACCATCTTAAATGACCAATTACATGGCTCAATCCTGTAATACGTCACACCTGGCTCCTGACTGGTGTTTACAGCTGTTACACCAGACATGATTCTAAAGCAGCTATACAGGCTACATACAGGCCTCTGCTATACACCGCAGAGACAGGTACAAAGGCAGTGTCCAAAGTGGCTTTGCTAAATAAAAGAATCCTGAAAGAAATACAAGAATTGGGTTTGAAATATTAATAATAAATATACATTTAAAATATTGTGCTTCTCAAATGTACAAGCTTTATAAAGTTATATCCTAAAATGGTAATTTTGTGTGAAAACCATTGAGCCTATATAAAACACATAATCACACAAATCCAGAAAGTCTTGAAGGGTTGTCAAAAAGACCTTCTATATCACTTCACCATACTGATTATGGAGGGTTCATGACACGATTGGAATTTATTCGTGGAGAAAGAGTGTTAATGAATTCATTATTTGAAAGCAACCACCATTACTTTAAATGCATTTTGCTCTAGTGAATTTTCCATTTATCGCTGGAACGGCGGGGCTCAGCTAGGCCACAAGAACCCATTAATCTTCGTCTCAGCGGTGGGGACAGAATGAAGAAAACGGCAATATCTACACCAGACCTAAAACTTCATATATCTTGAACAGATCGAGTAAGAAGCTAGCGATTGGACGTAGTTCATTTGCCTACATTAAGGTCAAGTGGCTGGCGCGTTAGGTCGAACTGTCAGGCACACATTTTACGCAAACACGGAAAATATGGTTACATTTCATTTAACTCGGTTTTTGACAACACATCGCAGGTCCAAAGTGAAGAAACGAGCTTTTCACGGTCCTGAAGCGGATCACCTCAAAGAAATAAAATGTTCTCACCTGAAGATCAGGGTTCTCCTCGTGCTGAAGGTGCGCCTCTTCTGCCACCTCCACTATCCGCTAAAGCGACAATATGACAATAAATCAAAGGACAGGCCTCTTATTTAGCACATAGAATATATACAGACGATATAAAATCAAAAGAAGATTAAGTCGTTGTTGCGAAACAGATGGGTGACTTTCCTGCAAAAGGTTTTGATAAACAGGCAAGTGTTTACGGTGTTGAGATGCTCATTATTAGATTTATTTGTGTCGTAATTAGTACATGTGACACGTTCCCGTTAAAAGATAAGAGGGAAACAACTGTTAAATTGTAATTGGGGTCTTGATTCCATAATTAGGTCACTAAACACCACAAGTCAGTGATCTTACCGCACCCGTGTGTGTGTGTGTGTGTGTGTGTGTGTGTGTGTGTGTGTGTGTGTGTGTGTGTGTGTGTGTGTGTGTGGCTGGGGGGTGTATATAGAGACAGAGCGCGTGAACTGCTTAGGTCGGGCGTAGAAATGCCGCTCGCCGAGCGCCTGAGGTCAACAAATTAATATGTGGCATAAACCACGTCAACGAAAGGGGTGCAGGGTAAATAAAATCATGCCATTATACTGTTTGAACAGTCAGTACAAAGACCCCTAGAAATGTTTTCTAGTTTGCTACAAACTAGAATAGGCGGTTAAAACACCGCCTATTCAAACACCAAAGGAATTAGTGCCTTAATTAAATCTTTTTTCGTTTTTGTGGATATTTATGTTACTCGTTTTATTTTACCTAATCTATTGTAAAAATGAATATATACATATTGGTACACAAGGTAAAATTGGGTAGTTTGTTGGATTACAGAATATGGACATTTAATATGAAACAGCGTGTATTTGCTGCGTACAAACCTGGCAGAAATATATGTTAATCTTTTTTAAACTTTTTATTTTTATAGCGCAAATTTCAGTTGAAAAAATACAATCCCTACTGGCTTGTAGTCCGCAAAAACATTATAGATGTATTTCAGCGATTATTCTCTTCTAAACAAATGAAAATGCTACAATCTGAAAACGGGGTGTAGAGCGACAAGCTGCTCTCCCAAGATAACGCTATCTCACCCACGCACTGCTGGCGCGAGACAATTAAAAGGTTGCGCGCGTGGCCCCAGCTCCAGTGTAAGGAAACACCGGACCGGTGGTAATAGGGAAAATGTATACTCCAGTTAGAGGAGGGTATAGTGATGGAGAACATTTTAATCGTTTCGTATTTTTTCATACGTCAGTAATTTCACTGTTAACTAATCTCAAAGTCGGAACATTTTCCACGACAAACATTCTAAATTTACATGATCGTTAAGCTAGTAATAGAAATAGGACGTAATTGGAAGTGTGTACACAATAATAATAATAATAATAATAATAATAATAATAATAATAATAATAATAATAATAATAATAATAATAAACTAAGCATACTTACGATAACCTTTTTAAATGTATTATCTAATCAGCGTATAAAACAGCCTCTTTGAATTTAACACTGACAATTCAACTAAAGATAAGACTCACGTGTGCGGCTTCTGCTTTCTTCCGGAACATTTCTGCCATGTTCTCAGCCACATTTTTCACAAGTCTGGCGCCATCAATCTCCTCGAGGCGGACCGTTTTTTCGTATTCCTTATATTTCTAAAAGAAGACAAACAAGAAAATGATTGCAACCAGTCAACTCATACTGGTTCCTAACGAAATACATATAAATACTATTTTTTTATGTCTGTATGGGGCGAACTGAGTTCTTTTTGTAATATGTAAATGTCAGGATGGAGCGACTCTGTTCACTATCATATTACATTAAAGGCGGCATGACGTTCCGGCCTACATGGTCTTCATCAGAAGGATCAAAGTCCCTTCCAATTAAAAGTCTAGAATGAACAGTCTACAATCCAGAAAAGAGAATTATATACGTAAAAGATACATCAGGTAACACAGGTAAACCAAACTTTTGAACTGTACTCATCAGTGAAAACGAATCTTTATTTGAAACTCAAGAAATATGTTCATTTTTTTAGCCTTTAAACAGCACTAAATAATAATAATAATAATAATAATAATAATAATAATAAGATGATGAAGAAATCATATAATTTACTAATTGTGCTTTTTTTTACAGTGGGGTACATTTCATTTTAATATATTATGAACTTATATGAACTATAACATTACATGAGTATGAGCAAGAATTACTGGGGGGGCGACGTATATTTCTTATATATTTACTATGATGAACTGAATATTGACAAACTCAGTTTCACTAAATACATTTCACGACACAAATTACACAGATAAATTCATAAAAAGTAATGACACCGATTCAGATAGGCCTTCAGATGAAATTCGCATACTTCCAGTCCTGAGTGGAGCTGTTGTTCTCCAGTGTAGTTCAGAACACGCAAAAAGATTCATCAGGCGTTGTTAATGTACATTTTGCATCCACAAATACGACCAGGAACACTATTTTGTGAAACGTGAGCTTCCCATTGTTTGTTCAGGTGCCAGTGCAGATAACTCCCTACCCGCTCCCCCGTCCACTCTCTCTCTCTGGCTCTGTTCGAAATAGCCTACTACATATTGGATACTGCATACTGGACTCAGTATATACTGGATACTGCATACTGGTTCTCGTAGTAGTATGCAGTACAGTTTCCAGTATGCAACAAAAGCAAAGCATACTACGGGGTCATGTGAATGTAGCGTTGCATGATGGGATGCAGTACACCACGAAGATAGCTCTGTTCGCATACTGGAATATTTTGCGGAAGTAATATGTCATCCGGGTTTGTTTCGCATACTGGAAAATTTCATTTTGGTCACATACTGCATACGACATACTGAATTGGGGCTCGATCAGTACGCCAGTAGTATGTAGTAGGCTATTTCGAACAGAGACTCTCTCTCTCTCTCTCTCTCTCTCTACCTTCTCTGCGCGGAGAGAGAGACTTTGATAAGTTACATCCCTGATCTCTCCTGTAGCTACACATTAACGGCTACTCTGATTCGCTGACAACCTCCAGTCAGCCTTGTTGGCTGATATAACGCCTCCTCATCCAGTAATGAGTTTAATCTTGTCTCTGTAACTGGCCGAGAAGCTGCTGCACTTTGTGTGATTGGCTGAGGCCCAGCGTTGTAGGCGGGATGATGGCCACGGCTGTGTGAGGAGTGGTTTAGTGCGGGCCACACGTGGTTGGAGGGTAATTGAAATGGAGTCTGAACGCAAGAGAAAGATAATAACGCGTCAAGCCTGGGTGGGCTGGGATAATGAACTACATCCAGACAACGCTGAGACTGCAGAACACACACACGAACCTGAAAACACTCGATATCAGACACGCATACCGACCACAGCGCAATGCTAGATGAACACCACCAGTCTAGCCCGCCACATTGTCCAAAGCGTTATTTTTAATATTTCTTGAGTGGCGTTTACCAAAGTCCTAAGAATAAATCAAAGCAAGTCCCTCAGATGCACAAGCATAAGACAGACATAAATGCAGATACAGCACATATCAAATATATATTTGGTTGCATGCTACAAGGTAACAAATCCCCCAAAAATCCTGACATGTTCCTGCACTAACCACACACACACACACACACACACACACACACACACACACACACACACACACACACACACACACACACACACACACACACACGCACACACACACACACACACACACATAGTCATCCCATTACACCTCACAACACACTGTCCCCATGAGAGTTGCTGAAGTGGAACAGTTCATTTCACGCCTGTCCTCCCGCACCCCTCCCCCCTTCCTCCTCTCCACAGCCCTCCCTTCCACTTCCCTGCCATGTTTCAGTAATCACAGGCATTCCTGCAACACCTATCAATAACTTTGGTCACTTCACTTCCCTGACTCTCACAGTGCCACAGAAGGAAGGCCTTCACACACGTCTCCACTATTTCCAAGTGTTGAAGATGCTCGGCCTTTCATCAAAGACCTTCAATCAAAACCTTTCAGAATTCTCACCAAAGCAGCACATCAGGTTCTGCGGAATCTGCTTCCAGCCCTTATGTAACACACCTGGATCTGATATTCAGAGGCACTGGGTTGCACTGTGCCAAAGCAGGAACATTCAGGACCAGCGGAGAACCTCACATGGCTCATGGCATCACCTACCTCTGCATAGCAGGTATGATATTGTGACTTGCTATCAGCTTTGAGAGCAGATGCTGGTTTGACATGAATCACAGCAAAGGGTGGAACGGGCGTTTGGATTTGTCCCTTTGTGTAAAAACCAGGCAATAAGAGCTAAACGAGCTTAATGATCATATTTAATGACCCAGCATGCTGCTCCGCCTCCCCCAACTCTAACGAAGGGGAATAGCTTATTGGCTGGGTGCCACTCTCATTGGTCACGCCCTCAGAGCAGGACAATGACTCAAAAGTGCAAACATATGCAGGATCAGTGAAGGAAGGGAACAGGACTGAAAGGGGCAGTCACATGACTCCAGGACATTTTCCCTATCCTTGTGAGAAATGCGGTTGCGAATAACCATACTTTCATCAAACAGCCCTTTAGGCTACTACCTGTCAGATAATGATAAAGTGAGGTGTAGGCTAAACAGTATTGTTAGTGTCCAAACTCACCTATGCGGATTTCTGACTCATGATTCAGGCATTTCACTATGCACTATTCACTGCATGATGCCCCTAAAAATGAAGCGTACTTGTAATTGCAGTGGTATTTGATTGGCTATGAGATGAGGTTGCATCTTTGAAGCACAGGCTCAGTATTAGCCAAGATCTTCATCTATAGACATAGGGCTCACTATTAGGTAAGATCTTCATCTGTAGACATAGGGCTCAGTATTAGGCAAGCTCTTCATCTGTATACAGTGGGTTCAGTAGATGGAGAGAAGGCACGTGTCTCTGGTGTTTAACTAAACCATTACAACATGAGGCATGGATGCGTGAGCACAAGTAACTGCTGTCTCAATGCCTGCTTATCTCAGTCTGTGTGTGTGTGTGTGTGTGTGTGTGTGTGTGTGTGTGTGTGTGTGTGTGTGTCTGTGTTTTACTCACATGCACACATATAGACACAAAGCACTGGAAACAGTTTTCAATAGTATCTGCTTCTCTCTCTCACTCACTCTCTCTCTCTTTCTCTCTCACTCTCTCTCTCTCTCTCTCTCTCTCTCTCTCTCTCTCTCACACACACACACACACACACACACACACATTTATGTGCACCCATGCATTTCATGAGTAGGTCATCCATGCAATAATGTCTGTGTTGCTACAGTAAGATATAACAATAGTCAGACTGAGAAAGAAAGAACTCATTTTTAAAACAAGCACTGCCCGTTTGCAATGCAAGATTGTGTGTGTGTGTGTGTGTGTGTGTGTGTGTGTGTGTGTGTGTGTGTGTGTGTGTGTGTGTGTGTGTGTGTGTGTGTGTATGCATACTCAGTCAGGCTTCTTTTTTATTTTTGCATTCAAAATCAAAACTAAGAGTTGCATTCCAAAACAAACATCATCAGTGTTAACATTAAAATAATGAAGGATATGGAAATCCCAACATATACCAGCACACTAATTTCCGAATGACATAGGACTGAGCGCGTGGTAGAGCTTAGTGATCTGTAGATTATCATATAAGGTCGCTTTGTAGTCAAGAGTCTCTGTTTCTGTCCACGTTGTGGCTATGTAATTTTTGTTCAATGTATGTAATTACAGTTCAACCATATGATGTTTTGTGGCGTGAGGCTATGCACGTATGTTTAATTAATTTGCAAGTGAAAATTAGTGCCTTAAATCTACTCATACACCAGCAACAAAAAAGAAAATAGGCTACTATCATTCGTTGCAGAACAGACTAAAAAATCTGGTGTCTTAACGGTCAAAAACCATTTAGTTCCATGGTTAATTTCTGCCTGATCGTGCCAAAGCTCAGATTAAAACGAAACTGACATCAGAGACGTCAAGTCGTATCAAAATCTAAATGTGTAAATCCAGTTGGTTGGACTTAATGCATAAACGCTCCACTCTCTGCTCCCACCGTGTGGCGAAAGGGAGGTACTTAAGAACTCAATGAAACACACTCTCTCTCTCTCTCTCTCTCTCTCTCTCTCTCGTTTATCTAACATGCCTGATTTTGTCCAGGGGTTGAAACTCCACATAAAATTAAAGATGAGATTAGAAGGAAGAAATCTCAACGTCGTGTCCAGACATACACACATACGGTCATGCTCACACATACAGAGGAACTGATGAGTCTCTGATCACACACCTGAGCCTTTTCAAGACATACGCTCATGCACGCTGCCACACACACACACACACACACACACACACACACACACACACACGAATAGCTGAGTCTCTGATCACACACCTGAGCCTTTTCCAAAAACGCCATCTGTGAACAGCTGAGCATCAAAATAGTCCAACAACACATTGAAGCATTGCTGAACCTATTTACAGAACAGTTTTCTTTCCCCGTGTGCATGTTTATGAAATGTGGTGTGTAAGATAGATAGAGAGCGGGGCAAATATAGAGAAAGTGTACCTTCTGCAGTAGCTGAGAACCAGAGTATTTTGTGGCTATGGATTTAATTTCGCCCCCAAAAGCCGAAGCCCACAGTTTAACCCTGTTTGAAAAGGAACAAAAACATTATACATCACTTGTAAAAAAAATCCCACGAGCAGCATATTCAGATGGACCGTGAGATTTTCTGAATGTGTGTGCCTCCAAATATAATCGCTCGTGTGGTGTTAGTGGTACAGTGTACTGGGCCAGTAGCGTTTCCTTTAACATCTCTTTGTTCATGTTTCAGCTGAAATTTTACAAATACAATTCTACAAATATTGTCTTAAATTAAATCAAGCAAAAAACAATGTGTTTCAGTGTTAAAGTTTTTTCTGGGTAAATGTACGGTTAACGGTCTTATCAAACGCTGTATTATTTGTAATGTAAATTTAATTATCTATTGCTCTGAAATAGTACATATGCAATCCTATAACGGCACACGAAATATACTGATTTGTTCTAAATTTCAATCATTGCTTAACACAGCCTTTAAATAAACAATTGTCTCACTCACACTCCTAGTGGGATCCCGTGCTGGGAACCTCTTATGGCCGTAATCGCAAAGCTTAAGGTAATCCAGGAAAGAGCACAGTACACGTGCAAGTGGGGAATCCTCGGGACCAGCATCTTCTCTTTCTGGCGGCTGAACACACGGATCGCGCCCCTTTAAATGTCCCTGCGTTCTACAAACCGCGAGGGCAACACGGAGTCACCCGCGTATCTTTCCTGCGCGTCGCCTCCGGAGTTCACTCTCACTGTCCGGCTGTCACACAGCTCGCAATTCCTCCCCAGCGGGTAAAAGTGACCTGTCCATCGACCGTGGCAAACGCTGAGGGCAGCAACGAGGGGAAAGATTGAAATGGTTCTGCGCCGAAACCTCCAGCGCCCGTTATTTTATAATCGCTCAGTTAAGTCTCTTTCTCCTTTACTTAACCGCCCGAACTTTATGATACGCGACACTTTCGGTTTATTGCATCTACCGAAGCAGAAGTTACTAGTATAAAGCGAACAGAACCGGATTGAGAACGACAACCTGCTTCCTCTTAACAAGGTGCCTGAATATTTCTTTGGCGTTCCTGTGGCGAGCGTGCGGAGTGCAGTCGCCTCTTCTCAGATGTGAACGTGCTCTGAACGAGAAGGGTAGCGTGAAACTTTGACAAAGAAGAGCAGGGTCGCTTATTACGGCAGACAAGCTGCTGTGCTGCTTTGAAGTTGACCGGGGCACGAAACACCTGGAGGAGTAGCCAGGGTCGAAAACAATTTTGTGCACATATATTATTTCGAATTTTGACCTATGCCTTGCTGATGATCAATAACTCTCCGTAAATTAAACTAATTTGTCGAATAATACTAAAATAATGATTTTATTGTGCACATTCGCCTCGTTTTATAGGCTACTGTAGGTTACGAAAATCCCAAAACAGTTATCCAATCTAACACAAGTAGATTAACCTTTACATTGTGGTTATCTAGTTATCTACTTCAAGTGTAGATCACTTGTAAGGACGCCCGGTACACCTTCGGTGTGATGGAACTATCTTTATGTACGGGTCTTTGAGAACACGAGTGGGCCCTTGTTACGCCTATAATATCATTTCTGCACTAACGTAATGGATTGTGACTATGACGAGAACATATGTGGTTGATATGCCCGAGTGTTTGGGTTCATTTCCAACACTCACCAACGACAGATCACTGTCTTCTTACCACTTATAGTTTTTAATTCCGATGCCAGTTGTTAAATCATCCGAATTAAACGATATATTTTACTAAAGGTCAGCGTATGTAACTGCAGTTGGATTGATAAATAATCGGAGTGCAGATTTCCTTCTTTTTGACATAGGCCTACTACCAACGCCGCATTTTATTTTAATACAGGCGTTATAGCCTACGGCTAGGAAACGCGGGACAGGTCTATTTCTTGGGCTGCACGCCCCCTCGATTTCCCTGTAATAACGCGTGTCAAACACTTCAGCCTCCCGAACAGCTCTGTGATGTGAACCTAATGATGTATTACACAGGCATGGATATTGAGCCAAGAGACAGGATTTGCAACAACCTCGCATTACCAAGAATGTTTGTAGAATCCAGTTTACGATTGATCAGAGGCCCAAGATTTAAAACTAAATCTCATCAACTGTGTAGTGTCGTAGTAATAATCCATTTCTCGTCGTCAACTGTGTAGTGTGGTAATAATACCTTTCTCTGCGCCCACGGAGCTTTTAATGACTGGACAATTATATTCCGTATAAGAGAGATATAGCGCTGGATTAGGATTTACTATTGATTTATTTGACATTGTTTATTCTGAAAACAGCTCGATGCGTAGTCGATTGGATAAAATGAGTCTCAGTTAGTCTAACGAGGTATTATAGACTGGTTATAAATTAACTAAACGAAGGAGCGTCTAATTGGCACAGAAGAATTTACGTTGGAGAGTCGGTCATGTCTTCCACAGCACTCCACAAAAACAACTGCCTGTTCTTCTGAGGTCCCTGTTGAGGGGCCTACCTGTTCTGTTGCATAATGAAACGGGCCGGCTGGGCTATGGTCTTGCACTCAACAAAGATATCATAAAACAAATATATGTTTAATACTTGATATTTGGTAGGTATGATATGGTAATGATCAAGTTCAGTTTATTCAATGTTATAACTCAAAATTTATCAAGCGCTTTTCATACTTTATCATACTCAGTAATGATTTGGACTATATAAAATTCAAGTGATCCAAAAAAACCTTCAAAAGTTCATCAAGTGGACATCAGATAATTTGAGAAATTAGGTTTAAAAATTGAAACATGGCCAGTCCATTAACAGACCTATCTGAGTACTGATTGATTTGTGTAAACAAATAATGCATTCAGATGTCATCGACACAAACCCAGGAAAATGTGTGTCTTCATCCCCGTTATGTAAGATCAAAGTCTTAAGGAACCAAACACAGCAGCACACTGAGGCACCATCTGCTATACACCTGCAGTGCAATCAGTAACAACCCCCCCATATAGACACAGCATGTAAACACTATAATGTCTAGGCTTGGCTGGGGTACTGATATAATGGAACTTGCTTGTGATAAAAGTATCGGAAACACGCAGGCTGGAAGCCTTTTAACAGCGATATTACAATATTACATGTTTCCGGAGTATGAGAGTGGCTCCATGTGTTGTCCTGTAAGATGCTCAGTATTTTTATCTGTGCGTGCGTGCGTGAGCCAGTGGGGGGGGGGGGGGGGGGGGGGGGGAGAGAGAGAGAGAGCACCTTACAGAGTTGTTAATGAAAGCACATGTAAATTGCTGAAGAAAGAGGATAAACTAAGATAATGATAATTTACGATAGATTATCGGATAATTTACATACAGACCAAAAGTAAAGGGCACTGCGGCATGACGCGTTCACACGTATTCACGTGAATTTACATCACTGCGTCCACGCGCAGAAAATAGGAACTCTCAAATCCTGGGATCGCGGTCCGGACCTCTCACAATATCCACACCACTTCTGTACCACTGGCAGAGAAGTGATCTTGCTGTCCGCGGTTCCGGTCATCGTAAACGTTTTTTTCCGCCACAGCCGTCCCGATAAACGCCACCATGATCGTGATTACCCTTTGGTCATCATAAGCAGCTGCGCCAACCGATGTTTCGCCCTGGTGAACCGCGATGTCCGACCCGGGCAGACAACAGGCGGTTTGCCATCTGCGGTGACCAGTGCCGCGGGGCTATTACATTACTGCAACAGCGGGCAGCGTGCTGGAGGTGTTCTGTGTAGCGTTGCTCCGTGAGGCATCTAGATTGAGAATGCTTTGAATTCGGACTGAAATGTTTGCGCTTCAATTTTAGTCTACAATTTAAACAAGCAGTAATATTAGCATCACTTTTTTTCTTTCGAAGAGAAGCTAAATGCGGAACTAGCATTTTTTCCTTTTCATTATTTATCTATTTTTTCAGAGAAGGAAAATGTGAGCAATTAGGAGAGATGTGCTACATGTTGAGCTAAAACAAAATAATTGATGAAAAACCTTTAAAAGTAAACGTGCTGCTTTGAGACAAAAAGGGATAAGTTCTTCCTATGGTCCAGGTTACTGGTCATTTTTGAGTATTTTTGAGTAATCAAACATAAATATACCCTATAGCAGGGCTATTCAACTATATTTTTCTGCGGGCCATATTTGGCTGAGAGCTCGATCTGACCTGTGGGCCAGACAATTTTCAGACCTATACCAATACTGTCATAGTGGATGTAAAATTTAATGTAATTCAATTGTTTGGGGGGCTGTTTAGCGAACGTAACACTCGTGCCGCAGGCCGGTACAAATTCATTAAGGGCCGGTTCTGGCCCGCGGGCCGCCAGTTGAATAGCCCTGCCCTATAGGGAGACCGGGGGATGGCTCACTCTATTTGTTTCAGCACCTCTAACTCTCAGAACATTTGGGTTAGAGCTCTCAGTATTTTAATACAACATGCCTTTATTCATCTGCAAATAGTGATGATTCCGACCTCTCCAGCTACATCACACAACTCATTAACTGAGGCCAAATATAAAACGCTCCATTGATACAATCCACCCCACTACCTGAGTAAGTGTAGCACAACCAACCCTACTTTATAGATACCATCACAGCATATCCTAAAAAGCAACTCCTAAATTCACATTGCATCTGTCAGATATTAAGTATGTCTGCCTCACATGGAGTCGTCCGAAACTACCCTGCACAGGTCCAGTAAGCAATGAGCACATTGTCCCACTGTGCACACTTTTACTGTTAAGACTGTGGTAGCTATGACAGCTGTGGTAGCTGTGATAACTGATAGCTGTTGTAATTGTGATAGCTGTGATAACTGATAGCTGTGGTAATTGTGATAGCTGTGGTAGCTATAGTAGCTGCGATAGCTGTGGTAGCTGTGATAACTGATAGCTGTGGTAATTGTGATAGCTGTGGTAGCTATAGTAGCTGCGATAGCTGTGATAACTGATAGTTGTGGTAATTGTGATAGCTGTGATAAATTTTATCTGTGGTAGCTGTGATATCTGTGGTAGCTATAGTAGTTGTTTGTGGTAGCTGTGATAGCTTGTGCTGTAGCTTGCTATATATATATCAACTATAGATTTGGTCCAGAAATTTTCTTTCTTGCCTGAAATTCTGAAAAATCTGAATAGCATTGCAAACTATGCAATTTCCCTTGCAAGGTCAGGAGGGGTCATACATTAAAATGAAAGCTGTTCTTATTGGTAAAAGTGATGCTGTTACACGTGGTCCTTTGTTACAACTTCCCAGATGTCCCCTATATGCAACATAAGATTTGCTACTGCTTGGTCTTGCATAACTAGACAACAGCTCCATCTGGTGGTTAAAATAGTGCTTGAGCCTTCTTTCCAAAGAGCACCCTTTCGATAAAACCCGTTCCTTTCTAACTGCTGATGTCAGTTATTTTGTCTGTTTCATTATGTGCAACTAACTGAACATTACTGTGTGTTGCAGTGTCTGGTTTTGTGTACCTGACTGAACATGACATAGCAGATGCTGAGGGCAGCTACAGGTTATTTGGAATCCCACAGGCAAATGGAAGCATGATGAGGCCACAAGGAAAGCAGCTGTAGGCAAAAATATAGGAGTGAGACAGGTCCAGAGAAGAGTGAGATAAGTCCAGAGAAGAGTGAGACAGGTCCAGAGAAGAATGAGGTAAGTCCAGAGAAGAATGAGGTAAGTCCAGAGAAGAGTGAGACAGGTCCAGAGAAGAGTGAGACAAGTCCAGAGAAGAATGAGATAAGTCCAGAGAAGAGTGATACAGGTCCAGAGAAGAGTGAGACTGGTCCAGAGAAGAGTGAGACAGGTCCAGAGAAGACTGAGATAGGTCCAGGTCAGCTGGATGGGAAGAACAAGATCCAGACTATCAACACATACACTCTACCAGTCATCAGATCCCCCGCCGGTATAATAACCTGGCCAAAGGAGGAGAGAGAAGCCCCTGACATCAAGACAAGGGACCTCAAATCTCAGGCCAAGTGAGCATCAGAGCCACTATCCAGGACGAAACATCAAAGATCCAGGAATACTCCAGGAAGATGGCCCCAAGTGATGAAGTGCTTGGGAGAACACCAGGTAGCAGAAACCCGAGGTGAATGGTAACGAGGAGGGGCAAGTACCATCATCATCCTCTGCACAGTGTGTACCTTCTATAAATAATGTGAGGGCATGATATGGAATAATCCTACAAAGGGCTGGAAGAGGCTGGATTGAGAGACAGCACAGAGGCGCAAATCATAGCAGGACAGGAACAAGCTCTGGATACAAGATCGACCAAACAGTGAGTACAGTGAGAAGGACTCAATGGGGTGGATATGTCCCAGGGAACAACTTCTGAATTCTCCGTCCAGAAGAGTGCAGCCCTGGAACAACTGAGACACTGAGCAGGACCCTTAAGCTCCCAGGACTCTGGAAGAGGACCTGTTCTTGAAGGAAAGAGATGACCAGAAGAAGCTGAGTGGTTTTCCATTTTTAAAAGTTTATTCAATAATAATCATTATAAAATAAAACTTCAGTATTGATTTAAATCAAGTCCAGGTCAAAATAAATAGGAAAAATACAAAAAAATGCATTGATACAAAACCTATAGGGTTTCCATAAATTATTAGCTACGAAGAGAATAAAAATGATTACAGAGCAAAAATCAAGACTTTCAAGTAGAGAACATTATCACACATTGTCTTGAGTATATTTGTACATAATATGCATCATAATCTTATATTTCCTTATAGTATTAATACCAATAACAATGTTTATAGTAGTAATAGTAGCAGTGTAGTAAGAATTTATAATTCTAGAATGAAAAGGATGATAATATTTAAATCAAAAGCCTTCCTTTGTAAACTTGTACATTACCTTATGGATGCTCTTTCAACCCATTAGCACATTTCATTACAGAGAGGAGCACACTTTTCTCCTTCAGTTTTTTCCTTGCTGTATCAGTGTTGAAAGGTGAGATGTTAAATAACAAATACATATTTCACTAATTTTACACACAGTCACAGAAAATAGTACAAAACCTGCTCACCTTAACACACAAAACTAAAAAACTAGAAAACAGGAAAAGCTCAAAAGCAAAGACCAACAGCTATATGCTAATATTTCAATTCCATGAAACCAAATATATTTTTATGTATTTTTATTTTATATTTTTCAGGAATCCCTGACATGAGGTAAAAGCAAGTTGCTTATTTTTTACAAGATTTTTAAAAAATAATGCATATATTTTTCTTAAAGGAAATAAAGTAATTGCTACAAATAGTTCAATGTGCCTAGAATGCGCATTGGTCCTCTCACAAGATATTTTCACACAAAGAATGGAACATACATTTTAGGTTATTTTCTCACAAAACATTTCAGAGAGCCCTTTCACATGTGCACATGCAGTGGTTCAATCTGCATTTCTTCCTTCTTTTTTTTATACAGTGTTCGGTTGACTGAAAGCACAGTAGTAAGCTCAAAAAACCAATAAATCTAACCCTAAATATAACCCTAACTACATAATCCCATAATACCCCATTCCCCCTTGCTTAGTCTGTGCTAAAAATCTAAATTTCAAGGCAGTGCCTTTGCAGACAAAAATGTATTTTTGTCTTGATGTTGGAAGTAACACGGGGCCCCTGCTCTGAACCCAGGGGTTCTGATTCTGGGAAAGACAAAGGCGTGAGGATATGGGGGGAGACAGAGAGACAGGGTCAGTACTGCTCAGCCTGTGCAGACCTGCTGACTACACCACGTCACCTGACATCTCCCTACCTCCATTATCACACCATCACTTCACCACATTTTCACCTGTACCGCAAAGGGGGAAATGATCCCAACAGCACTGGTGTGCACTACCACTGACAGGAAAACAGCTTTGCTTCCTTCTGTTAGTGGCTGACAGAGAGCAGTTCTACATTACGAGGCCTAATATTAGCAGGTATCTCTGTCAGACAGCTTGCATCTGGTGAGAGAAAAGTTTCAGAATTTCCCATTTAAGCAGTATTAGGTCAATGCATGATGCATTTCAAACCCTCCTGTGCACCTCCTCTGCACAAAATACACGACATACAGTGATCACAGATCGACAGCATTGAACACACCCACTACAGTAGACAGCAACACACATTTGTGTATAAGCTAGCTTCATAAGCCCCAGCTGTGTCTGGGTTTGAATAGAACACCGCATAATTCATACCACACACTGGCGACTGCATGGAAGAAATGAGCACTGATGCTGTGTCACAAACACGCGCACACACACACACACACACACACACACACACACACACACACACACACACACACACACACGGAGGAAGGAATATTAGCAAAAGCATTTGCATATCTTGTACAGATGTGACACAGACCTTGAATTAAATCACAGCAACAAAAGGACATTTTTATGCAGACCAGCTAAAGATGCACCTGAACTGCTAATGATGCTAATTAAAAGCAAAATAAGAGTCTATAATCGAATAAAATCTAAATGAAATAATTCCTTCACCATTCAGTAACGTCAATTAGGATTAATATTGCTGATTCCTTTTTCTTATGGTACATAATTACAAAATATATGATGTCCCTTTAAAAAGTTTCCTCTTTGTTTTATATTACAATTAATATACAGCATAGTAATTCTGAAAGCCCAAACAGGCTATCCTAGAAAGTAGAAAACAAAACCTGCCTACTAGTGCATTTAGAACAAATGCCGCCGCTGGCAAAGCAGCTCCAGACGCATAATGTAGTTGTTCTTAACGAGTCATGATATTACCTGTAAATCAGCATGGTAGTATTGGATTTAGTTGTCTAAAGACTTTTGTTTTCACTTTTTTGTGAATTAATCTACAGGATTAGTACAAACTAAAGCCTACTGGGTAGACGGGGAAACACGCTTTCCATTATTTGCATTGAAAATGTGCTTGATATGCAAAACCCTTATTAAAGTGACTGAAGTAATGACATCTTCAATCTGATTGTCATCACCTTGGAAACATCCCACCCTCCAGGATCCCTCCCATCACTGCCCATTGGTCCACAGCCGACAGTGACAGCACAGGCAGCCACTCACAGTTCAGCAATGTAATTCATCATCAGTTTAGGGGCAATCTCCAAAGTATGATCATCAGCCATCTGACAGACTGGAATGTTGTTGCCTGGCAACATGACTCCAATCTGGTTCAGCCCCTCTGCAGAACAGAATGGTCTGTTTTCACTCTAGACGTCTCTCTCTCCACTGTAAAGGCACTTCTTTGGGTTATAAGCCAGTAGATGCATTTTGATTTCGGTTAACAACACAGATGCTGAGACGGTGCCTGCTGTCTGGCCTAGCCACTTACAGGACGCTATAGCGCGGTGATGCAGATCATCTCATCTTTCAGCTCATCCTCGTAGCGGGGTCGAAGGTCACTATCTAGCTCCTCGTCGCTGTAGCTTGCTGACACGTCCTGAATGTCATAGTATTTGTGACGCAGATTAGGGAAAACTCCGTTGACCACTCTGACCCCGTTGACCCCTTTGATGCCGCTGACCCCATTGGCTCCGTTGAGGCCTGGCACACTGCCATTCAGGAGGTTGCTTGCAGCACTTTCCATTTCATTGAAGGTCATTTTGTAGGCATCTGCAATCTCTTGCTTCGCAGCAGACACAAACTTGGGGTCCTTAGCGTATCTGCCCAGTCCTTCTGATATCAGAACCTGTTCATCAACATACACACAACAAAACAAATGCAGATCAAGACCATCAAAGTCCCTAAATAAGGATATGTTTACATCAAATCAGTACTGATATGTTCCAGGTTGATTCTTTTCTAAATCTCTTGATTTCATTTTGATTTAGTGTACAACATAACAATCTGTGTGATTAATGTGTGATTAATCACAAGCCTGTGATTAACAGTCTAGACTCTGTTTCATCAAACATTTTAGCACACCATCGTCGACTTGCCCTCAAAACACGGAGGTGGGTATTATGTATGTCACACAAATGGTCCCTTGCAGGACAAGAATAAAGAAGGGAATAGTTTTCTCAATCCTAGTTTTTCTCAATAGAGTACCTAACTAACCATATGAAACCCAATCCAATGTTGTATTTGAAAAATTAAGTATAGTATCTTTTATACATTATACCCATCCATTATACTAACGTTATGAAAACGTCAGTGACTCCCCCTAGCAGAAATGATGAGGGCAAGTCTAAAGAGGGACACAGCTAAAGAGGAACAGATGTAAGTGGCCTTATCCAAATACAGAAAAGCTGGACACTACCCCACACTGTCCTGGCTCCTCCACTTTAAAACCTCCATGTTTCTGTGATGCACATCAAAATGAAACAAAAAAGAACAACATTTCTAGAAAAAACACCATCAGAGCTACAGGAAGGGTTAGGGTGACTTGCTCTTTATCAATCACATCTTCAGATTCCTCACACAATTTCATGACAATCTGAATATGAAATGGGTTCTTAAGCTGTAAAACACTGAAAACAATGACATGTCTTGGTCATTACATTCAAGAGCCCTGGTCCTGAGACGGGGGCGGAGTTTTGGTTTGACACTCACCGCCTCCACGAGGCTGCTGGCACTGTCACGCTTCATCTGGTACTGGTTCTGGTACTCAGACCGGATCTGTAGGTGCATCGGGGAGCTGCCCTGCTGGACGTCCATTTCGTCAGTGTACCAGGCGCTCCTGCGGGCTGAGGGGCGCGTGCTGTTGAAGAGTGAACGTTCCTCACGGATCAGGGGCGTGTAGTAGGGGGTTTGCTCTTTGCTGGTGGGCGTGGCTGGGGGCGTGGCCCACGAGCGGCTGGAGCGTGCGGGCGAGACTCTGTGAGCTATGGTTGAGTCCAAGCCTGCCACTGCCATCACCTGATACACAGCAACGGGAATGAAGGCACATGAACAGCACGGTAAATACAACAATGCTGTCCTAATCGTAACTGGCTCTTTAATTAGTGCTGTGTTACTTCAGGAGTGGTGAAGTGTTACCTGGTGCTGCATTAAATGCATGGGCAAAGCGGTTCGCTGGCGAGGAAGGTCGTCTGCACTGGTCTGTCGACGCAGACACTCAAAGTTGAATGAAGGCCTCCTGTTGCCTGGGTTTGTCAGAGGAGGGATATCCAATGGCAGTTATGGGGTGAAGGGAGGGGCAGTGTGCATACAGTCAACTGTTAGAATGCCAGGACGGTCTGGACTACACGACTGGAGGTGGTGTTGAGGAAGACCTCCACGCTGTCTTCACTGTCTTTCATGGCTGTTTGCATAGAGACCCACCTGGTGGCGTGGGAGGAAGCAGACGTCTCTTTGGCGACCGGTAGGAGTCATGGTAGGGGTGCTGCAGGTCTCCTTCGTAGTAGCTGTTGGGATGTTGGTAGCTGCGGGGCGTCTCACACTCATGATCGCTGTTGGGGTACCTGCCGTGAAGGGTTCGCACAGTCACCGAGATAAATGGAACAATCAATGAGTCTGAAAACAATCCTGCAATATGTGAATGATCTGTGTTGTTCTTTTGAGACCTGTCGCCTGGTAGCATGCCTTCATCTTCATAAAACTCTTCTCCACTGTAGTACTCTCCAGAGTAGCATTCTTCTTCAAAGTCTTCCTCACGACGAATGGTAGGGCGATGTCTGATGCTGCCATTTGACCTGCGCCAGTGTCAGGGGTTGCAAGAGGTCAGCTAGCATTCGGCAAGAGATTTAAGTATGGTAATAGCATACAGTGCCATGCAGACATACACCTCCAGGGGGCAGCAATGCAAGAGAAACCTCCTCGACAAACAAGCAGAGGTTCGTCCAGACAATACATCTACTCTCGCCATGTTCACAACTTAAAAGTCCTCACATTCACGAACATCAAAAAGCATAATAAAACTCCTTATTGTGACGTTGTACAGGAGTTCTGTTTAAGGCTTAAGTGTTAACAGTGAGGTTCCCACCCCCCAAACCACCACCATCCCATGGCCGGTGCTGAAGAAGATTGATCATCAACTTATTAATGAAAATGTGCCTAGTATAAAGTTAAACTGTAGAATTCATCATCAACCAACCAGTGGCTGTTTTAAAAATACTGGAGGCCTGCCGCACCTCCGGTGGAACGTACCTAATATACGTCTCATAGTAGCGCCTTCTGCTCCAGAAAGCAGAGAATGGTAGAGAAAGCATTGCAGTGATGAAAGAAGAGAGAGGAGATCAGGATCGAGAGAGGCAGGAGATATATGACAGATATATACAGAATATGAGACATACACAGTATTAGTACACACACATCAGGATACATGCAGAGTCTATACAGTGAAGAGATCTCAGCTTCTGCACTTCAGATCCTGAATTCTTGTCATTTTAGTGACTTAAACCAGAAGCCAAAATGTGCTTTAGTGAGAGGTAAAGGTGAGAGAGAGTACATAGAATACAGGCATAGGTGGATGAGCAGGGGTCAAAGTTCATGACGACAGGTCAAAAACCACAATGTCAGGCTGGTTATAAGTGGGCTATATAGTGTTGCTGATGGTTTAAACATGAGTAAGAGGAAATGATATTCTTCTATAGGTTTGTAACGTATTCTAAACAGCAGGGAATTCTGAGGGGATATCAGTGAAGTATGAATGGTTATAAGTCACTTTGTTCAGTATTTCATAGTTATAAATACAACAGCCCATAATATCAGATGTGCTTAAATATCTCTAAAGTTCAGACAAAAATCTAAAGTCACATGCTAGCACACAATAGCCTGTTCTGAAAAACACTTCATAAAATTACATTTGTTCCAATGAGATTAAATAACTTCATCCTACTGGCTCAAACGTGAATTAGCGCTAGCACATACCACAAACATGAGCATATATAAGATTGAATACCACGACTCGGTACCATGAGTGCCTAAAGAGTGAGAGAAAATCACCAGCAACATCACCAGTCACCAGCAACATCCCACAGGGTCACGTGATATTATCCTACAAGCCCTGCTCACCTCGGGACGTGCGGTTGTGTGGGTTTGCAGCTGTCGCTGGGGTTGCACACACTTGGTTGCGCGTTCACAGGCGTGTGCTGGACAAGGTGGTTGGGGTCCCCGTTGGGTAGGCTCGACACGTTGGCGTTGTTCAGATTGATGTTGTTAGCCTCGGGAACATGGCCGTTGGAACTCTGGGTGCCATGGACCTGCGTGCGGTTTTGCTCATGGATGCTGTTGGTCATAACGATGGCGCGGTCAATCCGTCCCACCGGCTCCTCTGTGTCGACGTAGCGCGGGGGTGGATGGACCTGCAGGGGGCGCTGTGTGGCGTTGGTCTGATGGATGGAGGTCTGTTCTCTGTTGCCGTTTTGGAAGAAGCCGTTGGGTTTGTGCTGTTGAACAATCGTAACCATGAGACCTTGGAACAGGGAGAGGAGCTGACATGCTGGTTTAATGATACACCACATGAGTCAGTCTGATGAACTGATCCCGAGACATTTTAGAAGTATCAAAGAATACACTATACAACCAAATTTACACTATATAGCCAAATTCTTATGGGGCTACATATTTACACTATACAGCCAAATGCATATGGGACTATTTGCAAGACTGATATTTTATAAAGCCATGCGATTTTCAAAGAGGAAATAAAGAGCCCATAAAGCCCATAAA